>NC_141998.1:7028812-7383812 GCF_049901715.1 Pseudonaja textilis | reverse complement strand
TTTTTGGAACAACCATGACGTGGATGATTGAGAATCTCCATAGACACCAATCCAATACAAAGTAAGGATATATCCTGTTCTTCCTTTGGCAAGTGGGGATGGAGAAAGGAATTCTGGAGGAAGGGAAAAGGCTGGGAATCCCAGAACATCAGAACGTCTGGGATGGCTTAGTAGCTCCTGGCCAGAGCTGTCTAGGGCAGGGGGTCTCCAACCTTGGCAACTTTAACTCTGGAAGACTTCAACTCCCAAAATTCCCAGAAGCTTTGCTGGCTGGGGAATTCTGGGAGTTGAAGTCCACCAGGCTTAAGGTTGCTAAGGTTGGAGACCCCTGGTCTAGGGCAGAAACGGACTCCACCTCTCTGTGGGATTCATTCCTCAGCAACCCCTCCCCCGCCCCCTCACTGCAGTGCCCAGCTTCTGCCAGCAAATGCGCTTCCTTGGCTGCAGGAGGAAAATAGCCCAAAAGCAGTCAAGGTAAATTGCTTTGTGTTTCTTCTTCCCCAGGGTGGAAACCTGAAGCTATTATTGTCATCTTCATCAGCATGCACTTTTCCAAGAAGCATTTTATTAAAAAAAAAACCTCAGCAGGTTGCAGAACCGTATTCGCCTTGGCTGAGATTGGATGACAAGTGGGGTCAGCTCTGATTCATATTTGGATAGTGGAACCCTGAGGAATGTCAGAGCTACTGAACTGGGAAGTTAAAAAAAGGAAATCTCAGAAAGAAACAAGAGTAAACCCGTCCTGAGGATGCCAGGAAAAATGGCATGGATGCAGCCATCAGGAATCCAGATCAATTTGAAGGGGGCTTTACTTTTATCCCATTAATTAATTCTATTCTATTATTTCCCCCCTTCCATTAAATCCTAATTTAAAAACAGAATGGAATAGGAGTTAAATTGCAGCCAAAATATTCTTGTGGTGCAAGGAAGGAACTTTGGCACTTGCTCAGGGTAAGGACACAATCAGCCCCGTTACAATATCAGCAGGTTACAATGAATATTTTTTAGCCAGCTAACTGCAAGTTTCTGGCAGGAGTTATAAGCAAGGATTTGGCCTCTGATTGCTTTCTTGGGACTTGAGAATAGCTTAAGAGCTTTGTGGATGACAATTATTCTGACTCAATTTAATTAACTCTCTTTCCTTCTAGCAGTTCCTTTTATTTTAAGTTTAAAAGCAACAGAAGTCAACCCTGCACCAAAAGCCCATAACCAGCTGGTTGTGACTTCTTCTAAGCCTTGTAAGCAATTCTGGGTCAACACCCATTTTGTTAGTTTGATTTGATGCAAGGCAAATGTATAACAGGCTAATCGTGGTTAACTTGCCTATTCCCCTCCCACTACAAAATATTAAACCCCCTTCCAAAGAATTGCTTAGGTTGCTCAGGTTGCTAGATTACAGTTTGATTTTCTAGTTTGTACTTTTATAGTCCCCACCTATATATCTTCTATGGGTTTGGCCTACTTAAATTTTCTTCCCAAATTTACCTGGCTCTGTCTATTTATAGATAATGGCCTGCCAATGTTCTCTTTTAAAATACAAAAGCAATTACAGTTGTATGGTCCATAAGGAAAAAATAGATAATATCAACTGATTTGAGAACCAAAGTATGTACAGTTATTAGACCCAATAAATAAATAGGAAAAAAGAGTGTGTAAGCTGTCAAGTCCTGTTTATTACGACAAACAGGAATGTTACAGACAGAGAAAGTTTCACGAATGTTTAAAGATGTGGCCCAATGTTTCAGCCGTGAGGTCTGCAGTATTCCCTTGGCCTGATTCAGTCCAAATCACACATTACAGGTAATCCTCAACTTAGGACCACGTTTGCTAAGTGAGACATTTGTTGCCACACAACAGAGGGAGGGGGGAAATAACTAGAAGGGCTTTGTAGCCAAACAATAAAAGTTTCCTGTGGGAACTAAGGTCATTCTCACAGGTGGCTGGCCAGAGGAGGAGTGAAGTAACCAAGCAACCAGCCAGAAGATTGATTGGACAGTGTGACCAGTAATTTGGGGGAAAGGGGAAATCTTTTACTTTTAATAAGGTGAAAGCTGCAGGAAATCTCAGAGTCGGCTTTTACCAGTTGTGCCAATATGATGTATCCAATAAAATGGTTCTTTGAGTAATCTGCCTGCCTCACAGTTCTGCTTTCTATCGGTGCATTACTTGGAATGCTGCCATACAGTAGATATTGCAATGGAGAGACCGGCAAAGTCAGTGGTGGGATTCAGCCGGTTTGCATTGGCTCAGTGAACCGTTTGTTAAATTATCCACCTCTGTTATCAAAGTGGATCCTGGGTGCTGCACTGCAATGGTGAAACAGGCAATGGACCTGCCTGCGTATGCTTGTCCACTGCCCCTACTGTCAATCCTAAAGTAAACCTGGCTGAGGCTATCTTGAAGGCTTCAGGATTGTCACAAAGCTGAAGAAGAGGCAGGAAAGGGGGAAATAGCTAGGTGGGGTTTTGTAGCCAAAACAAGAAAGTTTTCCTGTGGACATTCAAGGACATTCTGACAGTTGGCTGGTCAGGGGAGGAGTGAAGTAACCAAGCAACCGGCCAGCAATTGGATTGGACAGCATGACCAGTGACTTGTGGGAAAGGGGAAACTTTTACTTTTAATTAGATGAAAGCCGCGGGAACTTTTAGAATCAGCTAATATGATGTAACCAATAAATTGTTCCTTGAGGGAGTTACCTGCCTCAGAGTTCTGTTTTCCATGGGTGCATTACGTGGAACGCTGACAGAATGGTTGTAAGTCATTTGTATTCATTTCCCATCAGTTTTCCTCCAAGGTTCCATCTGTAAGACGCCCTATCGCTTGCTAAGAGCTGGCAACCTGGTTCCATTGGGTGTCCTTAGAGAGTGGAATTGATGCGCTTATCAAACTCAGTCCAGGAATCCGTCAAGCACTTATCTTTCACGTGCACTTTAATATATACATTTACAAGCTGCCTACAAAGAGCCAGGCATTTCCCATCTCAGTTTTGATAATCGAGCAATCGAGGAAGAAGCTTGTCATCCCATAAATGCATTTGGAAAAAGAATTGTCCCTGGAGCAATTCTTCATATATATTTTTTTTCACTTATGTTATTGGGCAGACAACCAGATGTCTTCCTTTGGAAGACATTTATTACCATCTGCTCACCGGCAACAACATCCTGTTGAAATGCCAGAGAAATTAAAACGAATGCCTGGTTTTCTTTGGCATATTCAAGGCTGCACTTTTATTTGGTCCAAGGACCATATTTCTTTCGGGGACATTTCCTGGATATATATGCCATTGGTGGGTGTGATCAGAGCTTTTCCCATGGGCAGCTCCTGGATATTTCCAGTATAATGTCTTCTTAATGTATGGACCATCAAAACTCAGGAACAAGAATACCAACTAGTTCAATTGAGCTTTTCATTAGCCTTAACGGACACCTTAGAGGTAGTCAACAAGGGCTTGGCAGATTAAAAACTGGTGTGTGTTTAGATCAGGAAACCCAGTAGCACCTTTGGTTTACATTATGTTCTTCTCAATAAGACTATCTAGCATAGGGCTGTCAAACATGTGTCACATGCTGGCCATGCCCACGCCTGGTTTAGCAAAAGGGGAAAAGTTGCAATATGTCATGTGATGACACTGTGACGACGTGAGTTTGATACTCCTGATCTAGCATGTCTTCAATGATGTTAGAGATGATGGCCATGCAAAGATGAAGTCCCATGGAACCTCTCTAGCTGGGGAGAGGATGGAAATAACTGGTTTCTGCTCTGAATGGCAGCTCCTCATGAGGAAATGTGGGACAGCACTTTCTCACAGGTTTGAGAACTAGGAAACAAAGTGAATCTTCATGCTCTCAGTGATGATGGAGCCCTTTAAAGGACACTGAGTTTGCTAAATTTACTTTCTAATCACTTTTGGAAACTGTCTATTTAATTATAAAAAAAGGATTTTAGAGATCTTCAAAATGACAACTTTGAAAAGCCACCTTGTGAGTTTGCCTTCATTCTTGTACAAAACAGAAACTAGCTACAAGCTGAAGAACTAAGAAATAGAAATAAATGGCAAAAAGCTAAATAAGATTTTAATTTAAGAAAGATATAAAAGGACCAGAAATTTTGAAATCTTGGGAATTTTGCTAAAAGTTTTGAGGGAAGCTAAAATAATAATACCTTCACGGGAATACCCTTTTGTTTGGTCTATCAAACTAACCACAGAGATTTGAGTCTTTATTATTTCAGAAATTAGATACTGGAGGGAACTCAAGGCAGGAAAAAACCCTCCACCTTTTACATTGAATTGGATAGTAAGCATTGGATTGTGCAAAATCATACATAATGTTGTAGAATTTGAGTCATTTCAGTACATGCCTGAAGAATGGGGTCAGAGACTTGGTCTCAGTTTTCCAGCAATATTCAGTAAGACAAGCCAAGGCAGAAATGAATATTATTTCTTGTGGTGCACATTACAAGGTTCTCTGTTTTTTGGTCATGTAGCTACAATGGCAGAAATAATGTTTACTTATACAAATGTATTATTTACAAAAGGAAAAAAAGGAAAGATGTTAGAGGAAATGCTTTGAAAGACAATCAGAATGAAGAGATGAAACAAGTATATGCAGAGTTACTAGAAAACAAGGATATTGTAGATCATAAGTAGAGGTGGCAGTTAAAATGGAAATGCAAAAGAGAAATCAATAATTTAAGAAAGTATAACAACTTGATTGGTTTATAAAAGAAGGCGCTAAAGGATTAAAACACCCTTAGAAATGGGAAAAAGAAAAGGAGAAAGATCAAAGCCATTTAAAGTTACAAGGGCACTGAAAAAAGTGATTTACAAATCCCCATGGTCACATGATCAAAATTCAGGTGCTTGGCAACTAATATGTTGCAATATCCCAGGTTGATGTGATTGACATTTGTGGCTTTCTAAACTGGCTTTCAACAAGAGAAGTCAATGGGTGAAACTTGAATCACGACTTCATGATTCACTTAAAAACTGCAGTGATTCAGTTAGCAAAGGGTCATAAAATCAGGCATGATTCACTTAACAACCTCCTTGCTTAGCAGCAGGAATTCTAGTTTCTAGTTGTGATTGTTAGCTGAGGACTACCTGCATTCAGCTCTGAATATTTGAATAGGACAGTCCCTTATGAGCAATAGCACATTGTAGTGTCAGTTGCTCTCTAGTCCAGGGTCTCCAACCTTGGCAACTTTAAGCCTGAAGGACTTCAACTCCCAGAATTCCCCAACAAAGATGGCTGGGGAATTCTGGGAGTTGAAGTTCTCCAGGCTTAAAGTTGCCAAGGTTGGAGACCCCTGCTTTAGTCTCTAGGTAGACTCTTCATGAGGGACGTGGTGGCTCAGTGGCTAAGACATTGAGCTTGTTAATCAGAAAGGTTGGCAGTTCAGCGGTTTGAATCCCTAGCACTGTGTGATGGAGTGAGCTTGTCCCAGCTTCTGCCAACCTAGCAGTTCGAAAGCATGTAAAAAATGCAAGTAGAAAAATAGGGACCACTTTGGTGGGAAGGTAACAGCATTCCATGTGCCTTCAGCATTTATTCATGCCAGCCACATGACCACGGAGACATCTTTGGACAGCATTCACTCCTCGGCTTTGTAATGGAGATGAGCACCACTACCCCCTAGAGCTGGAAATGACTAGCACGTATGTGTGAGGGGAACCTTTACCTTTATTTTTAGACTCTTCATGATCCAAATTCGGATGTCTTTGCAAAGCTCGCAAGACAATTGAAGACATGACATGACCTCCAATTTTCTAAATTGTTTATTAATTCCATTATACAGGGTGGAAAAAGAAATGGCAAGAATTCAGAAACAGGAGAATCAACACAGGATGAATAATTGATGGGATGCTTGATTCAGGGGCTAGAATGCCCTTGGCAGAAGTCATTCTGCACTTGATCTATTGCAAACTCATCATTCCATTGCTGCTTTTGTTGCCAAATGTACAAAAGCTTCAGGCCCAGCAATATTCAGTAAGACGAACCAAGGCAGAAATGGACATTATTCCTTACAGTGCACATTACAAGGTTCTCTGTTTTTCAGTCATGTTTTGTCATAGGTAGGCCACTTTGAAATAGTGCTAGTATGTAGCTTTTTTTTAAAAAAAAAGGATGTAGATGTTTCATCAGATTATTTTTCAGAACAGAAGATCCGGATGCTTTCCTAAAGCAGAGGCTCTGAGGTTCAGCTTTTCATGAACAATAATTCTCAGCAACCTTGGTTATTGGCTAGGTTAGCAAAGACTGCTGGGAATTGCAATCCATCAACAATTGGAAGGACCATGGTTACATCATCTCTTTCTTACAATTAGGAAATCAAAAATAATCCTACAGATCACCAGTTTGACTCTTCAGTTAGTGAGTATAACTAAGCCTAGCTCTGCTCCTTCACATATCATACTTTGAGTAAAGCTACTCATCAGTAATTCTACTACATACTGATCCATCCATGGGAGATACATAATGCTATGTATTAATATATCACATACTTAGTGCTCAGCTTGAAAATAATTCTTCGAAGTGAGTACTATTGAAACTGAAAACTTCCAAAATAGAAAAATAATTTCAAAGAGACCAACAATAGGCCCAACAAGTTCAAAATAGCAATGAGATTAATTTATTATTATTATTATTATTATTATTATTATTATTATTATTATTGATAATGATAATAATATGCCATTTCAAAACAATGGGAACACCACTTGAACACCATTGGCATTGAGAGAACCACTATCAGTCAATTGCAAAAGGCAGTGTCAGGGTTCCCACCTATGGCTTAATTAAATCATGAGCCTCAGGCCAAACTTCAAAAGAAATCCAGTTATTTATTAGGAGCTCCATTTCAGCATGGACCAAGTAAAGCCCACTCTGACCTCACTTAATTAGTGCTTTGGCTATGACCCTGTTTCCCCCTCCCCCCCAAGATGTATCAGCAGTCACATTCCCCAACGAAGCAATTTCATGGGTTGTAGAAGTCACTCCTTCCAGCCACTGTGGGTCTCTGTGGAGATGACCTTAACATTGCCAGATGGAATGTACTTTGTTTTGACTGAAATGCAAGTTCTTTCATGCAGCTGCAAAGCTCGATTCCCCATCCCCCTTGCCTATGGCAACTCAAGAGCAGGTGAGGAATGCTTTGAGAGTTGACACGCAACTTTACTTGGAACAGCTTATACCTTGCAACAACATCTTTAACACTAGCAAACAACAACATTGAAAAACTTGATAGTTAGTTAACAATGCTAATCCAGTCTAAATATCTGGCTGTCTGTGCAACCAACCCTAATTAAAAAAAACAAGTACAGAAAACTCCCACAGTGAGAATAGAAGAGGAAATCTCTGGTCTCCACAGGTTGTGAACTGTCACTTAAAACAATCCCTGTAATCTTATTAATAGAAAAGGAATCGTAGTTCAGTAAAATCTGGAGGGCCAAGTGTTCCCTATCTCTGGCATGAAGCTTCCAAATGGAGAATCGCTTGGGTAGTGAGAATTAAACGGGGAGAGCAAGAAGACAAAGTCTTTGCTAAAATCATTAATATCTGCCACTTGTAAGCGGGATGAATGTTATGATGCATGAAAACCATTACCCTTAATCAATAAAGCAGGAGGGATTGTATTCTCTGTGGTTCACAGCCTCCGGAGCTCCCTCTGATGACATTATGAAATTGCCAGTGGCATGGTACTGTATCTTGCTTTTATGGGATTGGGAAACACACATATACACAAGCAAACATCACAGAACTGAAAATACAAGGTGGAAGAATGTTGGTGAAATAGCAAAAAAGAGGTTTACCGATTAGAATTTGCCTTGTGACAGTGTAAACGAGCGTAAAGGATTTCAGTGACAATTTCAATGACCATTTCTGTGAAAGAGCCGTTTTCTCCCCAGGCTTCTAATCAGATTAAATTGATTGGTGGGTAGGAAAATTGATATGATTGTGCTGAGACCTGGGAATTGGCTTGCAGTTGTAAGGAAATGATAGTTGCCTTTGGCATCAGCAAAATGAGAATTTGGAAAGAAGGGATAGCTTTCTTCTGATAGAAAACCTGTCTTTGGTGATTTGGAGTGCCAAAACTGAACTATTTTATTTGTATCATATGTCACTTCTGAAAGTGGCATACATGCAGCACGTGATTGTCTCCTATTTAGAACATAGGGTTGGAAGGGACCCCTGGAGGTCTTCTAGTCCAACTCTCTGAGATAGGATGTAGGAAGGGAGGGAGAACAAACGAGAGAACAAGAGACAGAGAAAGAGAGACTGACTTGGTCTTTTCATTACATTACAGTGGCTGCTCTCATATAATTCACATTTATGAATAGAAGCCCACAAGGTGTCTTCAGGCAAGGACCACTGTTTCAATGTTACATTCCCCAAAATAAAGGTGGAACTAGGACAAAAACTAAACTTGTTTTCATCCTAATACAATTAATCTACAGAATGTATTTGAGAGCCACGTTGGTGCAGTAGTTAAAGGTATTGGACTAGAAATTAGGAGACTGTGAATTCCAGTCCTGCCTTAGGCATGAAACTAAATAAGAAAAAGATTAGAAAGAAACAAAAAGAACAGACACATCCTTTCCAGTGTTCCAAGATAAGCAGGGATTAACCCCAGACAACAATCAAATGGAAAACAATATCCTAATCAAGGAACTACCAAGAAGAAAACCATACTCTCATACCAACACCGACAGGGCAAGCTACTGTTTATAAACAAGAAGCAAACCCCATATTAGTTCGTCCTTTCCTAGTTGGGTCTTCAAGCAAACAACTAAGGTCAGAGAGCAGCAAGGACTCCCACAACTACATAACCCTGAGCTACACAGATTTTCTTCTGTTATAACTATCTAGGACCAAGTTATCAAACCTCAGCATTGTTAAGACTTGTGGATTTCAACTCCCAGAATTCCCCAGCCAGCCAGAATTTTGGGAGTTGGAGTCCACAGGTCTTAAGCAGTGGTGGGATTCAATTTTTTTTACTACTAGTTCTGTGGTTATGGCTTGCTGGGCATGGTGTGCTTAGTGGGCATGGCTTGGTGGGCATGGCAGAGGAAGGTTACTGCAAAATCCCCATTCCCTCCCCACCCCACTAACCTGCTTTCCAGCTCCGTTCTCCTGTGCAGGGCAACAAAAGAAGACCCAGCCAATCAGCTAGGACTTGGGAGGCAGAGAATAGATGGCATCTAGGTCCAATCAGAGGTGGTATTTGAGCAGTTCTTTGAACTGCTCAAAATTTCCACTATGGTTCTCCAGAACTGGTCAGAAGCTGCTGAATACCACCTCTGGTCTTAAGTTGCTAAGCTTGAACCACCCTGATCTACCATAGTATGTTCTGGAATGAGGATCTCTATAACAAACCCTAGACTGATAGCTTTTGTGTGTGTGTGTGTGTGACTGATGTTTGTTTCTTCAGTCAAGAAGAGATTTATCTTCCATACAAGGTTAAAGAGGCTGTGAATAATTAAGCCTGTTAATAAAAGCCAGAGTCAACACAGTGAGAAAATAACATCTCAGAAGTTGTGATAATGAATAGGGAAAAAAAAAATCAGAGTAGACTTTCAAAATTGGAGGTGAAATCCCATTGAAAATTCATTACAAGCAAACACTGCTCTCCTATAAGGCTGCACTATGTACACCTTCCATTCCTTTCCAGCTTAGCCCTTTCTTTAGCTCTCTGTTTTTTGTGCAGGACATCTTTTTGTATTGCTGCAATGTCACCAAACATTTGATGTTGCCAGGGAATTAAAAAAGAGCAGAGAGTCCAGCTGATCCAGAGACCATTTTTTACAGATGTTGCTGGTTTCCTAGTATCCCAGCGCTTGCACGCCCAGAAGTATATCTTCTGTATTAAAATTTCATACAGGCTTTCCATGAACAGACTGGAGGATGGGGAAAAGAGCTCAGTGGAGGATCATGTTTTGCATGCAAGTAGATGGATAAAACCTTACACTAAAACCCTGGAGAGATATTGCAGATCAGAAGAGATCAATACTAAGATTGTTTGGAAGGACTGTCTCTCTCCCCTTTCTCATTTACATACATGGTGTGTTGTGAGTTAATTTTGTGAGTTTGCTTGCAAGCAAATTTTTTGTGACAAACTCAGGTGGCCAATTGGAGATAGATGGATCTTTAAGTGAATCTGTGATTCTGTGAGCAACTCAATCTGCCTGCCTGCTTTGCCTGCTTTTTGGTAAAAGTTGCTCCTTTTTAAATAAAAAAATCAATATTTACATAAATATTTATAATGTTTACATACAAGCCATGCCCACCCAGTCACATGACCATGAAGCCACACCCACAAATTAGGCCACATCCACAGAACCGGTTGTTAAGAATTTTGAATCCCACCCCTGCCCCCCTTCCTCTATCCTCCCGAATCTATGTATTCTCTATCTCTCTGTCTCTTCCTCTGATCCTTAGTGCTCTCTGAGCTTGGTGACTTTCTTGCGGACATCCCATTACCAAACTAGATAACATAATCAATGCACAGAAACTTCTGCAAGAAAACCACCAAGCTCAGAGAGCACCAAGAACTCCACTGTTTAATCTTAAACTGCAAATATTCTCTTCTGTCTATCTATCTATCATCTATCTATCTATCTATCTATCTATCTATCTATCTATCTATCTATCTATCTATCTATCTATCTATCTATCTATCTATCTATCTATTATCTATCTATCTATCTATCTCTCTATTATCTATCTGTCTGTCTGTTTATCTATCATCTATCTATCTATCTATCTATCTATCTATCTATCTCTCTATTATCTATCTATCTGTCTGTCTGTTTATCATCTATCTATCTATCTATCTATCTATCTATCTATCTATCTATCTATTATCTATCTATCTATCTATCATCTATCTATCTATCTATCTATCTATCTATCTATCTATCTATTATCTATCTATCTATCTATCTCTCTATTATCTATCTGTCTGTCTGTTTATCTATCATCTCTCTCTCTCTCTCTCTCTCTCTCTCTCTCTCTCTCTCTCTATTATCTATCTATCTGTCTGTCTGTTTATCATCTATCTATCTATCTATCTATCTATCTATCTATCTATCTATCTATCACCTACCTTCCTACCTACCTAATCTATACTATGCATTATCCCTAGCTAGCTAACTACCTACTGTTTTAATAGTCATAGTGATACAAGACAAGTAGTGGTGGCATGATACCGGTTCTGCCCAGTTCAGTTGAACCAGTAGCAAAAATTACTACCAGCTCAGCTAAACTAGTAGTAAAAAAAAGCCTCTTAGGATCAGCTGAGAGGAGAAAGAGGAGAAAAGCACAGGATCCGCCCTCCCACCTGCCCGTGCGCTTCTCTCTTCTTTCTCCTCTCAGCTGTGGCCTGGGGAAAGCTGCGTGTACGTGTTAGGTACGCACGATTGCAATCACCAAACCAGTAGTGGAACAGGTAAGGGGGCTATTAGCGGTACAAAAGTTGGTGAGATTGGTCATCTTATCTTTTTAAAGTATATAAAAGCCTTCCAGAAAGATTAGCACATCTTTTGCCTTCCTATCAAAAATCGGTAGGAAATCATGCTATTCAACTTTCACTGCTTTGGTGACATGGCAATGAGAGATTCAAAGAAGTTCTGAGAAATCCAAAACTACCTGTAACCCTAAGAGCCACATGCAGGCACCGAACAGGTAATTGCCCATCATGCTAGCTAGATAAATAGCCTAGCAAGGCATTCAGCACCTTCCTAATTTATTTTGTTCATGGGAGAATTTGAAGGCTTGTTAGTTGAGCTAATTAGCAGGCTTATTTGTTTTTCCTGCAAAAATGTGAGGTTTATTACAGCATGTCAGCCACTGGTTCTTTGCTAAACACCACAGTGCTGAATGAAGACAAATTGTAGGTGGGAAAACAGCAATGGGATAGTTCAGGAGAGCAAAGGAGGATGTATAGTATTCTCATTTTAACCTGCCTCTTTTCCTAAGCCTGAATAGAATGAGAGTTTTTGGAATGCATAAAAAACGCAATGCCATTTTGTGCTAGTAGATACAGTCTTCTCATCTTTGATTTGCAATTCATGTTTGCATTTATCTGCTAACATTGCCTCCTAATGATTGCTTTGCATTTATCTCCTCTAATCTAGAACAAAGCAAATGCTGTAGTAGCAAGATTACAATGGTAAACCTGAAAGCTAGTGACCAAGATAAACCTGAAGGGGGCAATCTTTACACTCTTTTTACAAGATCAGAGTTGAGCAACTTGGTTGAAGGCCTAAAATATTAGCATTTTTAACTATTTCCTTTGCTGTTGTATGTTCATGTATTTTTCATTCCTGTTCTACTTAGCTTGCACACTAAGAGGTTTCATGAATAACCTTGAAGACTGTATTCGGTCCCTTGCCAATGTGGGTGATCACTATAAATAATTCACATAGATGTATAATATCATTCCTATAAAAGCGTTTCTGTTGTAGTTAGCCGGCAGCAGGTACGGATGGTTGAGGAGAGCAAGGACTCAGATGAGGGGCCAGAACCATTAGGGAGTGAACTGCTGCCTTCAGAGATTGTGGGGGCTGGCAGCAGCGATTAGGAGGTTCCTGAGGAGCCTGTGCCAAGTGCGCAGGGTTGCTCGCAGGAAAGAGCAGCTACAACAGCACGGGCGACTCGGGTGTAAGGCTGCAAGGTAATGACCCCTCCTTCAAGAAGATAAAAGGCAGCTGTGCAGCAAACATTCTTTGCAGGAAGCAAAGACGTTTTGAAACAGCCTCGTGGACATTCCAGTTGGTATTTGAAGACTCGTGTGTTGTAAACTATTTCTTATCTGTTGTTTTTTGGCAGCCTTGCAAAAACTTGGCAAGGCTCTTTCTTGTTGGAGCTAATTAGTGGAAGCAGCCTTTTATTTGTGAAGAAACAGAATTGATAGATGAAACATTAAAAGGTTGTGCTGCTGCCTTCATCTTGTGTTTGCTCTCTTGGAAACAGCTTTGGGTCAGAACAGTTTCAGAAGAAACACAACGCAGCCTCTTAGTAGCTGCCTACCAGAAATACTTCTTTACTTGCTATTTAAATTGAGGAGCAATGAGTCAACTCTTCATGAAAGTTATATAAGTACATGGGAGCTACAGTTCTGTGGGACCATCACACAGAACCAAGGTAGAGTAGACATTGAGCATTCCAACTTAATATTTATGAAACTCCATTCAAGCCCAACCAGCTAATGCTTTGAGTTAAATAGGGATGGATAGGTGCATGAATGTGTGGGCAAGTAATGCTTTTAATTCGAAAGACAAAGAATAAATGTTGTAAATCGGCTGTGGCTCATGTACCTGTGGGAAGACAATAATATTAAACAGTGTTGCTAGGAAGATGGAGATTGGGCTGATCAGTCCAGAAAGGTATTGCGCCACAAGATATGACAAAGACTCCAGAATCAAAAGGCAGGACAAGAAACAATGAATGAAAACTAATCAAGGAGAAAAGCAAACTACAACTAACGAGAAATTTCCTGACAGTGAGAACAATTAAGCAGTGGAACAACTTGACTCCAGAAATCGTGGGTGCTCCATCACTGGAGGTTTTTAAGAAGAGACTGGACAGCCACTTCCCTGGAATTATATAGGGTCTCCTTCTTGAGCAGGGGGATGGACTAGAAACCTCCAAGATCCCTTCCAACCCTGTCATTCTGCTCTGTTCTTCAGATGGAAATACCTTTGTACCATGTGTTAGATTAGGCTCAAATGGAGCTAGATAGTTGGAGGTAGTGCAAGTTGGGGAAAACAATCATTGTCTTCGCATGTTGGGTGAATGAGGTCAGCCCTTTTCAATTGTATATGTGGCCTCGTTGGGGCTCAGCGTGTTACATGGGGAGGGCAATTACGCTTTCATTAATTCAAGTTTCATGTTCTTTGCATACCTGTTTTTTTTTTTTTTTAAATGAGGGAATTACAAAAATAAAAAATTGAGAGGGGCTAGTGATGGGAAGACACAAGGTGGAAAGAAATGAGAATGGGGTACTGGTCAGTCTTGAGAGCTCAACAATGACCATGAGTTGGGGGAAAGTTTTTTTTTTTTCTCAGCCTAAACTTGACTAAAAAGAAGCAGGGATCCATGCCAATCAGAAAAGATGACTTGCATTTATCCCTGTAGTAAAGACACACAGGGACCAATGCAAGTCAGAAAAAATGACTTGAGTATTTTACAAAGTTTTTCGCCTTTTCATCTTCCGCAATTTCCCTGCCTTGCAAAGCTGCACTTTTCAAACCTATGAAAGCAGCCTTGTTACAGGTCCGTCTGTCTGTCTTGGGACATGTCAACAAGTGGTGATATTCTTTAAGCTGAGAAGATAAACATGACGAGCTGGTTGGAGACCTTTTGGTTAGGTTAAAGTAACTTCCAAGTGACTTTAGCTTAATAACCCAGAAAGCTGGATTGGTACTTACGTACTTAATACAGGATGGAAAATAAAAATAAAAAATTCTGGAAGCCAATTGCAAGTCACTTTGATAATGCTGCTAAGAAAATGGCCAAGAATTCGGTCATTAGGAACTAAGTTCTACCAGAAAATGCCCTTAATTTCTACCTTTCTGTTCTGACCCAGGCTTTGTAAATCATAATTATTCACAAACTTGTTTTAAAAGCAAAATCTATTTTATTGCAACATTGGGAATTGTTTTCATTCCCAGCTGGAACTAATCTTAAACTGTCCCACACCTTTCAGTTCTGTGGAATGCTGCCCAAAACAGAAATATCCAATTAACTATAAAAAAACAAACACAACGAAGTACGAGAAAAAAACCAACCAGAGTACACAGAGCTTCAAGGAGGACTTGGAACCGATCGAACTACTTTGCTTCCTGCAAAGCTTTCGTCATTTAGGTCTGACTTGTATCCCACAAGGGGAGGGGCAATCACCTCCCAGCCTTACTCCTAAGTCGCCCCTTTTGCTTCAGCTGCTCTCGCCTTCTAGAAGCTCTGCGCACACACTCACTGGGAACAGGCTCTGCTTGTTCCTCTGCGTCACTGCTGCCAGACCCCGAAGGCTCCGGAGTCAGCACCCCACTCCCAGATGGTCCTGTCCCCATCCCTGCATCGGATGCAGGACCCGCGTCTGAGTCCTCTCCAGACTCCCGGACTGGTCCCCATTCTTCTCCACTGTCTGATTCTGCTGCCATCTGCACCGGCTGCCGGTGAAACACAACACTTTCTAGTTTCAGGTTAGTATTCAAACCTGTATCCCACACTGCTTTCATGAACCAAGAGACTTTGGTTAGGCTCTGTTCCATTCTCAAGAGACACTGTAGAATTTGGCACCATCCCTGCTTGGGGCTGCTTTGAATAAACCATCCATAGAACTTAACTAATGGATGGGGACAAAAGAAGGACCTCCTCCTTCTAGCATGGGTCCAGAAGCAGTCATGAACTACTGTTAGTCCTCAACTTATGGCCACAGTTGGAACCAGAATTTCAATTGCTAAGCAATGCAGTTGTTAAGGCACCCAATTTTACAATGTTTCCTGCCACGGTTTTAAGCAAATCACACAGTTGGTTGAGCAAATTTGGCTCCTCCCTTTTATGCAGTTGGTTGGAATCTGGCTGGGAAGGAGGCAAAATGGCAGCCACATGACTCTAGGACTCTGCAACCATTGTAAATGCACGCCCATTGCCAAGAACCTGAATTCTAATCACGGGACTGTGGAGATGCTGCAATGGTCGTAATTGCAAGGAGTGGTCCTACAGTGGTACCTCAACACACAACGTTAATTGGTACCAGGAGGTGCAATGAGTCCTAAAAAGAACGAGTCCCAAACAAACCATGTGACGTAACTTTCTCTCTGTCCCTTTTCCTATGTCAATGACCTTCTCAACGTGGGCAACTTCCTGTTCGCCCTCTGTAGCCATCCCACTTCTTTTGCAGTGTCCTTCCCAACATAGCCTACTTCCTGTCTGTTTTCCATAGCCATCTCCCTCTTACTGTCGCAATACATCAAGTACTAAACAAACACCGGCCTCAAAAAGCATTGAGTACCACATCTGATGAATTTTGAAGCAATCAAGTACCGAGGTACCCCTGTACTGTCACATTTTTCATGCTGTTGTAATTGTGAATGGTCATAAATGAATGGTTGTAAATGAAGAACTAGCTGTAGAGGGGGGTTCCTGAAAATTTAGGGGGAGCCCTATGAATCTTTGGGGCAAGGAATCCTGGGAAGGGGATTCCAAAGAGTTTAATGTGTTCTCTGACCACAGGATGTTAAGCAATACAGGTAGGCATTGACTTACGACCCCAGCTGAGCCCCCATTTCTGTTGCTAAGTGAGATGGTTGTTAAGTGAGTTTTGCCTCACTTTATTACCTTTCTTGCCACAGTTGTTAAATGAATAATTGCAGTTGTAAAGTTAGTGGCAATAGCACTTAGACTTATATATCACTTCACAGTGCTTTACAGCCTTCCTTCTCTAAGTAGTTTACAGAGTCAGCGTATTGCCCCCAACAATCTGGCTCCTTGTTTTACTCATCTGGGAAGGATGGAAGGCTGAGTCAGCCTTGAGCCAGTCAGGATCGAACTGCTGGCAGTGGGTAGAGGGGAGGAAGGAAGGAAATGAAGAAAAAAGAGGCAGGGAGAGAGGGAAGAAGGAAGGAAAAAAGAGGCAAGGGAGGAGGGAAGGAAGGAAGGAAGGAAGGAAGGAAGGAAGGAAGGAAGGAAGGAAGGAAGGAAGGAAGGAAGGAAGGAAGGAAGGATAGCCCTAGGTGCAATGTGTCCTAGCTCCGTAGCAATGGTAGCACCTTTTGCCTGAAACATAAAAATAGTACCACAGCTTTGCACTATAATAGTCGTAGTCCTTAGACTTATATCCCGCTTCACAGAGTATTTTTACAGCCTTCTCTAAGAGTCAGCCTCTTGCCCCCAACAATCTGGGTGCTCATTTTACCCACCTCAGAAGGATGCAAGGCTGTCAACCTTGAGCCTGGTGAGATTCGAACTGTCAAACTGCAGGCAGCCAGCAGGCAACAGAAGGAGCCTGCAGTACTGCATTGTAACTACTGTGCCACTGAGGCTCTTAGTAACACGGTCATTAAGCAAATCTGGCTCCCCCCATTGACTCTGCTTGTCAGAAGGTCACAAAAGGTGATCACACGACCCAGGGACACTGAAACCGTCATTAATACACGCCAGTTGTCAAGCATCTGAATTTTGATCCTGTGGCCCTGGGGAGGCTGCAACCTTTGTAAGGGTGTAAAACGGTCATAAGTCACTCTTTTTTTTAAAAGCGTCACAACGGTGGCCACTAAACGACCTGTGCTTAAGCCGAGGACTATCTGTACCAACCGTTGGGCGCAAGGAAGAGAAGGGGGATGGAGAAAGGGGCCGGTGGGGAACGAATTTTCCTGGAAGAAACGGCAGAAAGGCCTGGCTGTAAGGGGCGCCAGAGCGGCGCCCGGATTGCGCGGAGTGGAAGAGCATCTCTCACCCTCTAAAGAAGAGCGAGGCTCTGGATCGACGGATAGGTGGAGCTCCTGGTTTAGTGGAGGGTGGGGGAGGAGAGGATCTTCCAGGAGGAGCAAAGGAACCACCGGCCCGGGCAAAGGCTCCTCCTTCCTTGCGCAGCGCCGCTGCCTCCTCGGCGCTTGCCCGAGGGCTGGGTGGGGGCCCGTCTCGCCTGCATCAGAGGCTCCCCGGCTGTATAAATAGGAGCGGGCGGCAGCGCCCAGCCGCAGAGCGGTCTCCCTCGGCCAGGTGGCAGCTTCGCTTTCTCCCTCCTTCCCCTTCCCCGCCCATCAGGAACAGCCGAGCCGCTGCCATGAGTACCTTCGGCTACGAGACGTACTTCCCCTCCTACAAGCGGCGCTTCGTCGAGAGCGCGCCCCGAGTGCACCTCTCCAGCGTCCGGAGCAGCGGTGGCGGCGGTGGCTATGGAGCGGCTCGCTCGACTTACTCCAGCCTCTCGGCGCCCGTCTCCTCCGTCTCGGTCCGGCGCAGCTACACCTCGTCTTCCTCCTCCTTGCTCCTGCCGTCCTCGGTGGAAAGCCTGGACCTGACTCAAGTGGCGGCCATCAGCAACGACCTGAAAGCCATCCGCAGCCAGGAGAAAGCCCAGCTGCAGGACCTCAACGACCGCTTCGCCTGCTTCATCGAGCGCGTGCACGAGCTGGAGCAGCAGAACAAGGTGCTGGAGGCCGAGTTGATGGTGCTGCGGCAGAAGCACAGCGAGCCCTCCCGCTTCCGCTCCCTCTATGAGCAGGAGATCCGCGAGCTCCGCCTGGCCACCGAGGAGGCCAACCACGAGAAGCAGGCGCTGCAAGGCGAGCGCGAGAGCCTGGAGGAGACGCTGCGGGCTCTGCAGGCGCGCTACGAGGAAGAGGTGCTCAGCCGCGAGGATGCCGAGGGCCGCCTGCTGGAGGTGCGCAAAAGCGCCGACGAGGCGGCTCTGGCCCGCGCCGAGCTGGAGAAGCGCATCGACAGCCTGCTGGACGAGCTGGCTTTCCTCAAGAAGGTGCACGAAGAGGAGCTGGCCGAGCTGCAGGCCCAGATCCAGTACGCTCACCTCTCCGTCGAGATGGACGTCTCGGCCAAGCCCGACCTCTCCTCTGCCCTGCGCGACATCCGCTCCCAGTACGAGAAGCTGGCGGCGCGCAACATGCAGAACGCCGAGGAGTGGTTCCGCAGCCGCTTCACCGTCCTCACCGAGAGCGCTGCCAAGAACACCGACGCCGTCCGCGCCGCCAAGGACGAGGTCTCCGAGAGCCGCCGCCTCCTGAAGGCCAAGACCCTGGAGATCGAGGCCACCCGCGGCATGAACGAAGCCCTCGAGAAGCAGCTGCAGGAGCTGGAGGAGAAGCAGAACGCCGATCTCTCCGCCCTACAGGTGGGGCGGGCTCGGGGATGGGCTGTTGTCTCTCCCTTCGCGGCCACCGGGTGGGGTGGGGAGCTGTTTGTCGAGAGAAGCCGCGTCCCCGCGACTGACGCAGCCGTTCCCCCTGCGCTTGACGCCACTCGGTTGCTCTCCCAAAACCGACGGGGATTCCTGAACTTTCCATCCACCTTCTTCCCCCCTCCCGCCTTGCTTTCAGACCCCCCCCCCATCCAACTTCGGGGAACCCCTGCAACAGAAAGCGTGATTGACAGCTGCGCTTTCTTTCGCTCCAGCGACAGAAGGCGCAGTTTTTATTCCGCTTCGGTGTAACTGGTGCAGCAAGTTGGGGGAGGCGCAAGGCTTGCTTTGATCCAAAGTGCCTTCGGTGTGGCTTCGGTTGTGCAGGCACCTAATTGTGCTGGGGCATCCCCCGCCCCCACACCCACCCACCAAGGAATACGGAATGGTAATCTCCCCATTGCAGCTTTCCATTCTTTTTCTTTTCTGACAAAAGAGGAAAAGATGGAATCGCGGCGCAGCGACTTTTAGCGGTAGCTCTAGGGAGCTGTCCAAATGGAAGCGCTTGTCTTCTTCCTTAAAGCTCTACTGAGGATAAGCGGGATGCTGTGGGATTCTAGGTTTTTTCTTGGTTTTTTCTTTTTCTTGCAGAAACTAGGTAACATTAGCAGTGTTGATGCAAAAAAGAGAGAGAGAGAGAACAAGAGAGCAAGTAGCTAGTTCTTGCTAGCTACTAGGGCTCACTTCTGAGTCGTGTCACAGACCACAAGCTAGTTAAAGTTGGGCAGAGTGCCCACATCTACTCTTAAAGAGGCGGAGAAGGGTTAAGAAGATAAGATTTGTGGTATCTTAGCTTAGCTAAGCTTTTCAGCTTTCAACTCTTGAACACGATTGTGTCTGTGCAGAAGGATTAACAGAGGGCAGATTTTCCAAACCATTTCTGTGTTTTACCACAGCGCTACATTTTAGAAACTGTTTAGTGTAGAGGTGGAATATAGCTGGACTCCTTACAATCTGCTGGGCAGAAAAGGAAAAAAGGAGTTTCACCACAAATATCCAATTAAGTGGCAATATTCACTATAGCTAAATTCCCTCCCAAAATTCTTGCTAGGTGACTCCAAACTGAGAGTTAGTATAATCAGAGAATATATGTAGCCGGGTTGATTGTAAGTTGCTTTAAAGTTATGCATATGAGGTCAAACTTGCTTGGTGGTCCCAATAACTGTGTCACATCCTGCAAAAGCTGTTTTGTGACCTTTGAATGCAACAGACAACTGCAGCAGTTTCTAGGCAGACAATGGTGCAATGCACCAACATGCTCCAGAAGTCTCTGCCCACCTCTGCCACACCCAGATTAACATAGGAGCTGTTCAGCGTCTGAGGTGCTGAAATGGATGGCTACTTGTTATTAGCCATAACAACCATATATGCAGTAGCTGTATCCTTCTAAATGGAAAGGGAACTGTTATGAATAGGACCAACAGAGCTATGTTTTTGAATAGTTATATACAAATGACAACTAATATTGACAATCCTTGCCTTTTAATCTATGCAGAATAAGCTTAGCTATAAAACTCACTTCAATTGAACCACCTTTCCATTAATTCTGATTAATATGAACTTACCAACAGCTCAAATTAGACTGAGTGGTATGCTTAGCTGTAATCACACATGCTGAACTTTTAATAGCTAGTTTGTACAACTTGCTAAGTTTCAAACATCTAACCAAAATTAACATTAATCAAAACATTAACATTAATTAACATTAATCAAAATCAGCATATTTTCTAAATATTACCATTAGGCCTATATCTTATTTTCAAAGTATATTGTCTGGATATAATTATTAAGCAGAAATACCTTGCCTTGAGATGGTCTGGTTATAGATACATTTATTATAAACCTTCAGTATTATAGATACTGATGCGAGAAATTCCAATCAATTTGATAAATGGCACTTCTAAATGGACATGTCTGGCATTAGCCCTGCCTGTCATCTTAAATAATTTATGAGTTTGAATTGAAGGTTAGTTCAATTCTTAACACAGGAATTTTAACAGCCTTGTTAAAGAAAATGATGATTTATAGCTATAGATTGGATTCTGGCTTAAAATAGAACCATTACATTAATTGGTGCTTAAGTTAAGAAATATTAACATCTCATTGAATTTGGGAAACTTACTCTTAATTTGGGCATATGTTAACAGTTGTCCTGGCTTGCCTACCATCTAAATTATTTACCATGTTTTACTAAATATAATGAACCAAAAACTATGACTTTTGAGAAGTATATTTTGGTCTAAGAGTCAGAGCTCTTAGAGAGTTAAAATATATGCAATCTAGGAATGAAATCAGAATATAGGAAAGTGAGGTTTGGATATTCCAGATAAACCCTTCCACTGAAGTGGAGTTAAACATGGCAAAAATCAGTAAAAATATTTGAGCTTTGCAGAGCTAAGTGAGATTATATATTTAACCATTGCTTTTCCCCCCAACAGGATACAGTTAATAAATTAGAAAATGAACTGAGAACCACAAAAAGTGAAATGGCTCGGTATCTGAAGGAATACCAGGATCTCCTGAATGTGAAAATGGCTCTGGATATTGAAATTGCAGCATATAGGTAACTCCTAAAGAAAGGAATGAGCTGAGAAGCACAAATACATTTCATTTCACTTTGAGAAAACAAGTATTTCCTATTGACTGCATTAACTTGCTTCTGAATTAACCAATTTCTTGAGTTCATAAGATACTTTTAGTTGACCTTCTTTAATTATCCTTGTTAAGCCAGTATGTACTGGGAGTGTAGGTTTGGTTTCCCAGTCTTTTTCTTCCCCAATAGTTTGAAAATAATTTATAAATCACATTCAGAGAAAACTTTTGATCTGCTTAGTGTGTGATGACAAGCTATATATCAGTGAATTGGACTATGCACTATATGGAATGATACTTGAATGCTCAAGAGTGACAATATATATATAAATGTTTTTGCTGCAAAGCAGTTTCAGACTATAAGCATGGAAGATGTGAGAGGCCGTTTGCCTTGGTTTCGTATTATCAGATGAATGCTGAGAGATATTATGCAATATAGTATGATAGAAATGTAGTATATGGCAAATAGTCTCCTACTTTCACCAAAGAAAATGCAAAATTTAAGATTATAGTATTACAGACATTCCCAAGAAATTTCTTGTTTGACTAACATCCCCATCAGAGTTGGGGCTAACCATGCATTAAACCAGGAAGTTATAACTACCAGCATTTCTATTTGTACAGGGTTGATGCATAGATTTAATGCTTTTGAACTTTTTTCTTGCTCGGATAATTGGAGAAGGGGCTGCCTAACCATTCAAAAGACACAAGCACAATATTTAATCTTCACTGCACTGTATTGCAAAGGTCCCATTTCATTCCCAGAATCAGATTCTTCCTTGTCTTTGGGAAAGAGAAATAAAAGACTATCCGAGGCTGAAAAATTATTTATATTTTGAGCTGGAATCTTAAGATATACTTTTAGATTATTGGTAAATACATTTCAAAGAAGTGAAGGGCCCTGTTACTTGGCTCTAACTATTAGCTGATTCATCATCATGGCAGCTGTTCATGCTTATTTATGCTGTGGATGTTTTTATTGTTGTATTGCCTTTTAAATGGCTTTAGAATTTTAGAATTGTAAGCCATTTAGATTTACTTGGTTGAGTTGGGTGGCTATAGAAAATGAAGGAATAATGAAGGAAGGAAGGAATAATGGTGTCAGTGAAGAAGTGTGCCTTTTATGTTCTAGAAAACTGCTGGAAGGTGAAGAGACTCGGCTCAGTTTCACAAGCGTGGGAAACATAAGCAGTGGCTATATGCAGAGTGCTGCAACCTTTGGGAGATCGGCCTACGGAGGTTTACAAAGCAGCTCCTACTTAATGTCAGCTCGTTCCTTCCCTGCCTATTATTCGAGCCATGTGCAAGAAGAACAGATAGATGTCGAGGAGACGATTGAGGCAACTAAAATGGAAGAGGCCAAAGAAACTCCCCCTTCAGAAGGAGAGGAAGAGGGGGAAGGTGAGGGAGAAGGAGAAGAAGGAGAAGAAGGAGAGGAAGAAGAAGGTACTTTTGTGCAGAAAAAAATATATATTCTGAAATTGATTGGGTTACATTCACCAAGTGTAAAGTAAATACTTGAAATCAAGGGTGCATAGCATTAGGGAGTTTGACTCATTTATTTTACCATGTCAACTCTAGCTACACATATAGTGGGATCGAAACTTTTCCCAAACTTGGGGATGGATGAAGCTTGAATTCAAGGTTTGGCATCATCTTTAAGGTTGTAATCTACCTCTGAATCCACAGTGATAAATTTCTTAGAGCCATGATCTTTTTTGTTCTTTTCTTTCACATTTTTATTTCATAAATCTCCCATGCAGTGATTTAAAATAGAAGATGAGATAATTGGGCAAGATTGCCAAATGATTGAAATCTTTAAATTGGGTATTTTAATTGGTAGTTTTGTTTTTCTCTTCAAAATGCATGTCAAGATTTATTGTGTAGATTGCTATTGACTGACATGCATAGCTCTGCTCATTTGACTAGAATTAATCAAAGGAGCAAATAACACTACTATCAGTTATTGAAACTATGAGGATAAATACGTATTTATTTTGCTGAATACATATTTTTCTGTCATGTGCTACCATTGCTTTGATCAAAGCAAGCAAGCACTGAATTAGTCATTTTTGAAGAATTTTGCTGCAGATCAAAGTTTATTGGTTGATACCTTGCCTTTTTCAAGTACAAATAACAAATGATAGCCAACATTTCTAACTTTGTATTCAAAGGTTTTTGAATGGTGTGTAGCCTACTGATCTCACCAGGACAAATCCCTTTCCATGTGCAGTTTAGAAGCTAGAAAGAATTCTGTGTATTACAGCCCAGTTTTAACTTAAATTATGAACAAAGTTAGCTTGAGCATGTTGTATTTTAAGAGCTTCATTAACCATTTAAAAGATATTATATTGCTTATCTTTTCAATGGGTTTGAACCAAGTTTGGTCCTGATTATTCTCAAGTTATTCTAGAATGGGAACCAGACCACATGCTGTAATCTTCCATCCCAAATTTTGTCTTATTTCTCTTTTTATTTAGAAGCTAAGGAAGAAACTGAAGAAGGCGAGGAGGAAGGTGGAGAAGGTGAAGGAGAGGAAGAAGAAGAGGCTGAGGAAGCAGAAGAGGGAGATAAAAAGGAAGAGGAAGATGAACAAGAAAAATCTAGCGGAGAAGAAACTCCAAAGCAGCAGAAGAAGGATTGATCTGAATCAACTTGTGTGCTGGTTTCCCAGATAGCGAGCTAGAATTGCAACACCATGTATTTAAATTCCAAATATGTTATTGTGTTTAAATAATTTAATTATTTATCCGTCCTTTTTCTTTTTCCTTTTTCTGATGCAAAGTAACCCGAATGCTTGCAGAGTGTCAGGCTGGCTTACCGCCAAACCATGCATGGTATATTCTTATGAGCCCCACATCAATGTGCAATTGGGCTGATTTCAAACCTTAATGTCTGAGGGGAAAATAATAAATTAAGAGAGATGGAATTTATTAGCGGGGTGGGGGAAAAATACATCTCAGGTTAGACTTGTTCTGGAAACCATGAATGGGAAAAACAATGAAATCTGTTCAATCAAGCTGGTCAATAAAGTTACAGAGCTGCATATACAACTTTCAGTTTTAAGTATTTCTTGACTAATTCCAAAAGGGTGCCTGAAATATTTATAATACATTCCCTATCAAATAAGGTAGTGATTGTGATATGGACCACATGGTTCCATTGGTGGCTTTCCATAATAAGGGATGAACCAGAAACAAGGAAAGACAGGATACTATTGGTCCACCAAACTTGTGGGAAGAGTTTGGGTCAAGGTCTCTCATAGAACCTATCTCGAGAGGATTGTTAGGATAAATAGATTAAAGCAGGGGTCAGAGTTGAAGTCCACAAGTCTTAAAGTGGCCAAGGTTGGAGACCCCTTGTTTGCCAACCTGAGCTGAAACGACAAGATATAAATATTAAAACCCAACTATAATAATTTCACCAGATACAGCCTTTAGTATCTTCAGAAAACAAAACTGGAATAGTCTCCAAAAGTGAAGTTAACTCAGCTTGAAGTATATTCAGATGAGATATTTGCTGAGTTCACACAATATGGTTATGTAGTTCATGAGACCATGATGTATGAACTATCAATCAGAAAGGGGTTTGATTGAATTCTAAAGGACCCCACAGGTTTCTCTTGTGTTATGCAAACACTAAAATAGGTCAGTGATGGGAAAGATCTTCAAACCTTAGCTAGTCTGGCCTTCAAGAAAAAGTCTCGTCATTATAGGATTCCATGTTCAGCCTTGACAGCTCAACCTGACCCCAGCACATGGCTACTTTTGCCTCTCCACCCAATAGGAAAAAGATCAATGATGTAAAGTTCTCCCGGGATTCTCCTAGTACAAGGGTTCATGCGGTGCTAATATGACTGAAGAGTATAAAGACTACTATCAGAATACAACACTATTATAAGCTAAAGTACATAAACAGAGGAAGCCCCATTCCATTCCAGCACTGAAGATGGTTAGAAACCAGAAAACTTAGAGTTCTAGTCCCACTTTAGGCATGAAAGCCAACTAGGTGACTCTAGACCAATCCCAAGGAGATTATGAGTTCTAGTCCCACTTTAGGCATGAAAGCCAACTAGGTGACTCTAGACCAATCCCAAGGAGATTATGAGTTCTAGTCCCACCATAAGCATGAAAGTTGACTGGGTGACTGGGCCAATCACCAGGAGATTGTGAGTTCTAGTCCAGCCTTAGGCATGAAAACTGGCTGGGAGACTTTGGGCTAATTATTTTCTCTCAGTCTAACCCAACTCACAGGGTTGTTGGGGAAAATAGGAGGAGAAAGGAGCATTAGGTATGTTTGTTATCTTGAGTTATTTGTAAAAATAATACAGGTGGGATAAAAATAAATACATAAATGACATCCAAATGAGATGTCTGCATAAAAACAACCAAGCTCAGAGAGTACCAAGAACTCCACGGATTATATATTTTCCCAGAACTGCTGAAAAAAACCAGGTTGACTTAAATTATGCAAATGTAAGCAAGTCCTTGTGTTCAACACTTTCAGAGTGAAAAAAGATTGTGCCGGAGCCAAACTGATGTGATGCTTAATGAAATTCTGAAGATAATGCCTCAAGGGCATATTAGAACACTTTGCAAAGCACAAAAAAATAGCAAAATGATAAATTAGGAAAAACAGTTAGATATTTATTTTTTTATTAATTTGACAGTATTTCTAATCCACTCCAATACAAAATGATCCGGGATCCTGAAATAATACTTGCTAAGAAACGGGTGCAGGGAGACAGGAAGAAAAAAAAACTAGGGCAGGACAGAACTTTCCATCTTCCAAATTCTATTGATCAGAGTTCCCAGAAGGTTTTGTCTTTGTTTATGCTGGTTAGGACTGATGGGATTTGAAGTCCACTATATGGCACCCTTGCATTAACCATGGGGGGAAAAAAAGGCTTGCCTTTGGGACATAGATTATTTATTGCCTTCCTACGATGTTCAGAGTTTACATATGTCAAATCCTTAATATTTTCTTTTCATATTTGTAGCCAAGATTTTATTCTTTCAGTTTTATTTACATGTGCAGAAGAAGAGGCTGATGGACACAAGTATCAACTGAAGCACTGTGGAATTGTGTTGGTGTCACGGCTATTGTGTATATGTACAACATTGCTTTCCTTTACCTGACTTGAAAAGAAGACGTGAAATACAGATAATCCTTGACTTATGATCACAATGTGGACCACAATTTCTGTTGCTAAGCAAGGTGAAGTGTCTGATTTTATGACTTTTTTTTGGCCATGTTAAGTAAATCAGTGCAGTTGTTAAGTGAACCATGAAATTGTTCAGCAAATCTGGCTTCCCCCATTGATTTTTCTTGTCAGAAGCCAGCTGGGGAAGTTCACATATGATGACCGCACGAACCTTGGATGGTGCAACCCAACATGCCAGTTGCCAATACCTGAATTTTTATCATGTGACTGTGGGGAAGCTGCAATGGTTGCAACTGTGAGGACCAGTCATAAATCACTTTTTTTCCATGCTGTTGTAACTTTGAATGGTTGCAAATCTAGGATTACCTGTATGTAAATAGCAATGAGGGAAGAAGGAAAAAAGAAAAGAAAAAAGAAAGTGGTGGTCAGCCGCCACTTTCATTAAACATATCCTGTTTTGAGTTTCTTTAACTTCTTTTCTTTAAGGTGATTTCATTGTTTTCACTCATAAGCTTTAAAGCAGGGGTATGCACCCTTGGCAAATGTAAGACCCTGTGCACTTTAGTGCCCAGAATTCTGGAAGTTGAAGTGCATGGTTCATAAAGTTGGATACCTGTACTCTAAAGTATAGGAAATCAAATCACATTACACATTGTGAGAAAATCAAACATACAGCTTCCAATTTTAGTTCACATGCAATACTAGAAACAAATCAATTATACAGAACCTCCAGATCTCTTTAACTCAGGGACAGACAACTTAAGGACTCAACTTATTGGACTCAAGATCTTAATGACTCGTTGTTGGCCATAATGGTTGTGTTTAGTGAGGGCTGAAACAGACACCCAAATGTTTAGCAGAATCTTTTTTTCATCTTTTACCGCTTAAGCTATTGACCAATCACTGAAAAACAACACTAAATATTGGCTTAGAAAGTCAATACTGTAAATGCCAACCAATTTTCGATCAACCTGAATTTTTTCTTGTAATTTGTTCATGTCTTCCCCAAATCCAGTTCTTGCATTCATTTGCTTGAAAGAACAGATTCTTTATTTAGAAGTATGTTCCCCTTGAATTCAGTGCAAATAGTGCATGGGAGAAACCATAGTCTCTGTATCAAATATAACAATAATTTTTCCTTTCCTGTTTCTTTTACAAGCTCCCTGTGACTTTTGTGAAAACAATACTATAAACCAGGGGTTGCCAACCTTTTGGACCTCAGGGACCACCAAACTCATAATTTTAAATCCTGCGGACCAGAGACCCTGGGAAAATCCCCCCAAAAAGTCTGCAGAAAAATTGCCCACCCCATTATCCTACGGATTGATCATTCTTTATTTGGGATTGCAGGATACCATCTCCAGCTCTGTTCTTGGGGAGAGAGAGAGAGAGAGAGAGAGAGAGAGAGACTGGCTTTTGGTTTCATGCAAGGAGAGCAGCAGAAGCAGCAGAAGTCTTTCTTTCCCCCAAACTCCACCAGAAATGAGTCTTTTCCAGTGCAGCCTCTTGGAGCAGGAGGCCTTGCAGGGTCCCAAAGACTCATTTCTGGTGGAGTTTGGGGGAGAGAAAGAAAGACTTTTGCTGCTTTCCTCATGTGCAGCCAAAAGAAGAAGAAGAAAGAAGCAGAAAGAAGCAGCCCTGTGGCCAGACAAGGTGCATGGGGCGAGTGGGGCAAATTCCCCCCCTGCCTTTTTCCCCCTCCCCTCACTATCTCATGTTGTTCGCAATGCAAGTGACGCAAGCCTTGTCTTCCCATGGGCCATGTGGGTGGCGCAGCCTTGTGTTCCTATGCAACCTGGATTAATAGCTTGGGGGGGGGGCGTGCTTTGGGGGGACATTTCTTTGTGGACATCAAAATTTTCTTGTGGACCACCAGTAACCCCCCCAGCCCACTGGTTGTGACCACTGCTATAAACTGAAGGAAAGCTACACATCTAAAACAGAGGATAACCCAGGATTGTTTTTTCCCCTGATGCAACTATTAGTCACTAGGAATATCCATTATGTTTATGAACTCTGGAGTTGGACCAGGTTTTTTTTTTTTTTGACGCATTGCAACAAAAGAGAGGAGGAATGCAGGCAACTTCCAAGGAGTAGGAAACTAACAACAGCAATAAAAAGGGGCTACCTTGTTGGCTGTTCAAAGAGCTACTTAGCAACTGGGAGTGGGGAGGAATTTACATTAAGGTCATTTTTTCCCTTCTTCATCCCATTTTGATTTATATGTCCGTCTCTCCTGGCAACTGGGTAGTTTACAAATGGTTAAAGACCTTAAAGACAAGAAAAGCAGTAATTAACAAAAATGAAGAATAGATGACGAGAAGGGCAAAACTGGATGGAAGTAAAAGAGGTCAATACCAGCCTTCAAGATTTTCTCCCTTTGCTTTGCATCTTTCGGCTGTCATAAGTAACGGGGGAGGAGGTGGGAAGATTATGGGAAGTGAGCTGGAGGTGTTACAAACTGAATTGTATAAACTGGGGGTGGGGGGGATACATTCTTGCTTAGGTTTCTATTCCTTGCTTTCTCTTCTATGCTATGTGCAGCTGCAAACCTTTATCAAAATATGCCAAGGTCAACAGACAGAAGCCTCATCATCACCTGGAGATGCCCACATGATGATATTCACAACTTTTAATTGGAAGAACCATTTGAACTATTGGGGGTGGGAACATTGCCATACTTTGTATATGTGATTTACGCGACCATTTTCTCAGATTCAGAACTCTTTTGTTGCTACCACTGGATTTCCAATAAAAGATATCTTTTCTCTAATTAAAAGAGTCTAAGTATTTCTTTCTTGGATTTTGAATGGAGCACCAGCTGACAGTCAACCTACACAGTTGAAATGGAGCTTTAGTCACCTTTCTCAAAGGACTAGATGAAGAGCAAGGTCTACAAGACTCTTCAAAACACCAGTAGAGTGAGGGATCTTTGGGGTCTTGAGGTGGGAACTTCATTCCAGAGAGCAGGTGCAATTACACCGAAGGGATGCTTCCAGGTTCTTAATAGGTCCTTTAATAGAAGGAACCTGGAGTGTGCCAGCCATGCCAGAGTGAATCAGCTGGGCAAATATTATGGGAGACAGATTATTGACATATGTCTTTGTGAAGGATGCTTAAGTTGTCAAATTTTGTTCTCCAGTTTTCCTAGATTTTGTATTTTCATCTACATGTTGCCTTGTGGCTTCTTCAACTATTCTAAAGAGAAGCCCACTTGGTAAATTTGAGTCTGTCTCTCCATTCAGCACACTTCCCAGGTTTGTTCATTATGAGGGGTGGGGGAAATTGAGAAAGGAAGTATTATCTAGATGTATTTTAGGTCTTAGACAAAAGGCAAGATGAACATCTAATAAGATTGGTTAAATGTCTATGGAGATTCTCAATCATCCAAGTCATAGTTGTCCAAAAAGCTGCTTTTTCAAAAGGCAACTTGACTTTCTTGTTTTTTTCCTTGAGAACTGAAGAAGTTTCTTGGATGAGAATCAAAACGTTTTCAAGGAAAAAAACAAGAAAGTCCAGTTGCCTTTTGGAAAAGCCACCTTTGGGATATAACAAGATTGTGAGGTTGTTTGTCACCTGGAGTCACTTGCTGAGATGGGCAGACATACGAATTGAATGAATAAATAACAAATAAAAATTGATTCATTATTTGCTTACTATTAATTTTCTGAACAATTTTTCCTAAGGACGGGTCAATTGGTATGAAAGATTGCTTAATTTTATTGATTAATGTGCAAGCATTTTGTGTGTGCGTGTGTGTGTGTGTGTGTGTGTGTGTGTGTGTGTAGATCCAATATTGGCATTTTCCCTCTGATTTTTGTATACCAGAGTAGGCAATCAGATTCATTTTTGATAGTCCTGAATCTTTCTCAACTGCTGAAAAATAAATGCAGTTTGAGCTACTTTGAGGCAGATAACAGATGTAGATTGCAGAGGAAAAACATGTAAGACAGGCACAACTCCACAATACCAGAAAAACATCTGAAAATATTAATTCCTGTACATTGCATAACTTATCCCAAAGGTGCTTTTTCAAGAAGCAACTGAACATTGTTTTTCTTTGAAGACATTTTGCTTCTCATCCAAGAAGTTTCTTCAGCTCTGACTCAATGGTTGGAATGGAAGGATTTATATTCCTTGCAGACAGTTGGTCATTTGCATTCTTTTAGAAAGTCATTGAGGCCACTTGGAGGTTTGCCTGTGTCTTCAGGATCACCTGACTACTACAAATTGATGTGGAGCTTTCTCAGAACTGCTGAAAGGAGAACAAACCCATCAGGACAAGATTCAGCAGTCCACCTGCATTTAAAAGACAAAGGCCACTCTTTTGAAGACAGCAAAGTCCACATTTTAGACAGAGAGGACTACTGGTTTGAAAGAGGCCATCTATATCAAAATTGAACAACTCCCTCTCAACAGAGGGGGAGAGATACGACATCATATATTTCCAGTCTATAATAGTCTTTTCAGCTCCACACCCATCCAAGAAGGTTCCACACCCATTTGCACCAATCAGGTGACCCTGAGGACAGAGATAAACCTCCAAGTGGCATCAATGACTTTCTAAAAGTATGCAAATGACTAGCTGTCTGCAAGGAATATAAGCCCTTCAATTCCCCACCATCCAGTCAGAGCTGAAGAACCTTCTTGGATGGGAAGTGAAATGTCTTCAAACAAAAACAAGAAAGTTCAGTTGCCTCTTGAAAAAGCATCTTTCGGACAACCATGGTCTGGATGATGGAGAATCTCCATATACATTCCATAACTTATTTCACCTATTCTAGTGGTTCTAGTCGTTGTATTTGAACATCATGATAGGTTTAGTTGAATAACCATTCTGGTAGGTTGTCCTTGTGGCTTAGCATGTTGTGGGAACTGATCGTGTTTGGTTAATTCTTATTTCAACCATGCCAGAAAAATTGATTAATTTGGTAACCAATGAAGCCTGTTCAGTGAGTGCACCATAGCTCTCAAGGACAGTGGTTAACAAGCACAGTGGAACAAGTGCATTTAGGTTCTATTGGTGGGCTTCCTAGAATTGTTCAGTTGGCCAACATGCAAGCAGGATGCTGTTTTAGATAGAAGTTAGATTCAATATAGCTCCTTTCTTTTAAATCATGATGTTTAGAATAGGAATATGCATTATTAATTCCATTTAGGATTTGTGCTGAATGTCTAGAAACTGAGATAAGTTCCTAGGATGGGCTATGGTTTGTCCATAGTGAAACTTCTTGAAAGGTCTTTAGGTTTTTGGTGTGCTCCTATAGAAGGACCTCTTATCTCCTGGATCCTTTTATGTTCTTTGAGTCTGAGCATCTCATTAATACTTCAGCTGGTGTTTAATTTATTGATATCATTGAACAGTTAGTCAATCCTGAGACATTTTCCCTCCCCACCCCAAATATCCCAAAGGTTGAAGAAGTTATAAAGAGGGAAACCAGGTAAAATTTGACAGTAAATTGGGTGCTTATTATCTTCTAAAACAACTTTTCCCAACACAAGCCCATATTAATGTATCAAATCCCACCAATATTATGGGAACTGCAGGGCTGGATTATAATTGTAATTTCCATTGAAATTAAATCCTTTTTGTAACAGCTTAGCAATATATACACCTTGGGTGGCATTGTGAAACATCCTATCTTTATTAGAAATTGTATTATCTTTTCCTTCAAGTTACCCAATGTTAGAATAAAAACACTGGTTCACATTATACAAACTTGTTCAAATTCACCCTCACCATTAAAAGGATTAAAAGGGTGCCTTGTGAGCTTATCTATTTCCTAGTGGGCTCAATTATTCACTCCAAGGTGCCTGTGTTTACATGTGTGCACCTGTGCTTTAAAAAGAACCAAATTCAGAATCCTTTTTAAAGCAATATTTTGGCTATGGACTCAAATGCTTATTTCATTTGCAATTCAACTATTGTGACCTAACAGCAGAAGAAAGAAATCTCTCAGAGTCAAATTATATAATATTTTAGAGCAAATCCCCCATTTATTTGTCCCAAAGGTACTTTTTCAAGAGGCAGCTGGACTTTGTTTTTCTTTGAAGAAAACTTCTTGGATGAAGCTTCTTGGATGAGAAGAAAAAAAATAAGAAAGTCCAGTTGCCTCTTGAAAAAGCATGGTTTGGGACAACTATGACCTGGATGACTGAGAATCTCCACAGATACTCCCATTTATTTCTTTGTTTTGTTGATTCTCCTGTGAGATCTCAATGCATACAGTTTATTTTATTTTATTCCACATGTACAACTACACCCCTGTGCGTGTACATATGCCTAATATTTGGGCCAGGTGGACAAACAGAGAATTACGCTACATTTCCTGTTGCAGGAATTTCCTTTCAATTTGTGAACCTTAAAAACACCTAGATGTAATGGGGGAACACATTTAATTCCAAGAGCTACTGGGTTGTGTTACTTTTAATTTGGGCTTTCTTCCCTGCAAAGTGCCACTTTAGCACTAAATATTCCTGCAGATGTGTGGGAATTGGGAGGGTGTAATTTCAAATGTACTTCTGCAGTTTAGTTTTTCAAATTCTGTGCTCTTAAGTAACTGGACCTCAGAAAGAGAGCAAAGATTCCAGCAAACCAAGCTCATTTCCAATATGACCTTTATTGAGCACAAACGGCTGTGGCTGCTTAACATCAAACAACAAAAGGTTGCATACTGTGCATGTCAACATAGGTTCTCTCATGGACAGAAGTCCGATCTTAATTGCACCAGTGAGGTAAACATAACTGTTAAGTAGCTTAAGGCTAGGAGAATTCAGGGTATTTTTTTTTAAATTCATTCTTTTGTTATGGTTTATTTGGCTCAGTTTATTCTTTGCATAATACATCTGAAGACATTTCTCAGAAGCGTCCAAACAGCAGCTTGGGAAAATTCAGCAACTTCCCCTGGAAGAGTAACAGCTCATGCATGATTAAAAACAAACAAAGAAACAAACAAACCCCAAAGTTCTGCAGAAGGAGTGCATCGGGCTTGCATGCATCCCCTCCCCAACTCCCCGGGAATGGTATGGCACAGAAATCATAAATATTTATCAGAAAAAAGAAAAACCAACAGTCCTTTTTGGAGATGCCATGAGAGAACCCGTTCTGCTGAGAAGCCGCCACTTTCATGCATTTTTTTTTTGCAGCTGTCTTATGGCTTAACCTTTTGCACCAATCCAAGCTCCTTCGAGAAGGGGAAATGATTATTTTAGTCACCGTTTTCCTTGATTTCTTTGACTATGGCATGTGAAGAAGTCACCTTCTCCACTGTCTTGGTGGACACCAATTTCTCTGTCACGGCATCGTCATGTTCTTCCATCTTCTGGGTGACGGTCACAGACTTGGTGATGTAGGTAGTGGTCCCATCATCTTCACTGGTGATCTTCTCGACTTTTTTTGTCACTACAACTTTCTCTTCACTCTTCTCCTTCTTCTCCTCAGAGGGGCTCACATCCAGGCCATTGGTGATGATAGCTTTATCTTCTTCTTGCTTCGAGTCACCTACTTCCTCCCCCTTATCGTCAACTTCCCCATTGACTGCTATGTCCTCCTTAGTTGAGTCCTTTGAAGTTTTTTCTTTTGATTCTTTTCCTGTACCAACGGTGGTTGCCTTTGTGGTGGAGATAAGCTCTTCCACATCTTTCACTGGGGAGCTTGGCTTTTCAGGAGAAACAGCCTTCTCTGGAGAGGCTGCCTTCTCTGGAGAGGCTGCCTTCTCTGGAGTCCCTGCTTTTTCTGGAGAGGCTGCCTTCTCTGGAGTGCCTGGTTTTTCTGGAGTCCCTGCCTTCTCTGGGGTCCCTGTTTTTTGTGGAGATGCTGCCTTCTCTGGAGTCCCTGCTTTTTCTGGAGAAGCTGCTTTCTCTGGAGTCCCTGCCTTCTCTGGAGTCCCTGCTTTTTCCGGAGAGGCTGCCTTCTCTGGAGTCCCTGCCTTCTCTGGAGAGGCAGCCTTTTCTGGAGTCCCTGGCTTCCCTGGAGAGGCTGCCTTCTCTGGAGTCCCAGCCTTCTCTGGAGTCCCGGCCTTCTCTGGAGAGGCTGCCTTTTCTGGAGTCCCAGCCTTCTCTGGAGTCCCAGCCTTCTCTGGAGAGGCTGCCTTTTCTGGAGAGGGTGCCTTCTCTGGAGTCCCAGCCTTCTCTGGAGAAGCTGCCTTTTCTGGAGAGGCTGCCTTCTCTGGAGTCCCAGCCTTCTCTGGAGAGGCAGCCTTCTCTGGAGTCCCAGCCTTCTCTGGACTGCCTGCTTTTTCTGGAGTGCCTGGTTTCTCAGGAGATGCTGTTTTTGCTGGGGATTCTGCTTTCTCGGTTTGTTCTTCCTTCTCCTCTGCTGCCTCACCCTCTTGATCACCCCCTTCTTCTTCTTTACTTTCTTCTATCACAGGCGATTTGGGGGGTGATTTGGGAGGAGATGTTTTTGCCTTTTCTACCTTCTCTGGTGCAATGACTTCTTCCACATCTTCTTCAGGCTCTTCTGCTACTTCAGGTTCAGCTTCCTCAGCTTCTCCTTCACCTGCCTCTTCTGCTTCTTCCTCACCTTCTTCCTTTTCACTTTTTTCTTCTTCTTTTTCTGATCCTTCTTCCGCCACATCAGATTTTGCACCTTCCTCTTCTTCCCCTTCTTCTTCTTCTTCCCCTTCTTCTTCTGGGGCTGCAGCTGCAACTGCAGCCTTTTCCTCTGCTATAATTTCCTCTTCTAGAACTTCTTCCTCCTTTTCTTCACCTGCTATAGTTTCTGCAGCCAGTTCTTCAGCCATGGCTTCAAGAGCTTCATCCAGTTCACTTTTCTCATTCTCTACTTTGGTCTCCTCAATTATTTCTTCTACAAACTTGTGTGTGACCTTTAATTTTGGTGGTTCAGCTTTTGATTTCTGTATTTTGGTAGTTGATATTGTTACGGAAGGTTGCCTATGTGTGAATGTTGGCCCAGTGATGCTGCCAGAAAAGGCACTGAATCTTGTTTCTTCACCCTCAAGAAGTTTCCTACAGAAATCAGAGGGAAACTGTTAATATGCATCACCAACTTCTCAAGGCAAAAGTATGCATGCACCTGTGTGCATATAGTAATAACACTTAGACTTATATATCACTTCACAGTGCTTTATAGCCCTTTCTAAGTGGTTTACAGAGTCAGCATATCGCCTCCAATAATCTGTGTCCTCATTTTAATGACATCAGAAGGATGGAAGGCTTAGTCAACCCTGAGCCAGTGAGAATGGAAGCCTTGGCAGTCAGTAGAATTAGCCTGCAATACTTTATTCTGACCACTGCACCACCACTGCTCCTTGTATATACCCATCTGTATACACCCAAAGACAGATGGACATCTCTGTAAGAAGCTGAAATAGGTTTAAAATATTCTCTCTTTAGTAAAGAGAGCAGTGACACCTTATGCTCCTTAATATTCTTTTTCTGAACCACTTTGCTGATATGAATGGAAGAGATACGATTGATCATTAGCTTCCAATTCACATCCTCCTCTCACGATTAAGAAATGTAGAGGAAACAACAACCAGCTCAGTTGCTTCCCTTGTACCTGCATAATTTATATCTCCATTTTCCAGATTATGTATATTTCTGAGTGATCATTCATGAATGCAAAGAGGAGTCTAATTTTAGAAGTATTAAGAATCCTGGTATTGCTATGAAGAAACTTGCATTGGTTTAAAAAGCTGTTGCAAGAGCTGGAATGCAGGTTAGGCCCACTGATCTATATTTTTTTATCAGTGACAATATGTTTGAAATATGGCTTAATTATGCCCTTTACATTTTTGTTTCTTTTTGTAGTAAGCAAATAATACCTACAGTTGTCGCTATTTTCCCCATGAACAGTTAGCAACTTTGAATGCCAACCCAAATGACCAGTGGAATTTCTAACAATTGTTTGCAAATAGTACTCCATGTAATAAATGAATCCTTTTGCCATTAAAGTGAGCAAAAAAATGAATCATTAAGATGAAACATATGATTTTTCTTAAGAGCAATTTCCTTTGCATACATGCATATTAGCACATTCTAGCACTTTCAAAATAGGTCTATGTTGGAAAATTTCAACTCAAGGAAATTTAAATATTTAGTATAATGACTTATTGGCAAAGAATTAAAATCTCTTCTTGGATTAAAAAAAATACAGGCATAAAGTATCCAGCAGCAGCATCCAACTAACAAATTTTTTTAAAAAAACCTTTATTTATAATCAGATATAAACTTTTACTGTAGACAACAAGGTCCAATTGCACTATTTGTCTGGAAACCTGTGGTCAAAATAGTTCCCTAGATTAGCAATCTCATTTATCTGATTATTTGGTAAAATCCCAAATAATCCTGAAAAAAGGTTAATAGCAATGACATAATGATTATGCTACTAATGTGAAATTAAAAATGAAAACAAAAAAAACTTTGAAAGTTCAATTTAATTTTCCTTTGGGGCTTTCTAAAGATGTTTAAAAGAAGAAAATCTTCCATTCCAGGCTGCAGCAACTACATTTTGTAAGCAACAAAATGAGATAGAGAGAGAGAAAGAGAAAAAAACTTCAAGAAACAGAACATACTACTAGTCTTACTGATTTCAGGAAGGATTTTGTTAATATGATAGTTCCATAGCATAACGCTGCTACCCAAATATAAGTTTGGTTGATTTCAGCAGGACTTCCTTCCTTTATAGGACAAAAACTTAGTCCATTGAAAATCACAGTTGATCTCTTTCAAGCCAGTCAATATTCCATCAAAGGAATTGGATAGCTTTCTACTACACATAATGTTACTTTAAGAAGCAAAAAAAACATGATTCCTTTACCAGATATGAATTCAAAGAGTGCTAAAATGCCAGCAAAACTCCCTGCTAGCAGTCACAGAGCCTCCTCTGTTGCAGTTGAGTTGTGCTGCAGCTAAAAGTGTCTGCAATAGAACTGTCTGTCTGGTTACATCTGCATTGCGTTCTAATACCTGTAGGCAGCAATTTCAATATCGAGAGCCATCTTGACATTGAGGAGGTCTTGGTATTCCCTCAGGTGACGTGCCATCTCCCACTTGGTACCTCTCAGCTCATTTTCAAGCTGTTGGATCGTGTCCTGCAACCAAGACACAGATGGTTGTTGAGGATGGGTGCAAAAATCTCAGGCACAATTGGATACCAGGGGGTGGGACTGAAGGAGAGAATAAAGTGTAGAAGATGACAGACTAGAAACAGAGACAAAAACAACCAGATTGAAAGTAGAATTAAAGGATAATGAATTGAAAATACTATCTTGACCAAAATTGTTCTTAAGAACTAAAGTTTTTCGATAGCATTATAAAAACACCCAGTGCTGAGATTCTGAAAGCTCAAAGTTAAGAAGCAATAGATTGGGGAAAATCCTAGGATGCTATTATCCATTTGTAGAGAAGATCCTTACCAGGGTATCCCTTTTATTAAAATATTTTAAGAACTATTTCTAAAAATTAAAAGATCTTTTCCAACCTGGCACTCTCTAAATGCTTTGGATGACAATTCCCATCAGGTTGGCCCAGCTGGCTAAGGCAGATGGGAACTGTGGTCTGTTGAGGGCTCCAGGCTAAAAAAAAAAGGCCAGATCTAAAAATACCAACATTCTGATGGTTACCTGGACTCAGTTTTCTTTTATAAATCATGCCATTTTTGTGAAAACAAATGTTGGCATCTTGAGAATCAGGATCATCTCAGTTGGACCAGAGAGAGGGATCTTGAAAGACTATCTCTTTCCTAACAACAAAAATGCCTGTAACTATTTGTAGTGCGTATATACACTTCTCTGAGTCAGCATTGACAGGCCTAGTTTAGTCCCTGAAATTATGCTGGCAAAATTTTGGAAGCGGCTTGCCATTGCTTGCCTCCTAGAGCTGAGAGTGACTAACTGGCCCAAAGCCACCTAGTTCTGCCTAAGGAGGGACTGAACTCAAGGTTTGCTGGTCTCTAGCTGGGTGACTTAACTACTAGACCAAACTGCAGCAAAGTTCTTAAGATTATTGATGTGCTGCAGCTAAAATGCTTAGCCAAGATGCTTTTGTTTTTTTTTAACCAGTCAGCTTTGATCTGACTAGTGAGAAGTTACTCTTTTTCCAACGTTGGTTCTGCCTTCTGAAAAGGATTTTTATCCAAAGATCCTCTGGAATAGCATTTCAATGAGAACAAAAAAAGATAACCGAGCAAAGGGATTGGATAATCACCAGCAACCTTTCCCTCTGCTATCTACAGTTCAGTTTTGGCAAGGTGGATGATGCAGCAGAAATAGTACGGTAATTATATCCTAATCAAATCCCAAGGAATTTAATACAGGTTAATACTAAGTCTTCAGAACTCATGCAAACAATACGGTACTTAATGCATGAGACAGATTTTCCATGTCTATAAGATTTTCACTAGAAAAAGAAAAATATTTAGGGCAAAAAGTTTGGGAAATCTCTGCATTATGTTCAACTAATTCCAGCAGTGCAAGATATTTTCCTTGGGAAATCCCAATGAATGTGACATTGGTTTTAAGTTTGCATTACGAAATGAATTTTTGGCATATAAAGAAAGCTGGCAGTATTAAGTGATGAAACCTTTTGCTCTGCATCGGCCATTCCGTCACTCTTTCTATTATGCACTTCTGCAATGGCCAATTTTGCTGCTGCAAGGGAGATGACACTGCATCAATTTCTAAAATACCGGTAACCTGGATATTAAACTATCCCCAGAAACACAGCCTATCCAATCTGCTTGCTGACTGAGGTTTTCCCTAGATTTAAAGGATTACATTTCTTTTTGTAATGCTTAATGTCACCCAAGAGGATTTTTTTTTTTAAAAAAAAAAGCTTCCTTCTGATGCCAGCCAGACAACTTTATGATTTTTGATGCCAGAAAGTTCTGCATTGCAGAACTTTGGGGTGGATCTGCATTTAGACTGATGGACTTCCTTTTCTGGATTTCCTTTTTATCTTCTTCCTAAAAGTTAATTCAGGGAAAGTCATTTAGATTTGTCAAACGGCCTCACTGGAGGTAATTAACTGGATCTGAAATAAAATAGCAGCATGGATTTTTCACTGAGTCTGCTTAGGGATCGGCTGAGCAGGAACACCTTCTGCATTGCAGGCAGTTGCTTTCTAAAAGCAAATGTTATGTTAACTCATCATTCAAAAAAGAACCCCAACAGCACAGCACAATGACTGTCACTTTCAGGTTGTAAGGAGCCATCTGGCAACTGTCTCTTCAGATTCCTGCTGAGTCATCAGCCTGCAGATGGATTTTTGGGAAGCAATAAGGCAAATCACTCTAGAATACTCTAGAAATGTTGGTTTTCCTATTGCAGGTATACTTAAAGCCCAGTTTTATATGCAGATTGTTCCCTCCAATCCTTTTATTCCCCCCCCCCTTTTATAGCATTCTGGATTTGTTGCTTATTTAAACTCTTCCTTTAAAATTATTAATGGAGGTTTTTTTTTAAAAAAAACAAACCCTTCTTATAGGACATGGCTTACAACCCAAATGCTTTGCAACTCCGATGCAGAATCATTTTTGATGCTCAAGCATAAAACATGAAGTAATTATCAGTGCTGACAACTCAAAAGAACACTCTTCTCCCCCCGTCTATTTTTTGGATGCTGTTGGAGAGGCAGGTTTGATTAAGCTTATTACTAATTAAGGGGGTTCGCTGAACATTATTAAAACGTTCCAATTTATTCCTTTGGCATAGTGAATCTATTCTATTTTGCCTTTTTAAAACTGACCCTGTGGGGTTTTTTGGTCAATATTAGTTACCCGGAGAAAGAAATCGGAACTTTAACTTTGAAGGCAGTTTCACAGCCTTCTCTCCATACATTTTTCCCTCTGTGCTAATAATATTTAGAAATTGAATTGAACTCTGTACAGAACCAATTTTCCTTCTCTGATCCCTTTTTAGCAGCTGCATTTTGAGAAAGGAAACCCCAAGAATTGCATTTCTTTTTATTCCAAGTCTTCTCTCTCCCCCAAGTAACTTCTGATCCAGCACAGATCCTATTTGACGGTGATCCCTTGTGTATTCTTCTCAATTCTGTGCATTTTTGGACAGCCTGAAATAAAAGCATGTATAATAAAAATAAAAAATAAAGACTTGTGCACCTTACTTTTGTCATGAGCTTTGAAGTGCCATTTCATGTTCCAATCGCCCCATTCCCAGTTACAAGAAAAACTATGCTGGCTGGAGAATTCTGGCAGTTGAAGTCCACAAGTCTTAAAATTGTCATGTTTGGGGACCCCTGTTCTGCATAATACAAAAATGTCTTCTTCCTTGCTCCATTTCCCCACTCCCTTTTTGTGGCACCCCTCAAGAAGTTGCACAAAGTATCCTCTCTCTACCACTGGGTTGGCACACTCACACTTCCTTTTGATGGAAACGCCACCCCCCCCCAAAAAAAAAGACATTGGAAGGCAGCCAGGAAGAATGGAGAAGCAAGAGGCATCTCACAGAAGTGTTGTGACATGTGATCTGTTCCCAAAAGAGACCTAAAGAGAAATTTTGTCAGGTGACTCCTATTTTATAAATGGGATTTCCCCCCCCCCCCAAGCTATAACTTATGGATTCCACTTTGACTCAAACTGCCAAGTCTCAGACAAGGGCTCTCCTGTTTAGTAGGGATGGTTGAGCTAATGAGGGAGGGAGCTTACCTGCCCCTCCCAGTTCCATTATGCCTGAAAGCTGGCAAAATCCCCACTTGACTGTGTGTGTGTGTGGGGAAATGGGCCTCTTCCTGCTCTAGTTCCACCCCCACAGCCATAATGTTAAAGCTGAAGTCCCCCCCTTGGATGTTAATTTCTTTCACACAGAGGTGGGGGCATCGGCCCTTTCTGTCATCACCCCCACCGTTGACTTCTCCCATATCTTCATAGTTTAACTTAAGACAGGACAGGGTCTTTCTTCTCCTCCAGTTGAGGTAGGGACCGACTGCTTTGTCCTTTCCCAGTTCCACTCCCTACCCCACCCCACCAGGCCACACCCCCTTTGATTGAACCTTCATTTATCTATGCATAGGAGGCCCCTCCTACTTCATTTCACCCCTCCCCCCTGTGGCAATCCCCAGCAGGCTCTACAAGCTCCAAAGAACCCCATCCAGGAAGAGTTCTCTCCTCGGAGATCACCTATCCGAGCCCCGTGCTTACTTGGTAAGTGGAGAGATCCTGGTTGTGGCGTTCCTCAATGTCGTTCAGCTGACGCTCCAAAGACTCCTTAGTGCCGCGGACCGACTCGAGCTCGATGCTCTTGGCCTGGAGCTGCCGCCGGTACTCGGAGATCTCTTCCTTGGCCGAGCGGATGGCTTCCTTGTTCTGCTCGGCAGCCTCGGTGAGCTTGGCGTAGCGGCACTTGAACCATTCCTCGGCCTGGACCATGTTCTGATCGGAGTGGCACTCCAGCTGGGAGCGGATCTCCTTCAGGGCGGCCGAGAGGTCGGTCTTCAGGTAGTCCTTGCGCTCGACGGAGACGTGCGAGGCCTGGATCTGGGCCAGCAGATCAGCCACCTCTTCCTCATGGTTGCTGCGCAGGAAGGCCACCTCGTCCAGCAGAGACTGCACCTTCTTGTCCAGCTCGACCTTCACCAGGGACGCCTCCTCCATGTCCTTCCGCAGGGCGCGGGTGATGGCGTCGGCATCCTCGTGGAGGCGCGCCTCGTCCTCGAAGCGCTCCTTCAGGCGCTGGATGTCCTCCTCCAGGTGCTCCGAGTCGAGCTGCAGCGCCGCCTTCTCGTGGTTGACCTGCTCCAGGGCAACGCGGAGCTCGCGCAGCTCCTGCTCCAGGGCGACGCCCAGCTGCGAGCGGCCCACCTGCTTCTGCCGCAGGGCGGCCAGCTCGGCCTCCAGCTCCTTGTTCTGCTGCTCCAGCGAGTGCACCTTCTCGATGTAGCCGGCGAAGCGGTCGTTCAGCCCCTGCAGCTGCTCCTTCTCGTTGGAGCGGGCCAACTTCAGCTCCCCCGTCCCGCCGGCGCCGCCGCCGTTGAAGAGCGACGACTGGCTCAGCTCGAGGCTCTCGGTGGAGCTCAGCACCGTCGAGCCGTAGGAAGTCCGCGCGGGGCCCACATTGCGCTTATAAGCCGACGAGGCCGGGCTGGGCGAGCTCCGAGACCAGGACTGAGAACGGAAGCCGCTCGACGGCGACACGCTGGCCCGGCTGAAGGTGGTCCGGCTCTCGGCCACCCGCCGGTAAGACGGGTTGCTCAGCGGCTCCAGCGTGTAGCTCATCTTGGAAGACTTGGAAGAGGCGCCTTGGGCGGGTTTCCCGGCAGCGGACGACTCTGGAAAGCGGCGCCTTTTATATCGCAGCCGCACATTGTCTCCGAAGGGGGCGGGCTCGCCGGTATAGCGCGTGCCCGGGAGGCGTGGCCAGTGGCCTCTGTGTCCCGCCCTTCGAAGCCGAGCCACACCTTTCCCCTCTCGTTTTATCCCCGGCCAAGGATTGCAGCCCAATTCCAGATATCAATTTCTGCCCCTTTCATATAAGCCTCTTTTCTTTCCCTCTCCCCCGCCCCCCCACTTGGCCTGTATTTCCTCTCACCTCTTTGTATCCCTTGAATGGCGCTTAAACCTTTGATCTACGGTGCAGTACGAAGTCACCTTCCTTCCCAAAGTTTCGTGGCTTTATGCTTTTATGGTACCAAGTATGCACGGGACGGCATTCATAACCAAGCCTTCCTCTTTCATCCTTCTCTCCGTTGCTTTTATCAGTGTTATTATCTACATGTATCTTCCTTGATTTAATTTTTTAATGCTTTTTCTTGACTCTTCCTCTACCTTTCGCCTTCTCCACTCCCCCCCCCGCCCTCTCGCTTTCCCGTAGACGCTGCCGCTGCTGCAACGGAGGTCTATTGAGCAGCCGGCCCAGTTCGCTGCCTTCCCCTCTTCCCAACGCTCTGGAGGCGGCGGGATGGATTGGGCGGTGGCGGGATGGGGCATCGCTGCAGCTGAACCTCCTCTCTAGGAGAACATCCCGGCAAGCAGGCCTTGTGCTTAGCTTTGGGGGAAAGGGGCTGGCTCGGACGAGTTCAGGTAAGGCGTAGTGCGTCTCGCTTGGGGCAGCCATGGCGGTTTCAGCACCACGGCCAGCTCCGCGAGAAGAAAGGACTCCGGCCCGTAGAAAACCAGAGAAAGTGAAGGAGTCTTTGCGTGTCTGTGGTGCGTGGGAAAAGGCGTGATTTCGGGCCTCTGGACAGGAGATCTGAGCGAAAGAGAGAGTCTTGCCGGGTGCCTGCGAGTATCTGCATGTCTGGAGTTACTTTTCCATCTGCAATGCAGCGCTTCAGAGATAGCAGGAGGCAGAAACCTTCTGAGTCCCAGTTAAAAATTTTTTTCCCCTGAACCCCATAATAGATTCTTTAAAAAAAAAAGAAAAGCTTTAAAAGAAATCCCGGACAGTTAAAGGTGTTATTTCTCAAGGATCTGACATTGAAAGGTCAAACATTCTGTACGTTGGGGGAGGGGAATTCAAAAGGAGTGGCTGCTTTATGATAACACAAACCACTCAGGGGCTTAAGAAGGAGAAAGAAGGGAGTAATTCAGCCCAGCAGGTTGTACATTGACAAGAGCAATAGTACTTTAAAAAATGCTAAATCATTTTTATATCTGTCCCCACCTATTCCACAAATGCCATCTATGAATCAATCATCTGTCCACATTTATTAGCCTTATACTAACATCTTCTCCCATTTGGGTTGGGAATTTTATCCATGCTCCCTCTGATAGTAAGTTCCACTAAATTAAATAGGGTGGGTTTTTTTTTCTGCAGAAGTTGTCTGCAGCACTTGCAAATGGTAGTAAGTTAGGCAAAAATCAGCACTATTTTGTTCCAGAGCCATTCCTTTGCATTCGATGGGATCATTCTCCAGAGTTTTTTAAAAAATGGAGTGACAATCTAAACATTAGCTACATCTAGGGAAAGAAGGCTATCGCCATCTTGAAACAAATTAAAAGATTTTGTTAACATCCAAAAGGCTCAGAGGAGAAACTATTTCACATGTTGGAATGATTCAGGTTTTTTTTTTAAATGAAGTAAGTTCTGCTGCATACAAGAAGTCCCACTCCCAACTAACTACAACAGAATGCAGTTTCCCTGCCCCCAAACTTCTGTCCTGGGTTTAGTAGAGCCAATATATTTTCTATATGATTGTGAAATTTGCTAATTGTCCCCCGCCCCACTTTTGCTTGATGCAAAGTAACAAAAGATTGATTTTTTGGCTTTATAGTGTCATTCCTCACCCTATCCAAGATTGGAAGAGCAAAAAACAACTTTAAAAGCCCTGGGTAAAGACATCAGACAGTCGTTGGCTCATAAATATGGTGTTGCCATAGAACTGCAGCACTGCAGTCTTTGTAAAAGGAAAACTGGGGCAGAAGACACTGGGAGGTTTTCTCATATACATCTGCATGTTTAGACTTCTGGTTCAAGTTCCCAACTGTGTGTGACCAGAAGGAATTATTTTAAAAAAGCACCCAGCCTTTCACATTAATTCAAGGTTCATCATCTTTTCCAGCTTATTTTGCAATGCATTGGTTCCTCCTGCCATACAGCAGGGGAAAACCACCTCCTTAAGGTTACTCAGGGAGGAAAGAAGAGCGATCAAAGACAAAAATTTGGATGCTAGCAAGATTTCTCAAAGTGTTAACCTAAATGTGTAAAGCAAAGAACTCTCTGATAATTTGAATTTTGCTCTAGGAAGAAGAATGTCTTGTTCTAGCACCAAGTGGGAAAACCTAACTCTTTAACTTGTCATTCTCTCTTTCTATTTCTGTCTCCGTTTTGCACGACACACAGCATCAAACGTAATGCTGCCTCAGCTTACAATCCCATCCCATTAAAATTGGTGCTGTTTACTCTGATGTTAGCATATATTCTTTGGGATAGGACGGGTGCTATATGTATGTTTATTATAGCATTAAGTTCCGCTTAGTTCTAAATAAAAATGTATGGGTATGAATTTTTGTTCAGGCAAAGTTCTTAATAAAATCACCCTCATTATCAAACCTCATTTAAGGCAACAATAATACCAGATATTTATTTGCTACTTCAGAACTAGATGTAATGTTCATGTTAATAACACCCCCCCCATCCCCCACCCCACAGTGAGTGTGGATTTTAGGCTTCCTGGGCTTATAATATCAGTTCAAAATGGCACAGAGCATAATATTTTTGGTTTACCAGTAGATAAATACAGCTTTTAAAAAATGTTGCAGTTAATGATTAGGTCTAAGTTGTTTTAGGTAATTAAAAAAACCCATGATTTTGAACAGTGCATTGTCATTCTGAATAGTAGTCTAGTCTAAAGAAGCAACGTTGTATAGCAAAAGAGAGTGGAACCTTAATCGAAGATTATGGAAAGCAATATCATAAGATTTTCTTTTTTCATTAATTAATATGAGGTATGTATTCCTCAGCATCTATCTAGCTTATTCATTAAATAATGCCTATCCAACATGGTTTTATTTAATTAATATCTGAAGCCTTTTCTTGTCTAAATATTTCAATGCAAATATTCTGGCGTTCCATCTCTCTTTAAAAAAAAAACCACATTGTTTGAAAGTATCATTGCCTGCTGTTTCTATTCTTCCATCTTCAAAGTGATGTTACTGAAAGCAATAAAGCTACTTCCAAGTAAGTGAATTATGATTTATTAGTATAGGGGAATGTATGTGTGCAATTGAACTATTTCAGTGGAAAAAATAATAATCGGACATTCATTTCCAAGGATTTAATTCTTAAGAATTCTGGCATCTGAATGGACAAATATTTCTGGTTCTTACATTTCAATGAAGGTGATGTGTAGATTAAAATAAATTGGTAGTAAATAAATTGGTACTCAGTGTTCACATATCTTTTAACTTTCTTCTCAATTCTGTTTCATCTCATTTGACTCTCCTTTTGCATACAGTTGAGCTGCAGATATTCCATTGACTATAATGGGATTTACAAAAAAACTATGCAAGTTTCTAGGAAACGTCCTCTTGAAGATTGAGAATATTTTATAGTTGACTGTTACTTCAACTGTGTTTAATAAAATATTGTTTAGAGGAAGGCTACTGAACTTAATAAGGTGAAAGTTAATCATGACCCATTGATTTCTACGGAGCTATTTTAACCATGAATAATTCTGCAGAATCACATCTTGAAAATAAAACTCACTTAACTCAGAAAGATCTACTTGAGATGTATAGGACTGAGCTGTTAAAATGGATTCAATCTATTGATTTAGGAGAAGTCATCTTGGTTTCATTTTCCCATTTTCTTACAACAACTTTCCCCAACTTCTGGATGTATTAGAATTCCAATGATTGTCTGGATAATATGGTCATTTTTTCATTACATGATGGTGAGGAAAAGTTCTTCTGAAATATGCTTCCTTTGTGCACATTTTCTTAAAAATAAACTATTTTTAGTTGGGTGTATCCTCAAAAATCCCAAAGTGTAGAATTTTGTGCACAAGAGCATTAAGGATCATACATAGATTTCTTTGGGAACTTGGGTAAGTCCACCCCCCAAAATGTGACATTTCAAAATTCCCCTCATCCTTTGAATTCGTCAACTCTAACTTCTACATAATTGTTTTCTGATATTCATGCAGTTGAGTTGTTTCTTCAACGCCTTCATGCTACCCCAAGACTTGCTATAGAAGGGATTGTAACATTTATCTTTCCCTGGTCAATTTAGAATATTGGCAAGGTTATGTATTTCTATGCTCAGGATGCACCTCAATTATTTGATCATATAAGAATCAAGGAACCAATGCCCATGGTTGTAGAGCCATTATTTTGAAAATCAAAAGCTCTTTTGTGTAGTCAAATTGTGATATACATATATAGTCACATGCTACTTTAATATTTGAAAATAAATTTCTCCACTCTTATGCTGTCTAGTATAATAATATTGCATCAGCCATTGCAGTACATTCTATAGACCCCACCAAGGAAGAAGCACATAATTATATAAAAAAGAGGTGGTTCTAGATCATGATTGTGGCTGTTTTCTTAACTTGTCTGACTGGTTCTGTAGACAGTGAACTGTAACAGACCTGAGGACCGCCAAGTTGGAAAAAGTGGAGCTAAATAAATAGTAAATAAAGATTGAAGGTTATAATTACAACAGTACACATTAATACAAATTTAAAAAGGTATAAGAATATAAAGATAAAATAAAAGATGAAGAAAAGGAAGGAAAAACAGAAAGAGAGAAAGAAAAGTAAGAACATAATAAAGAAAACAAAAGAAACATAAAGTGACTTCTCACATTCAACATGAGTATAAATAATTATAGCAACTATTTATTTATTTGCATCCTGCCTTTGTCACCTTTTCTTAAACACAACAAATCTCTTCTTATAATACATCTCTTAACCTATAAACTAATCTATAAAATAATCATTTCAGTCTTGATGTCAACAAAATACCATTAAAGGTTAGTCTTTAGTCCAATCAAATAAAGTTGCAGAACATTTGCGCTTGGTTCCTTCTCACAAGATTCTTCATAACTTTAACAAATTCCTTTTGTAAATTCAATATAAGAAAATTATCTAGGTTACTGTCTTGGTTTATTGTTTGTATATCCCTTTTAATTCTCAAAGTTGCTCTTTCAAAAGGCAACTGGCTAACCAACCATCCATTCAGAACTGATAAAGCTTCTTGGATGAGAAGAGAAACACCTTCTTCAACAACAACAACATAAAAAAACATAGTCCAGTTGCCTGTTGAAAAAGCACCTTTGAGGCAATCATGACCTGGATGACTGAGAATCTCTATAGACATTCTTTTTAATCATTAAATCATCAGTCAATTTCTTTGGTACATTCAATGTAACATCTTTTTCCATGTCGTTCCTTTGTAAATTCACTTTCAACTCAATCTTGATCTTGTCAGATAAAACTTGCTCCTTTTCCAAAACATCTTTTATACAGTCTCTCCATTGAGACAGCTGTCACTGTTGACACTTTTAAAATTAACTTCTGAATCCATTATTCAAAAATATCCTTCATTATATTCAGTATTAGAATATTTTGCTTCACTATGTAATCGTAGCTTGAAATTATGTGTTCTTTTCCTTGTAATCTTTACTTACCTTTCACATCCAATTTTAAAGTCTTATTTTATTATGTTTATCTGGACCCTTAGTCCATTTTTAATTTTTTAAAATCAAAGTTTTCACAGTTTATTCCTCCCAAAATTTAATAAAGTTTTTGTAGTTAAAATGAACTTTCATTAAGAACTGAAGGAAACTCAACCAGTGTTGTCCAATTTGTCGATACAGAGGTTTTTAATAGTGGAAATGCAGTTAATAAGCAATCTCTGAACGTAATTAGAAAAGGAAGTATGCACATTCAATGTCCTTTCAGCAAGATGGCGATTCTCTTGTATCCCAGAGCTCGATACAAACCCACTGGAGACTGCTGTCTTGTGGTCTCCTCATAAGGAACAACTGCCTGGAGCACTTGTGGGTGATCTCAAACTCTCTTCTTGTCCAGAGAAGAATCATCAAATAGCTGGTCTACTTGCAAGCGCTTTGTTCCTCCATGATTGTCTGTTCCATGTTTTGTGGAGATACCTTCTGCCATTTCTTCTTCTGGAAATCTATAGTCACCAATACTAAGATCCTAAATTTGATATCCATTTTTGTTTAAAGAGACAGACAAAATAATTAAACTTGCAGATCTATCTATGGAGATTCTCAGTCACCCAGGTCTTGGTTGTCCCAAAGGTGCTTTTTTTCAAGAGGCAACTGGACTTTCTAGAGAAAGTCCTTCCAGAAAGTCCAGTTGCCTCTTGAAAAAAGCACCTTTGCAGATCTACCCTAATTTTAGAGGTTTTAATATAGGGGAGGTGAATGTTGAACCCCAAACCTTTTTAGACAATGGAAAGGTTTATTTCACCAAGTTTAAATTAATCGAATAGAACCAAAACTGATTCTGAAACCTCAGGGTACATAAAATGCTAAGTGATCCAAATTCTATGCTCCCCTGCCCCCAATTAGCCTATCATAAGAATGCCACAAGCAGCAGAAAATAAATCAAATCAAATCTTTTCAAGCCATGCAATTCATTTTGGTCTTCAAAAGGTTCCTACTCATTTCATGAGCTTGCTTCAATCAGATGATTCCATCAAAGCCCACGTTGAATTGAATTCTTCCATTGATGTCTGCACGGTCTTCGCATCAACATTATATTCTTTGATTTGTGGATGATCTTATGCAGTTGTTACTACGTTGACTGATTTTGGACCAGAATATATATATTTTATTTCTACTATTTATTTAAGCAGGTGGTTTTGTGCACTGATGTAACTGTGAAGATGCTGAAGAGACTGGAAAGATTCTGCTGCAGGTATCCCCAGTGATGGAAACTCAACAAATATCTACCTTGATCTCCTGAAGAAAAATTGAAATATACTTTATATTTAACAAAAAAAGAAAAAAGAAAAAAAATGAAAAATATATGCTGGGCAAACATTGTACAAGTTGATGCTGCAGGGAAGCAGAACTATAGTTTAGAAAAACTTTCTCCAACATAGGACTCCTTAATCTGTTACAGCAGAGCTCCTATTATCTGTTGGTACCCTGTCAATCATATTTGCTCACTTGGAATAGTGATAGACATAATCCAATGTGTTTGGTGAGCCCCAGGTTGGAAAAGCTGGCAGGGAAAGGGGGACTTAGTCAAGCAACAAAAATTGCTCTGTAGGTTGAAAGACCCAGGTTCAGTCCCCATATCTCAATTTTCAAAGAGTGAAGGGCTTGCACTGAAATTCTTTAACTGTTGGTGGAGGTAGTGTTGAAACAGATGGACAAGCAATCTGACATTGTATAAACCAGAAGCTTGTGGTAAGTTGCTGTAGGCCAATAGCATGAAGATTGAATGGGTTATCTGAAGCTTAAGATCATCACATCTAGACTACTGATAATGGTGAAGCTATAATGAAAGAACACTACACAATTTGCTGTCAACTTGTGGGCATTGGGATTCTTGCAGCCAAGATCTTGTAAGACTTCTGAAGTTGGTTGCTACTTTGAGTAAAGTAGAGGAGGAGGAAATTAAAATTCAGTTCAGACATTGGGCAGTAGAAAATATCTCCCAATTTATATGCTTCATTATCTCTAATCTATTATATTTGAAACCAGCTATTCCCCGAAACGTGGTTTTCCTTTTTATCTTTACAACAATGGGTTGCGGTAAGTTTGACCTCTTGTATTGTTCTAAAATGCACAATGTCCTTATAATGCCTCAGAAATATATTAGGGTTATTAATATAACCCTTGGAGCAGTGCCAAGATTGGATTCACCTAATCAAATCGATTATGATGCTTTCCTTTGGTGCAGAAATTTAGTTTTAAGGAGCTTTCTAGGTTTGCTTTTTTTTTTTCCCTGGTTGTGCTTGTTTTGCATTTGCAGGTATTTGTCCATTTGCAAAATGAAAAAAGGGAATAATCAGATCTCGGGACAGCATGCATTTGAAATGATCTAAAATCGACTTATGTCAGGGCAAATTAAACTACTGGCTGGTACCAAAATCTGAAGTAGCTGAACTGAAAGAATTCTTGTCCTGGCAAAGATGTGTCTAAAGTGTCCTCTGGTGGTGAAGGTGTGCAAAAACACCTAGTGTTTAACAACCCCCTTCCCCAAAAAAATTAGTAGGGGGGAAGGGAAGGAAAGAGAGGGAAATAGGGTAGGAGAGAGAGTGGAGGGGGGAGGGAGGGGAAGAGAGGGAAATGGAGGAAAAAGAGAGAGGGAGAAAGAGAGGAAGGGAGGGAGAGAGAGGTACATTTATAATTTCATTGCTTGGTTCAGGACAGTTTTTTGCTTCTTTCTCATGCTCCAAGCTCCCAAACCCCCAAAATTTAATGGGGGAGGGAAGGAAAGAGAGGGAGATAAGTTAGGGGAGAGGGAGAGAGGGAGGGATGGGAAGAGAGGGAATTGGAGGAAAAGAGAGGGAGAAAGAGAGGGCGGGAGGGAGAGTCAAAGGAGAGAGAAATAAGTTTACAAAATCATTGCTTGGTTCAGGACAACTTTCTGCTTCTTTCCCATGCTCCAAGCTAGTCCTACTATGAAGAAGAAGGAGAAGGAGAAGGAGAAGGAGAAGGAGAAGAAGAAGAAGAAGAAGAAGAAGAAGAAGAAGAAGAAGAAGAAGAAGAAGAAGAAGAAGAAGAAGAAGAAGAAGAAGAAGAAGAAGAAGAAGAAGAAGAGAAGAGGAGGAGGAGAGGAGGAGGAGGAGGAGGAGGAGGAGGAGGAGGAGGAGGAGGAGGAGGAGGAGGAGGAGGAGGAGGAGGAGGAGGAGGAGGAGGAGGAGGAGGAGGAGGAAGAAGAAGAAGAAGAAGAAGAAGAAGAAGAAGAAGAAGAAGAAGAAGAAGAAGAAGAAGAAGAAGAAGAAGAAGAAGAAGAAGAAGAAGAAGAAGAAGAAGAATAGAGTCATCTTTGACTGCAGATTCACAGAAAAGTGCCTCAGGTGTTTTTCTCACTTTTTAAAAAACTCAGATTGATACAACTGTTTGTATTCCCGGGGACGACGACACACAGTAAGCAAAATTTTGATGGGGATTCTGCTAATGGCTCCCTATGTGAAGTAGCCATTTGGGCAACTTCTAATTCACTACACAGTTATCTCTCCATCAATCCACATATGCCTTACCCTCCCACATTTCAATGGAATCTGAACGGACGACCAAATGGTATTTTCTCCCATTTTTCAAAAAGATCAGGAGTATATTTGCTTGCTAAAGAAAGTAAATAAGTATGAAGGAGGAACAGCGCCGCCCACCATATCACTGTCATAAAATTATTTCAGAGTTAAAAGTAAAGACTCCTGCAACTGATCTGTCCATTACTAGCCATCCTGATGCCAAAAGGATGATATTATGACTCCCAAACACAAGTTTATCTTTTCATACTTGAGTTGAAATGTTGCATGCAAGTACATATATGGAGTTTTCATTGGAAAACAGCACTGCTGTCAGGTGCAATAAATCAGGAACAGAAGTTGAATTCAAAGCGTTAAGAGTTTATTCAGCCGCCTATACACAAGAATCTGGTCTTCTAATGGCCAAGCCAAAGTAAAATAGAAAAGAGTCAACAGAATTCACAGGAGGCTGAACTTGGGTCTCTTCTTGTTGTGCAATATTCTAAACTGATGGCGCATTTAATTCCACCCTCAGGGTCAGCCTGCAGCAAGGGCCTTCAAACTTGGCAAGTTTAAGACTTGTGGACTTCAACTCCCAGCATTCCTGAGCTAACATGACTGGAGGAGGAATTCTGGGAGTTGAAGTCCACAAGTCTTAAAGCTGTCAAGTTTGAAGACTCCCTGTCCAAGCTACATCCACAGGGAGGTCATGTGCATCATGATGTCTTCATGCAAATGTAATTCACATGAGTGGACTTGACATCATTTGGGGCAGTTGAGTGATGGTGTTCTGATGTCCCTGACCTTGGTGTAGTTTGTACCAGATAGTTTCATTTAAAACATCCAGGCAATACACTTAACCAAATTACTGAAGTAACTCATTTTCTGGGATCAGGCAACACACTGGGCAAACAGTCACCAAGGTTTGTTCACAATGCCTTCTTTCCTTTTGGAGATGGTGGAGGTCCACTCCACAGGTGGTCTTCAGCAGGTTCTGACCAGTTCTGGAGAACCAGTAGTAGAAATTTTGAATAGTTCGGAGAACTGGCAAATACAACCTCTGACCCGCCCCCATCTATTCTCTGCCTCCCGAGTCTCAGCTGATCAACTGGGTCTTCTTTTGTTGCCCAGCACAGGAGAACAGAGCTGGAAAGCAGGTTAGTGGGGTGGGGAGGGAATGGGATTTTGCGGTAACCTTCCTCCAGGAGTGGGAAGGTAATGGAGATTTTGCAGTATCCTTCCTCTGCCACAACCACCAAGCCACGCCCACCAAGCCACAGAACCCGTAGTAAAACATTTCGAATCCCACCACTGGTCCATTCATCGTCTTCAGTTCCATAGTGATGGAGCAATGGGATCCAGCTGAAACAATAACATTAAGTCTAATGTTCTCTTTCCCCTTTCTCATACTTAAACCACTTAGCACGATGGATGAAGGCTTATTTAATATTGGGAATGAAAAAGACATTGTCAAGGAGGCGAGGCATTTCTTTTGGCAGAGCTTCAGTAAGTGGCCACCTGACCTTGGCTGATCAAAAGTGCATAAGCAGAAGGACTGCCTTGTACTTGGATCAGAAATTGCCAGACTGTAAATTAAAATAGGAAAGTCCAGAAATAGACAGTAAGAAGGCAACAAGAATTCACCTCCTTTTAATTAAAACAAGACAAGGATATGGATATATCCATCAAGCCTTCAAGAATCAAGGTCAACTCAAGGGCATTTAATTCTTCAGTTGTATTCATGCAACATGGTAGGACTGACTTGACCAAACACAATTGTGGCACAGTCATAAGATGTGTGCCATGTTAAACCTCATTGTGGCTTAACATGAAATCCTACTTCTTACAACATGCTGAGTCACAAATTACCTCACCTCCATTTTTGTCTGAGCTAGCCAGCTACAAAAACCCAGACTGCCTATTTAATTTTATCGTCTAACACAGGTTTGGAACCCCTTTGCATATGGTATGTGTCAGAAAGCTGGGCATTTTACCTGAAACGATAAATCAGGTAGCCTTCTCACATTTCTTCTTATCCATAATCTCAAGAGTGGCAAGGGATCCTGAAGCCACATAAGAGGCCTTGCATTAAGGCTGATGATGACCTTGGCAGGTGCTGCATGAAATGCCAAGATAGTCATTAATTCACCAACATCAGTCAGCAAGAAAAATTGGCTTTGTTAATATTGGCAGTGAGATTTTGCCAGGATCATTTGAAAGACAGAAAACTGCCCATTCATTTTTAGATGGATGCAACTCACTATGTGCCTATTTATCATCTCTCTCTCTTCTCTCTCTCTCCTCTCTCCCACCCTCCCTCTCTATCTTTCTCCCTCCTTTTTCTCTCTCTTACTCTCTCTTTCACTCTCTCTCCCACCTCCTCCCTCCTTCTTATCTATTTATTATCTATCTATCTGTCTGTCTGTCTGTCTGTCTGTCTGTCTATTATCTATCTGTCATCTATCTATTATTTATCTCTATCCTCTTGCAGAGACATTTTTGAAGGTTTTTAAAGACGTCTTAAATGCTTTAGCTGTTAATTCAAAGGTGCATTGTGTAACCTTCCAAAATGTTAATGACTCTCTTGGTGTGGTGCCACTGAATCTTAATGTAATAAAAAAAGGGAGAGAGTGTATATAAAGATATATAAATTTAGTGCCTTCAAGCCAAAATTGACTCCTGACTGAATGTGCCCCTACAGTTATTTTTCTAAGTGGCTTGCCACTGCCTGTTTCCTAAGGCCAACAGAGAGTGACTGGCCCAAGATCACCTAGCTAGCTTAATGCCTAAGATCTCAGAGTCTCCTGGCTTCTAGCCTGATGCCTCAATCATTACACCCAGCTAGTTCTTACATACATTATATAAGTTTATATAAGCGCAGAAGGGTAAGCTGCACATTGTAACACCTGAGACTACAATAGGACTGGGTTTGGGAGTTTTGAAACCTTATTGTTCTCTTTGCATATAGGTGAATTATAGGATTAAACTATAATATAGTTTGATGTTTCAGCTGCTTTTATGGTTTGCCCTCTTATGTGAATCCAACCAGTAGGGAATCAATATAATTAATATAAGTAATTATTTTATCTCAAATGTACTTTGACTGCAGTGCTGCCAAGCACAGCCCTTGGCTGAACAAAGTTATACATTTTTTTTCTTGCCCCTCCTTTTTATTATGTGGTTATAAATCTTAATACATTCTATTGTTTCGATCCAATGATATTTAAACAGCATTAATAGAAAATGATAGGCATTTTATTATTTGAATAAGTTAAACAGTATAGAAGTAGGATAACTCTTTTACAAGCTTTCCTAATTCTGGATTCACATCCAAAACAGAAATCTCTCCTTTCTCCCATTCACCTAATCATTTACTTATGTAGAAGTTTTTCCTACTTAACCTGCCAATCCATTCTCTCCTCCTCCTCCTCCTGCTACAAGAGAAGGAGAAGGCAAGCTATAGCCCCAAATCCTTTTTGTATGTGGTGTTTAAGATCCCCTTTCCTAAACGGTTAGATCTTAGTTTTCACTTATTCAAACACGGAGCACCAGAAATTGGTACCATAAATATCAATGTAGGAGAAGACCAGCCAGAGCTGGTTGGGTGAAGTTAAGCACACGATCAATTTAGAGTCCTTACATTGTCACAAATGGTCCAACTTGAATCCTTTTGAATTCTACTGACCCTTATCTGATGCCAATTTAGTACTGAACTTAATTGACTAGATTCTTCCTACAGGCTTGAATAATAAATCTTTCTGAACTGCATATGGTCCTGATTCTATGCTAAATAAGTTAGAAAAAGCAAAACAAAACCCTAGCTATCCTCTATGCATGATATTGCCCATCAAACCACTGTGGTCTTCACTGTCCTAATCCATTTCGTTATAGCCCCCATCTACTAATACTTTGCACACAGTTTCCCTAGGCTTACAAAGACAAATTAAGTGGCGATTGGCAGAGGTGACCTATTGAAGGTGCAGTTCTCCTAGTTGAAGGTAACAGAGCTCCTATTACAAGAGAGAACAGAATTTCGGGAGAAGGCAAGAGGCTGGAGAGATAAAAATGGAATACCGATCTCTGTTAAAAAAAAAAGCCATAATTCTTAAAGATATACCCAGACTAGGAAATATATCCTCCTTCAGATTTCATTTATATCTAGGTTAATTGCTCTTCCAGAATCCAGAGGAAGCGTCTAATTGATTTGTGGAAAATGAATGAATCTGACTGTCCATTAGTGGGCAGTGATACTATAGAAATGAATCTTTGTTCCTGGCACCAGACTGCTGAACAACTTTCTAATGAAGGCCATATTTCCACCCGAGAGCTAAGACTTATTACAGTCATAGACCAGCAACCATGTGCAGCTGGAGCCCAACTGTAAACCATGAAATCAGCATTGTCTAAATTTTACTGTTTTGCATTTTCATTTTCTTCTCCTACATGGAGGGATGGAGGGAGGGAAGAAGAAATGAAGGAAGGAAGGAAGGAGATGGGAATAGGAAGGAAGGAAGGAAGAACAGGGAGAAAATGCAAATAGTGTGTTCTGCTATTTTGCCTTTCTGCTACTCCAACGCTGCCTGAATGCCTCTTGGGTTTGTAATTCAAGACTGCAATAGAGAGAGAAAATACTTGTTTGCTTTTGAAAGCAAACAACAAGGCTGGCTGGTAATTCATAAGATTTAGTTCACAAGGGGCGAAATCTTAGCAAGGCTAGTAAACGAAAGGCCATTTTTCATTGAAAATGTTGTCAAAGGCTCTATGAAGATATATTTTGGTTATATTTTGGACATTTGCATGCAAAATATGCGTATTTTGCATTATAATGAAACCAGAAAATCTGGGTTGTATCTTTGAAAAGCTGCTAAGTTTCAATGTTTTTTAAAAAAGATATCACTGGCCTTCTGCTGTCTGAAGAGCCATGCTAGCATAGTGGTTAGGTATTGCAGGTTGATTCTGCCCATAGTGTGCAGTTCAATCCTGACCAGGTCAAGGTTGACTCGGCCTTCCATCCTCCCAAGGTGAGTAAAATGAGGACTCAGATTATTGGGGGCAATAGGCTGACTCTGTAAACTGCTTAAAAAGGGGTATAAAGCACTGTGAAGCGGTATGTAAGTCTTAGTGCTATTGCTATTACTGTTGCTAAACTCCATGAATATTATTGCAGTGCCATGCTGAACAAGGTCACCTTACACCCTTTCTAAACTAACGTGGCATGAGCAACTTATTTAAAGTGACCTGCTGTCTCATCAAAAGCTATAAGATGAAGTAAGTCAAACAGACCTTGTGAGATACCATTAATAGGTTCAGATAGTCATTTGCATAGCAGGTAAATTCATATATGGACAAAGGAAAGGTATCCACAGTGAATAATTATCCTCAAAAGAATGTAAAAGCAGGCGTCTTATGACTGATATTTATTGATGCTACCTTCACCTTGGCAATGTATCATTGTTTTCTTTGGTTGAGTTCTGGAAATGATCTCTAGAGATGAAAAGCAAACTCAGCTGACAGTACATTTAGCATTTGAGGTTTACATCAACCTTCATGAATGCTAAATTTGGAGCCACCCCTGCAGTATTAATACTTAGAATACTCTACAGAAAATAAGATGGTCTATTGACATCCCAAGGAAAAAAAAAACTTAAATATGAATTGTGAGGCACAGGGCAAGTTTCTTTGTATGTGGGAAGTGAATAATTTGTTGGAGTCACCTGTTGGAAACATAGGAGTACATGGGGCTAGAATCATGAGAAATTTGAATCATGGGTAGATGGACATCATAAAATGTGGACATTTGACCATGAGATGCTGCATACAGCTGTAAATGCAGACTTGCCAAGTGTTGCATTAACAGAGGGATACAATCAAGATCAAGGGAGGTACTAATACCACTCTATAAAGCCTTAGTAAGACCACACCTAGAATATTGCATCTAGTTTTGGTCACCATACTATAAAAAAAGATGTTGAGACTCTAGAAAAAGTACAGAGAAGAGCAACTAGGATGATTAGAGGACTGGAGACTAAAACATATGATGAATGTTTGCAGGAACTGGGCCTGGCTAGTCTAGTGAATAGAAGGACCAGGGGAGACATGAGAGCAGTCTTCCAATATTTGAAGGGCTGCCACAGAGAGGAAGGGGTCAAGCTCTTTTCTAAAGCACCGAAAGGCCAGACAAGGAATAATGGATGGAAACTGAACAAGGAGAGATTCAACCTGGAAATAAGAAGAAACTTTCTGACAGTGAGAACAATCAACCAATGGAGCAGAAGTTGCCCTCGGAAGTTGTGGGAGCTTCATCACTTGAGACTTTCAAGAAGAGATTGGACTGCCATTTGTCAGAAATGGTGTTGGGTCTCCTGCTTGGGCAGTGGGTTGGATTAGATGACCTACAAGGTCCCTTCCAGCTCTGATAATCTGTTATCTAACATGCAGAGTAAGGATGGAATCCCAGGTCATAAATAACCCTGGGGAAGTCTACACTGCCTGTTATCTTTAACAGAATTTTCATAAAATGTTATGTCATTGGAATATGTCACTGGAAAATTTGTCTATGATGTATAAAGGTACTTTGTGTTTATGTTGAAAAGGTGAAGAAAAAGAGGGGACATATTATCCTGCTGGATGGACACGCGGAAAAGCCGAGACAGTTTTTAACCATATACACCAATCCAGAAAAAAATGAGTATACAATTGAAACCAGAGGCTCTTCCACTGGGATTGATTGATCAACAGTTGGGGTGGGGTGGGGAAATCATGGAACTTATACATAATAATCGCAGTGAGATCATTATGCGCACAAAGGGGGAAACACTTGACATTACCCTATAAAGGAATGGATGATGGAGACAATGGAATTTATTGAAGTGGCGAACTTGATCACAGAAAAGACATTAAAATAAGTTTAGTGCTGTCTGGAGACCCCTTATAGACGTTTTGCATGAAACAGAAACAAAGTGAACTTATGATATATAGCTTTGATCATCATCATCATCATCATCATCTTTTAATGACCCTATAAACTCTTGTGTGGGTGGAGTCTGGGCAACTGAATGGAGCTGAATGTTTACTGGCTGGATGCCCTTCCTGTCACCAATGTGGTGTTATATTCAGCAGATATATTCTCATCATGTCCAGAGAAAGAAATATCTGCCTCTACCTAGGATCGAACCCACAGCCTCCTGATTGTGAGGTGAGAGCTCCGCCTCTAGGCCACTGCACCACACATGATCTATGGCTTTGATGATTAGACAAAAATAGACCAGAGATGGTATTCAGCCAGTTTGACCAGTTCTGGAGAACTGGTAGCAGAAATTTTGAGTAGTTCAAAGAACCGGTCAATACCTCCACTGACTGGCCCCACCCCCATCTATTCTCTGCCCCCCATTGAGTCCCAGCTGATCGACTGGGTCTTCTTTGGTTGCCCTGCACAGGAGAATGGAGCTGGAAAGCAGGTTAGTGGGGTGGGGAGGGAATGGGGATTTTACAGTATTCTTCTCCTGGAGTGGAGTGGAAATGGAGATTTTACAGTATCCTTTCCCTGCCACGCCCATCAAGCCATGCCCATCAAGCCACACCACACCTACCAAGCCACACCATGCCCACAGAACCAGCAGTAAAATTTTTTGAATACCACTACTGTAATAGACTACAGAAAAAAATGGAAGCCATGCTGTAACCATAGAACCAGAGTTTAATTTATAACTTCTGTAAAAGAAAAGAAGTTACTTATTTATATTTTCTTTCCTGTTTCTTCACTTTTGTCTTTCTTTTTATTCCAAAACATTAATTTGTTAATTTTTATCTTTCTTGTTTCAGAATTTTAATGAAGTTAATTCTAAAAAAAAATCCCATAACATTGACACAAGTTTTTATTACTGGGTTTCTTTTACGCAACGACAGCTTTGGAAAGAAGAGCAAATCTAGGAATGTAAATTTGCACTCTTTCTTCATTTTTGCTCAATAAATTTGCTATTGCTGTTGCCACTGCAGCCATAAATACTTAAAAAGACATTTGAATAACCTGCTGACATGACTTTTCCTGTTCCAGCTTTAAACTTGTTCTTTAATAAGGCAAAAGCTGGCCTTGTCTTTTTCAGCCCACTCAATTTCTCTTCAAAATTATTCAAGGAAAGGCTTAAACAAAGAGCGAACTGCTGAAGGGCTCTATTCATCATGACTGGGTTAATGTTAAACCCTAAATCTAAGGTTAATAAATGCAATTACTGAATTCACATAATTATGCTCAAGCAAATAAAGCTTATTGTTTTTGTTTATAGCTTTTGTTTATGCAACATGCAAAGACAATAGTTTCATGGCTATTTTTCACAGAGCCAGAAACTACTCAATTGCAGTTTATTCTAGGCCCCCAAAACCAAGGCAGACATGCAGAGTAACCTCTAAGCAGTTTCCTTATTAAGAAATCTTGGCAAACTAAAGCAACTACGTTGAAGATATACTCTCAGAGTCGTTCAGAAGAGCTATGTTGATTCTCTTCTGCCCAACTAAATCATCTAAACTTCTATGTCTCCTGGTCCTCTGGAATGCAGCCCCTCCCTCCTGGGAATCCGGACTGTATTTAAATCCCACAAATTGGATTATGTTTGTCAATCTGACATCCATCTGATCTGATGGATTTTACTTTCATTATTCCTATGATGTCTTCAAATCTATCTGAAGGCAATCTTTGTAGGTGGCTATTTATCATTCCTTCCCACCTGGATATTAAATGCTGTTCTGCTCATTTTCTCGAATGGAGAAATCTCTTCTCACTACAGTTGTTGGCTAACTTGATTGTATAGTACCTCCTTCTGCTTCCTTCCAGCTTCTATCTCAAAGAGCAGGCAGATGTATATGTTATAGTAACCTACAACTTTTCTTGGTACTGTCTGTGGACTAAAAATGAAGAAAAGCATTTTTTGACTTGTTCTGCTCTAAAAATAAATTAGCTTTCCAAAACCAGATTTGTAAGCTTTTTGTGTGTGAGAGAAGACTGCAGATCCTTAAGAAATTCGCACTTGATTTTAATTCTTCTAGAAATGATCTGATCAAAGAAAAGAACCACATTAGACCACTTGAAAGATACACGTAGTAAAGATATGTAGATCAGTAACATAGCACATGCTTAAAACCAAGGAGAATGTCCAAGATCAAACCTTCAGGCCATGAGGGCACTCTTTATAACCCTGTCAAGAGAAGCCACCTGAGACCACCACAACTTTTGAATTTAGAGTTGAAGCTATGAGCTATGATCACAGTACCCTTCACAGAGCAGCTAAAGATTCATAACAAATCAATGACATCATCATAACACCTACCCTTATGATGTCATTGTGCCAATGACACAAACATGCCCTTGAACCATTAGTTTGATGCAAGTACATAAACGATGTCATCTGTGTGAAAATGTTATATGTTACACTCTATATTTAGTTTTAAAGAGACAATACTGCTACCCTTCAAGAAGACACAGACAATACTGCTACCCTTCAAGAAGATCTTGACTGTGTATCAGAATGGTCAAACAAATGGCAACTTCAAATCTCAACAAATAAATGCTCTGTCTTACATATTGGCAAAAAAAATCCGAAAATAAAATACAAGCTGAATAGTCAAGATCTTGTTGATGATCCAAGCTCTGTAAAGGACCTTGGAATACTCACCTCTAATGATCTAAGTGCTAGGGCCCACTGCAACTACATAGCCATAAAGGCATTAAGAGTTGTTAACCTAATCTTACGTAGCTTTTTCTCTGGTAATATCACACTACTAACTAGAGCATACAAAACATTTGCTAGACCAATACTCGAATACAGCTCATCAGTCTGGAACCCACATTACGTATCTGATATTAGCACAATTGAGAAAGTCCAGAAATATTTCACAAGAAGAGTTCTCCACTCCTCTACTCATTGTAGAATACCTTATGCCACCAGACTTGAAATTCTAGAACTAGAAAACCTTGAATTACGCCGTCTTCGGTCTGATTTAAGCATGGTATATAAAATCATACATTGCAATGTCCTACCTGTCAATGAATACTTCAGCTTCAACCATAACAACACAAGAACACACAACAGATACAAACTCAAGGTTAACCGCACCAAGCTTGACTGCAGGAAATACGACTTTAGCAACAGAGTGGTCAATGTCTGGAATACTCTACCCGACTCTGTAGTTTCTTCCCAAACCCCAAAAACTTTAACCTTAGACTGTCTACTATTGACCTCACCCCTTTCCTAAGAGGTCTGTAGGGGGTGTGCATAAAGCGCACCAACGTGCCTACCGTCCCTGTCCTATTGTTTCTTTTATTTTTCTTATATGTACTCATTTCATGTATTCATAATTATGTATACACTTTTACTTATCTCGTAAACAATTGACAAATAAAAAAATAAAAAAAAATAAATAAAATGTTATATGTTACACTCTATATTTAGTTTTAAAGAGCATGTAAAAATGAACACAGACTACAGAAGAAACTTATAGAATAAACAAAAGGAAGGAAGGAAGGAAGGAAGGAAGGAAGGAAGGAAGGAAGGAAGGAAGGAAGGAAGGAAGGAAGGAAGGAAGGAAAACTGCAGAAAGGATTAAAAACAAATATGATTACAAAGTTATTTCTTACTCTATAATTACAAAAAAGTTCACCTTTTTCTATACCTATTTTTTCTCTAATTATCAAAACCACAAATTGTAAGTCTACTTTTTCATCCAAAAAGTCTACAAGGGGTTTCCAGTCAGCCATAAATGTACACGTTGTCTTTTCTCTAATCAAGGAAATCAATTTAGCCATCTCTGAATCACCATCCTCTTCACCTCATTCCTCCATTGTAGGTAGTGTCAAGTCATTTTACTTTTTAGCACATAATGACCTTGTTGTAGTTATCATGTATAAAACAACATTCCATGACTCTTTTCTAGTTGCCTGTCTATTAATCACACGAGAAAATGTTCTGGTCTAATTGTACTTTGGTATTTAAAACCTTCTGAATTAATGTATGTCTTTGCATCCAAAGTCATTTATGTGATGATGTTATCATTTACTTGTTGCCATTTGTTTGTCCCACTTGCCTCTTGACAAATAGGTCTTCCATTATTCTTTCTGGATATAAAGGGGAAAAAAAACCCAGAAGTATCTTTTTCACTCAGCACCTAAAGCTGAACTGAAAAGCAGATTAATGGATGACAATAAGAGTCAACAAAGGCCAATAGGCCACAAAGATGCTGTCTCAGCCTTGTATAAATTGTAAGAGTCTAGAGAAGGGTTTTTTTGTGCCAAAAAACGAAAGCCAATTTGGCTGCCTTATTTACGATTCTTGCCTGAAGCTCAATCAATATAGATTGTAGGATGATCCAAGACACAAACATGGAATCATCATCTTCATCCAAATGAAGGTAAATATACATGTTCCAGGATAATGTTGCAGGATCCAACCTGAGTCAGAAATCAGGACTATAGGTTTATTCTTCCAAGCTTTGGGGCTTTCACAGGAGCCCATCCTCAGGAAACTTCTCAGGGAAGTGATAATATGTGCACTGGGCAGTTTTACATGTTGTATTTATTTGGTGCCTGATTGTGTGTGGCTTTTTAGTTGTTAATTGGGATGTTGATGGTTGTCATTAATTGTTGTTTCCTTGTGCCACTGCTCCCTCAACAACTAAGTACCTAGTAAGCTGGTGGTAAATCAGTACTCCTACTGACTAGGAAGTGGTCCATTTTCCAGGCTTCAGTAATTTCTCTGGCTATTTTTGTCCTTGCTTGGCCAACAATTGTGGTAGCTGCAAAGTTGAATGTATGTTCTTATTCATTGCAATGTGAAGCTATCAGGAGTTAGGGTCTCCTCATCTAACCGCTTTGCCAGGCATATGAATTAGCTTTATGGCCATTATGAAAATAATATATTATTACCACTATTGTTACTTTTTGACTATTGTGTAGGATTCTCAAGGTCCTTTCAAAGGGGAACCAAAAATTAAACATTAGCAGCACCAAGCAGCAGGACATCTATAGTTTAATTTCAGTACTATCCCCATTCATAAAAAATGAACCCAAGAATTCGCAATTTGTCATCTTTTCCTGAATAGCAGACAGCAGTCGTGTATTCAGAGAATTTGAAAGGATGAGAAGGTGAAAATCTGCTGAAGCAGAAAAATGCCTGAGTAAGATACAGTCCTGAGATTCTCTCAGTGAGTCTTCAATATCCAATTTCTCTCCAAGATCAGCCAACTTAGAATCAATCATGCTCAACAGCACTGATTATAATATAAAGTATGCTGAAAATATCAAAGGCCACATGCAACTATGCAAAATTTATCAATTTGCCAATGGTGTCCTTTACCGCTGGAAGAATCTGAATTGGCTAGTGCCGAAAATTTCATTTTCTTTTCATTAGCATGGAGATAGATAGTTTCTAAGCACTTTCCATTTTAAGTACTTTGGCCTTTTCTATTTTTTTTTCTTGCTGAATAGGCACATTACTCTTTTCCTTTCTTCCTGCATTAATAAATCAGGAATTGGGAGTTTCCTTCTTCACTCTTGATGTAGGTAAAGACAGTCATTTATTTATCCATTCCATATCTTCCCTCTGGTACACCAGTCCATATAAGTTAGAGAAGGTCATCCTTCTTACTTTGGTTTGACTCCTTCCTCTTTTTATTATCACAGAGCGTCTCAATTAGTGAGCCAGTTCCCTTGGCAGACTAGCTTAGTTTTCGTCTGCTGGAATAGGATATAGAGCAGAACAGGGCAAAGTCAGGGTGCTGGGAAGCTGAGTCAGCATCAGAACATCTCTCTGGGAGCCTCATCAAGGACGATGCTGAAAGGACAAAGACAGGTGTTGAGAGACATCAAGTGAGAACCTTGAAAGCAGAAGTGTCTTGCATTTCATGCAACGTCATTTGCTTTCTGGAGGCAATTTCCTCCTCATTAAGGGATTTTTTTAAAAAAAGGGAGGGGGAGAAAGCATCTCCCCACCCACCCAGCCCCCGATCCACTTTTCAAAGATGGAGTGAATCTCATCTAGTCATGCATTAGCCTTTGCCCTTCCATTAAATCTGACTTCGCTGGGCCTCAGATGCATTTAGAGCACGAGTCCAATTAGCCAGAGTGGCTCTCCTTGACAAGGGCTAGCCATTCTCTCCAAAATGATGAGAGGGGAAGGAAGGGGAGGGGGCATGCTTTAATGCTAAGGGAGCCTGAGTATTGATTGGGTATAGATCACTGCAGCTCCAACAGATGGAAGGTTGATTTCCTCTCCATCAAGAGCTGGAGAAGAGGAGAGAGTGTGAATTTCTGAGAAAGAAATTTAAAAAAAGGCTGCTCATATAAAGATCTGTTTCTTCAATCCATTTGAGAGTGTTTCTTTCTGAAAACCTACCTGTGATACAACACCTGAGACTTAAAAAAACTAAGCTAATTGTTGTAATTTCAGAATTCCAGGAAGCTGGAAACTGCTTGGGGAATCCAGTCATTTTGTTAATTCCTTTGATCTGCTATAGCAAGTTTGTATTCATTGTCCTTGCATCAATTCAGGGCCCGAGGCCCTGAGCATCCATCCTTGTTAAATTCTGCTTTTATTGGAGGTATATAACATATACATGCAATCAAATGCCTAACTGTGGAAATAAGCAGTGGTAATATGTGCATGGATAATTGACTATACTATTATGCAAAGTGCAACATAAAAAAAGAAAAAAAAGTAATTGATATAACTTTGTAGCAATTAAATAAAATCTCATCTGGAGATTTTATGCAAATGTCCATAAATTTTCTCGGCAATCGTACAGAACTGATTTACTTGTACCTGTATTCTGGGATATTTATTTCTCTGTCTGTCTTAAAACCCTACACTTTTCTGTAGATCTTACAACTCAATATTAATCAGATCTGATCCTGGCTTTCTTCTCATGATTGACCAATGTTGCAAGCACCGGTAAACTCTGAAATAAAAACAACTTTAGTAAATCAGACTCTGTAATTAAGATGAATATTTTACCAAAGGTGTTATTTTCATTTCAGAGTTTACTGTTACTTACAAGATTAACAAATGTTGCTTGTTAATCTTGTAAGATGTTGGATATAGGTAGGAAACAATAAGAAGTCAGCTAGGAAGAATTTGGAAATAATTACCACATTGTTGTAGGAGAATATCAGGTGGAGTTGGAGGGTGGAATTAAACACATCATCAGCTTAGAGTCATTGCATTTCCACAAGTGCTCCAAGTCCAACTCCTCCTGTATTCCATTGACCCTTATCTGGTGCCAACTGAGTGTTAAACTTTAGTTGATCAGATTCATGTACGTCAGCTTAAATAAATGTTATTTGTTTCAACCTAACTAATCAATCTTTGTGCCTGACAGCAGTAATTAGACAAGCAGTTTCCATTGAGTTCAATATCCAGAACCCTGCTTTCCATCATGATTAAGCAAATACCTCTGGAAAGCCCAGGGTTCAGGCATCAAAATAGCAATAGCACTTACACTTATACGGTATACCACTTTACAGTGCTTTACAATCCTCTCTAAGCAGTTTTTACAATCTGGGTCCTCATTTATCTACCTCAGAAGAATGGAAAGCTGAGTCAACCTTGAGCTTGGTGTGATTCGAACTGCCAAATTGCAAGCAGCCAGCAGAAGTTGCCTGCAGTACAGCACTCTAACCACTGCGCCACTGTTATTATTCAATGGCACAATGGGACTACATTCCAGTTATTTGATTATTCCCTTTCATGCAATACTCTCACCTCAGAATAAAATGTTTGAGCTAAAGGCAATTTTAAAGGGAAAATTTAGCACAGTATGCCTTTTGGAGACTTTACCTACAATGAAGGCTTCTCCTCTTCCTCTTCCTCTTCCTCCTCCTCCTCTTCCTCCTCCCCCCCCACTCCCAATTGTTTACATAACAGAAAGACTACATTACTATTTATATAATTGAGAAAAAGGACAAAGTGCTTGAAAATAAATTTCTAATATACTAAAGAAGAGCTAATAACTACACCGATTTCCTTTTCTTTTCAATGTGTCACTGAAGAGGTTCTTAAAACAGACAAAATGTTATTGCTTGCCATTAAAAACTAGTTTGGTTAAATAAGAAAATAATTCACTTTCCACATGAGCTTTAATTGATTGATTGGGTTGGAGAGGGATGTGCAAATCATTTCATTATTTGTTCTCAGTAACTTGGCAGACCTCATCACAGTTCCTTGCTGATGGATCTGTGAACCTCACAAAGAGAAAATTTTCAGCTAGAGAAAAAAAAGCTAATTCCTTTCCTAAGGATTTATGAGCTAGGCTTTTGCCTTCTGTGTTGGTCTGATGTTGCCGTAGAGACAATTTCAATGTTTATGTTGTTCTTTTCACCAGTAAATGTTACAGAATTAAAAATGTAAGAGGTTCAGTGTAAGCTGATTTCTCTGAGGCATGTCTTTAGGCAACATCAGACTGTTTTAGAAGCAGTGAGCCCAAAACTAGAAAATTATTCCTAGGTTTTGCATTTCATTTTTTAGAGAAGCCAAACTTCCAGCTAGCAGGAATGGAAATTTGGAGGGCTGTAATTCAATAAACCATCAAGCAAAGGACAAGGCTGAAACCACATGCCACTTTTATTGTTAAGCCTCCCTGTGGGGTCTAGAGGGCCCAGTCCCATTCTTGGAGGCAAAGATATAGCAGGCTGCTTTGAAGAGTGTCAGATTCCCATATTTTTAAATAATAACCTTTTGACACTTTCGGGAAATAAGGTGAGGCAATGGAGAGAGTGGATATCACCAATTCTCCATGGAAAATTGGTGTAGGCAGTCAGCACCATAGAGGGTCCACCCAAAGTATAGAATTTGTATGTAAACTTGTACTTCATATGAAGTGTTAACGTTTTATGCTGCACTGCTAAGACCACACTTGACATACTGCATCTAGTTCTTGTCATCACAATACAAAAAAGACTGTTGTTGAGATTCTAGAAGGAGTGCAGAGAAGAGCAACAAATATGATTGGGCAATTGGAGATTAAAGCATACAATGAATGGTTGCAGTTATACTGGACATATCTAGTCTAAGGAAGAGAATGACTAGGAGTGATGTGGAGCAGTTTTCCAATATTGGAAGGGCTTTCACAGAGAAGAGGGGATCAACTTATTCTCCAAAGCACCTGAGGGCAGGACAAGAAGTATTGGATGGAAGCTTATCAGAGAGTCTAAAATTAAGTCTAAAATTAAGGAGAAACTTCCTGACTGTGAGAACAATTAATAAGTGGAATGATTTGCCTCTGAAGTTGTGGCTTCTCAGTATCTGGAGGTTTTTAAGAAGAGATTGGATAAACCAGAATGGTTTGGGATCTCCTACTTGAGCAGAGGATTGGATTTGGAGTCCCGATTCTATTCTGTTATTCTGTAATTCTGAATGCGAGTAGCTTTCATGATTTCCTTATCAAATTGCACGTGAAAGCATGGCAAGCAGCTTAGGTCTAGACAAGCTGCATTTGAAGCAGATATATTTGGCATTCTGTCTTATTTCAGCTCCGGTAACCCATAATGCTTTCTGATGATGTTCTTGGTTTGCTTACAAAAGAAAGTTGATTGCGCTGTTAGCAGAAAGGTCAATATCAATTTCTGTTGCCGGAGTCTCCACGCCAATCTCTTTATCTTAGTTATTCCCTCCTATTGCAGGTTCCAGAAGCACCGAGTCAAACAGGGAAACAATATGTGAGGATCCTCAGATTTGCTGATTTGGGGTTTTTTTTCCTTGTTTCTTTTGCACATCCATGAAATTTTAACAGCCTGCCTCCTTCCAGCCGTTTTGTGTCTCCTTCTTTAAAAATACATTAGGTGCTCAAGGATAGAAACACGCTCCCCACCACAAATAAAGAATCTGTCTCACTTTTTCTGAGATTTGCCTCTGAGGTGAAAACAGATACTTTTTCAGAGGGCATGAAATGAAATAAAGATCAATGTTGGAAGTGTCATTTCAGAAGAGTTGTTCCTTAATAAGGTTGTGCAATTCTCGGAAACCTTTTTGTAAGCAGGTTCTTTTAAGTTCTCTCTTTTTTAGAAATGAAGATTTCTGAGCTTGCAACTGGTTTGGAGAAGTTCTATTTGGAGAATGGCAATGGGAGCAAAATAATAACAATAATCAATTGATGGACCCAAGTGAAATTATATAGCAGAAATCCATTGCTTTTTCCAGGCTGAGGTCTACCATGGTCTACATGGTCTACCAACAACACAACAATGGATGTCACCAAAACTATATATTTAATTTTAATTCAACCCGATTCATGATATGCAGATTAGTCCCCATCTTTTTTTAAAAAATAATTTTCTCCCTTCTGTTCATTTCAATTTACAGTTCAGAGCCAAGTTTAAGAGGGCTCAACCATAGAAATCTCTGAGGCACAGCCTTTCTCTCCCTTGGCCATTGAAGTTCTACTAAAGCTTTTCCTTGCTTGAATGAAGGCTTGAATCACAGGATAATGTTGCAGGATCCAATCTGGGTTGGTCACTGGGACCAGAGGTTTAGTCTTCTGAGCTTCCAGACTTGTACCGGAGCCCCTCTTCAGGGAATTTCTCTCTAGTAGAATGCTTTCTTTGCTCCTGTTTACTTATTTATTTGACTTATATTCCCATTTTTATTTGTACAACTCAAGTTAGCATATCTGTTTTTTCTTCCCACTATGATGAACAGCAACTCATACCCATGACAACAACTCTAAGAGGAGGGTTGGGTTGAGATAGTCTCATTTAGCCTGAAGTTCTCTGATGGGCTTCCATACTTAACTGCCAGTTTCTTATACTGGCACTTTGTCCCTGGGAAATACAATATTTAAGGGAGAACTAGGCCACCTGCTCTCTTCATATCTGCTCTGGCAGTTGAACCATTGCACCACTAGTGGGATTCAGATAGTATTACCACCAGGTTGGTGGGTGTGGTTTGGTGGGCACGCTTTGCACACATGCACACACTTCGTGTGTGTGAGCTGGTGCTGATGCATTTGTGCAGGTGCAGAGCCATTCTAACTCACCTCCTGCAAGCCTGCACGATCCCGGTCACTTCAGCAGCTGCCGCGCGGCACTCTTCTGCGTCGCGCAAAGTAGCTGCGCTTCAAATTCAGGGCATAAAGGTGAGTATGGGAGCCCAGGTGAGCGGGTGGGCCCAATAGCAGAGAGCTGGAGAGAAGCAGTTTGGTCTCTGCTGCTCATCGCTGCTACCAGCTCGGCAGAACCGGGCAGAACTGGTAGAATATCACTGCTACATTGCACTAAAGTGCCTTTCTGGTTTACCTCTTAGTCAGAGTTAATTCAGCAGTGACAAACAATGAGAGGAAAACAGGGGGTGTCCTCTTTCCCCTTTCCTTTCCTCAGGGTGTCATGTGTTTACCCATCTTAAATCTAAGATTTACAAGACAACCATCTGCCCTATTGCAGTGTATGGCCCTGAATGCTGGGCAGCAACAACAGGGACTAGAAACTATCTCCATGCCATGGAAACGTGAATGCTCTGTACCAGGCATCTCTTTTCTTGACCACATCACAAAGGACGCCATTCGACAACATTTTGGCCTGGCATCAATTCTAGAGAAGATGAGAGAAGGCCGACTCTGCTGGTATGGATATGTCCTGAGAGCAGCACCTTCCACTGTTGTCGACACTGCCTACCAACTAGAAGTCAATGGCTGGTGACCACATGGGCACCTAAAACAGAGATGGCAAGGCACCATCAACAAAGATATGCAAGCCATGGGCCTGCGCCCTGGAGACACAGCTGACTGTGCAGAGTGACACTGAATGATACACTCTCTAATGTATTCACTTGTGGGAAAACACTAGGAAGAAGGAGGAGGAGGAGGAGGAGGGCCATACATTACTATATAGTATGCTAGGTGTAAGGAGCCTAAGAAATTACATTTCCTGAGGACTGCTGTAGACTTCTCTTGAGCCATTTATGACAATGCAAAGTTCTTTCCCAGTGGGAGTAGTTGATGCCTTGCCTGTACACCTTTCATTTCCATCCTGCCAAATAAGATTTGCTGGCAATGTTCACAAAATGAAATGAGGGTAGGCAGAGTGGCAGAGAAATCCATTGCTCAAGTGCTGATCATTCTGGCTGGCTGGACCTGGAAACAGCTATATTATGGGTAACTTGCAGATGTTCAAGGCTCTTTTGTATTCTTGGCTACAGATTTTTGCTTTAAGCAGCGACATTTCCTCCCAGAACATTTTATTTTACTTTTAAATGAAAACCTTGCAGCAAAATATTACAAGAAAAAAAATCCTGCAGCAGCAAATTATCACAAATGCAATTATATAGGTTATCTATGTAATATTTTGCACACAAAATATATGCATAACGTACAAAGGAACTTAACATTATTGGAAGGGGATTGTCAGAGCCAACCAGACCTATACTTGAGGATGTTTTAAACTAGCTACATTATTATTCTATTGCCTATTATACAAGAATCTTCCCAGACTGGCATTTTGGGCCTGGGAAAGACTAGAGAAGGTTCAACAGTATTCAAGAGGGGGATTGGACCTTTAACAGTTTAACAGAGTTGGAAGGGATCTTGTAGGTCATCTAGTCCAACCCCCACCCAAACAGGAGATCCTACACCATTTCTGACAGATGGCAGTCCAGTATCTTCTTGAAAGTTTCCAGTGATGAAGCTCTCACAACTTCTGAAGGCAACTTCTGTTCCATTGGTTGATTGCTCTCACAGTTTCTCCTTATTCCCAGGTTGAATCTCTTCTTGTTGTCCAGTTCCTACAACCATTCATTGTATGTTTTAGCCTCCAATCCCCTAATCATCTTGGTTGCTCTTCTCTGCATTCTTTATAGAGTCTCAACATCTTTTTTTATAGTGTGGGGGCTAAAACTGGACCCAGTACTCGAGGTGTGGTCTTGCTAAGGCTTAATAGACTGGTATTAGTACTTCACTTGATCTTGATTGTATCCCTCCATTAATGCAACTTAGGATTGCATTGGCTTTTTTGGCTCATATTTAGTTGGTTGTCCTCTTGTGTCTATGTATTGATTCCAGGCTGATCTCCTGCTTGACCACTCCTCCCCCAATAGTCTCTCTCTGACATGGATGGTCTGAAATGTACAATCTTAGTTCGGAGATATTAAGAACAGATGCTGAAGGTGACATACCAAGCAAAGGACTGAAAAAGTACACAGCAGAGTATAGAATGCAAAGTGTCATCTCATCTCTCTTATATAGACAACATGTCTAGACAAGCTCCTTCGATCACTCCTTCAATCTTTTATCATCTAAAATGGGTCTGCATTTAGGCTGACCACCTTCCTTTGACCTTGAGTAGTATGGTAAGATCCAGATTTTAAAAAAGACAGATAGAGACAGGTCATACATTCCATTTGTTTTAATTTGATTCCAAATTAAATTAAGTCAATTAGAATTCATACAATCGTTTCTCAAATGGTTAATGATTTCTCACCCTGATCCCTTAAATATTATAACTGGACATTTTTTTTTGAAAACTTCAGAATCATGAGGCTGTACCCAAGGCTTGCCTTTGGATGAGTTGCTTATGGCTTGGACCTCAACTGAGCAACTCTGATTTAGAAATCCAGGTCCTAATTTTAGGTTTGAAAAACTTTAGCTGATTTTCAGCTCTTATATTCCTTTGGTTCAGCACAGAGGACATATCATTTTTCATTTATTTTCAAATACTAACATTGCTAAAACTGATTCTCCTTCTTTCTCTCTTTCTGCCCTCCCCTTTCTTTAAAAAAAAAAAAAGACTTTGCAGGGGCTAAAAATAAACCCTGTTTCCTGAAAAGCCTGCCTAATGACATGCTGAAGTGAGGAAAAAAGCATTTTGATCCAAGCAATGCCAGGAAAGGTCAGGATCCTGCAACTTACTTGACACACATTATTAAATCAGGACCACTCTGTGTTCTAAATTGCACAAAACCTTTTGCTCTTATGCTGAAATCTAATTATCTTTTTCTTCTCCCATTAAAGTGAGTGGTACAATTCATAGTCCTGGTGCTTACATTTTTGTCCTGAGTTTCTTGATATCATTTCCCCCTACTCTTCTTCTGTTTGTAAGTTGGACTAAAGGAATCTTCTTCTTCTTCTTCTTCTTCTTCTTCTTCTTCTTCTTCTTCTTCTTCTTCTTCTTCTTCTTCTTCTTCTTCTTCTTCTTCTTCTTCTTCTTCTTCTTCCTCCTCCTCCTCCTCCTCCTCCTCCTCCTCCTCCTCCTCCTCCTCCTCCTCCTCCTCCTCCTCCTCCTCCTCCTCCTCCTCTTCTTCTTCTTCTTCTTCTTCTTCTTCTTCTTCTTCTTCTTCTTCTTCTTCTTCTTCTTCTTCTTCTTCTTCCTCCTCTTCCTCTTCCTCTTCCTCTTCCTCTTTGGGTGGTATGGGACATACAAAGTTCTGGCTCTAGCTCTTCTGGCAGTCTCAATCATTGTTATTTGATGCTGTTGTAATGTGTCTTTGATGCTGTCTCTCCATCTTCTTTTAGAGCTGCCTCATGTTCTTTGACCTTTTTTTGTATATGCCTTGTATGGTATGGAATCCCACAACAAGGGAACAGAACCGACAAAGGTTATTTCCCTAATACTCTTAGAGACTTAGAGAAGCTTTTAAAATAACCTAGAATCATTCAAGTACCATTGTGCTGATATGGCCATAAGGCGCGATGCTCTAAAATGTGTTAAGTCACTACAACATAGAATAATAGGCACCTTGGAGGTCTTCTATTTCAATCTCCTGTGCAAGCAGGAGACCCTATAGCATTCTGGATAAATGACTGTCCAATACCTTCTTGAAAACCTCCAGTGATAGAGCATGTACATCTTCCAGAAGTAAGCCATTCCACTGATTAATTGTTCTCACTGGGGATATTTCTTTCTTTATTAGATCATGCATTTCATTCAAAATCTCAGCACAACATTCATGCATAGCTGTTCCTCTTCTTCTACATTTGATCCATAACAACCACATTATGAGATAAGCTGGGCCAAAAGAGAGAGAGACCAATCCAAAGTCACTTAGCAGAGGGTGGATAGTTCATTCCTAATCCAACATATACACCATGGCACCACAAACAATTAGAAGTAAAGCCATCACCTATGGCTATGAAACATCAATCTAGTGGGACAACCCCCCCCCAAATAAACACATCTCCTGAACTGGACAAAAGCCATATACCTTGGCAAACCAGCATATTTTAATGTCATATGTTTCAGGACAGTAGACACAGTGGCTAGTAAATGAGAATTTATGTCTTAGTGTACTGCAAGGAGTGAGCCAGTTGTGGTTATTTATTTACCTACTTATTTATTTGAGTTTTCTTTCACCTTTATTAATTTATAAGTAACTCAATGCAGTGAACATATCCAACACACCTTCCTCTTCCTATTTTCCAAACCACAAGAACTCTGTGAAGTGAATGGGGTTGAGAGAGAATGACTGCCTCAAAGTCAGCCAAGTAGCTTTTGTGTCTAAGGCTGGAGTCTGGACTAGAACTCACAATCTCCTGGTTTTTAGGCCAACACCTTAACCATTACACCAAACTATATTTCAGTAACCTGTAATTCATCTCAGGAGCTATTCGTTCTTATTTGATGCTCCACATGAACTCCTGTAGTCCTTCATAACGAAGGAATCCCATGTTTTTACTGAAGTCTAATTTGGTTTCTTTGATAAGCATGGTGAAATGCTTTTCCCACCTCCACAAGTGATTATTTTGATAAGTTGACATTAATTGTGGGCTGATTTGAATAAAGTCCATTATGCAAAGAACATTATAAAGAAAGGAACAGCCTATAAATGGGCCAAGATGATTCAACATAAATTTGAAGTGGTAGGTAGCCCTATTATACCTTTTTTAAATGAAACAAGCAATTAGAAAAATAACTGAGAAGGCTTGAGGTTTGTGAGATGTTGACATTTGATGATCTCCCTTCTTCTACCTTATCTCCTCCCTCTCTTTCTTCCCCCGTCTTCGTGGAGGCTACATATGGTGAACTATATCTTGTTTCACCATGACTTAAAATCCACAGTTAACTTAAAACCCACAACCCAGTAACATACATTCAGATTAATTGTAGTATGTCTTAATACGATGGATGAGCTGAACCTCATTTGGTTTGCAATGAGAATCTGTTGTGGCCCCTGTTATTTGGAATTCTAAAAGCAGAGTCGATGGCAAAGGTAGAATAGAGGGTGGCCATTATCATCAGGGAAAATTTTGTGGCTTGAGTGCTATGCACCGAAAACCAGATGTGAGACCCTGTTAATGAAATTGATCTGTGTGAATCAGGAATCAGATGGCCCCAGCTATGCCAGCCTTTTGTAAGGCACCAAAGACTGACTCTTCCACAGGTATAAGAAAATTCTGGATGAGCTTACATAGGGTGATTATTTGTTTTTGCTTGCTGGATTTTGTAACCTATATGAAAAGTTGTTTTTAATTGCTTCCTTTTAATTATGATGGTGGTTATATTAGTGAACGAGGGCAATATAAGAATCCAACAATTGTAGCTTATTCAACAAAACATGATTAGGCACATCAAAGATAGCACAGTGTGTAAATGGTGGTCATGTCTAATTTCAACTGCCTTCAATTGATTCAAATAATGACTTATTGATGATCATTCTCTTTCAATTGTGGTATAGGACTTTGAAATTAAAGATATATGGAGAACTCTTTCAATAAGCAAGCCCAAATCATCAATTTTAGCTGAGTTTATTTTAATGTGTTATAAGAATCCCTGCATTGTCCTCAAAAAATTACTTTGGTAAATCGCAATAAGCCCACATTGAAAGCTGTCCAATGTTGAAAATAAAATTTAACTAAAGCAATTTTTTTTTTTTGCAGCATAAAGCAGTGAACACTGCTGCATTCTATTGCTGGACCTTTTCTGAATGAATAATCTGCTCCCAGGTGAATGAAACCTTTGCTTGTAAAATGAACAAATGAGAACAGGAAAGCTGCAGAAATAACCTTAGCAGCCCTAAACCTTGAACATTTTCAAGGAAGCCAACTGTTCCTCCAAGTTCAATTCTTTAGAATTACTCTCAGGTGGGAAATTAAGTAAGTTATGCTTGGCTTTAAGAAGATTAGACATATAATATTTATCCAGAAAAAAATCTTGAGCATGTTTTATGGTATGTAGAATACAGTTATGGGAGACATTTTAACATTTTTATTTCCTCCACCTGATAATATGATGTAAAAAAGAATTTAGAAATGCATCATGAAGCTAAATATATATGTTTTGGACATCATGCATAGCTATATTTTTAATTGATGTAGTGACTGTTACTCATTCAGAGTTGCATGATGAAGGGGAATCCATCTATGATCCATGAAAATAAAATTTCTTTTTTTTATTGCTGTTTAATTCAGAATTGTTTAATAGATATGTATGTTCCATTTTTTCTCTCATGACAAATCACATTTATTTCTGGTCTCACTAACAAATATCACTCAATCCAGCTTCAGGCTACAAATGGAAAAGAACTCTTTCAGAATGGTTTAAAAATTCTACAGCAGTTGAGAAATATTTAATATTTTAGCAGAAATTCATTGAGGCATCTCTTAATTTATCACAGACAGTTCTTCCCTCACAGAGAATTATCCAGAATGCTGGTGGTTCATTTTGATAGTACTTCTCCATGACAATTCATGTTTGGAACCAGAAGACCAAGTCAAGCCCTCCAAAACATCCTAATTAAATCAAAAGACCCAGCAGTCCCAAAATAAAAAGCAGGAGTCATCTACAAAATAGAGTGTAAGGCCTGCAACAGCCACTATGTAGGACAAACAGGCAGAAGACTAGTAGATTGCATCCATGAATGCCAACTAGCAGGCAGAAGATATGATGAAACATCCTTAATGTCACAACACATGGGTAGCCTTCACCATAGTTTCAACTGGGAAACTATAAGTTTCCAAGACGAAGCCAAGCCCCCAAATGCTAGAAAATTAATAGAAGCCTGGCACTCAGACAAATCAGCTATCAAAAGGTACATAGGCACAGAATTAAGGGTTCACGCGGATTCAGGCAATCCTCTAGCTAAGGTTCTGCCCAGTTTGGCGAACATGCAAATCCACCCCGGCTGGCCTCTCCCACCCCTCCTCACCCCTCCCCTCCCAGGAGTCTCCACTGGCCCATTTTGGATGCCAGGTAAATGCAGGGCCCGCATGGAGGTTCAGGGAGGGCAGAAAATGGGCCTTACAGAAGTTTCAGAAGGCCAGAAATGGGCAAGTTTCTGGCCTCTGGAGGGCCTCCGGAGCCCAGGGAGGCCATTTTCACCCTCCCAGAGGTTTGAGGAAAGCCTCTGAAGCCTGGGGAGGCCATTTTTGCCCTCCCAGAATGTCCCCCCCACCATGGTGGTGCAGGAGGGTGACTAGGCCACACCCACCATGGCCACACCTACCCAGCAACTGGGCAGATAACTGGTTGTTAAAATATTTGGAGTCCACCCCTGCATAGAATCATAGGGCTGGAAGGGACTTTGGAGGTCTTCTGATCCAACTCTCTGCCCACATAAACTGCATCTATATACCATTCAAAAGAGACAATCAAAAAGTCCAAAAGGAAACAACAAGGCCTGAATGCCCTATCACCAACAATCAACATCCAGCTGGGCAGAGATTTACATCAGGATTAGCATCAGACTAACATTAATCAAGAAGCAAAGAATTGCCAAATCAGCTAATAGTAAATAATAGCCCAATCAAGAAACCACGAAGACAACTCACTCCAAAACTGACAGGGAAAGCTAGAATCCAAAAGGAGAACAAACCCCACTCCCTACTAGTACTGATGATGTTACCTAGTTGGTTCATGAAATGTCTGCAAGAAAAGACCCAAGCTCAGAGAGTACCAACGGTCCCACAGAACTAGAAGATGAGAGATACCCCACTAGCCAAAGTTTGACTGATAGACCACCTGTCATCTTACTCTATTTTGTTCTTTTCAAGATATATTGATGACTACTGTCACTTCTAAATCCAGCAAATCCAATATAATCATTAAGTGATAGACTGCTTCTTCCTTGACTGGATCTGTTTCCAATGTATTTAAATGTAGATTAAGAAAGGAAGATAAAAAATATTCCACTCATTATAGAATTATACAAGTATATTTCATGTTCCACCCTTCCCCAAAGATTGTAGTTTTCCCTCATATGAAAAAAGCTTTAATCTCCTAAGTATTTTCACTGTTGTTTCTACAGCAAAAACACCCATCCATTTATTTGCTAAGTTCACTCAAAAGCTTTTGATGGATGTTTGCAAGATCTATTCAATTAATGTGTGGAAGATCTGGAGATGTTAACATAATGAATTTCAGAATAACCTCTTAAAGCACGTTGTCTCATGAGTTGATCTTGAATTGGATAAAAGCCATGAAGATTGACAGATCACATTTCTAAATCGCTTGAACTATATCAGTTACGAGTGTATAGATCAGAGGGGGTATTCAGCAGGTTCTGACCAGTTCTGGAGAACCAGTAGCAGAAATTTTGAGTAGTTCAGAGATCCGGCAAATATCACCTCTGACTAGAGATTTTACAGTATCCTTCCCCTGCCACCCCCACCGAGCCTCACCCACAGAATCGGTAGTAAAAAAAAATAAATCCCACCGCTGGTATACATCCTCATTTTACCAACCTCAGAAGAATGGAAGGCTGAGTCAACTTTAAACCAGTCCGGATTGAACTCCTGGCAGTGAGCAGAGTCGGTCTGCAATTCTGCATTCTAAACACTGCACCGGATGGCTCTTATTTTAAACTTATATATCATGTTCATACATTGTGCAAAGTCAATATTGTAAATTTTTTTTGTTGACTAAACCAAAAGTAATTCAGAAAGCCATTACCAACCATACTGCATAATAGCCCAGGATAGAGGTGGACATGGGAGGTTACTGCTCAACCTTGTAACTACTTGGAGAGCTGCAGAAGTTCGTCTGATGATGTCATTAGGATGGATGTGGAGTAGACAATGTTTTTTTGGGGTGGGGGGAATTTCTTCTGGAGGGATGTAATACTATGAATGGGCGTGGATGATTTCTGGGAAGCAAATTTACTGTATATAAAAGGCAAATTTCACAGGGATGGAGTGGACATCAACTATTTATTATTATGGTTGATCACACAGTCAGCCAGATGTTTAGACTAGATTTGGCATTTTGTCTGTCTAGTGAGTCTTTCCCAAAAATCTGGGTTAGGCAGATGTTGATGTGTGTGATATTAAAAGTGCTTTTTGAAATTTCCTGATGGTGATTTTATCAATGCCGATGTTGTTCAAGTTGCTGATAACACCCAAGGCACCTATTACTTGTTGCTTTACTTTACTATAGTTATTCTACTATGTACAGAATACTTTGTATTTTGTGATTTGCCCCAGTTCTTTCTCTTGTGTTCTGATGTCTTCAGGCACTGCAATGTCCACTATCTAGGAAGATTTTTTTTCTTACCAACAATTGCTAAGTCTGGGGTATTATTATTAATATCAAACTAGGAATAACTTAATATTCCCAATTGTTGAAAATACTGCACTGCATCTTGACAAACTGCTTGCCAAGAAGGGCTAATCTACATTTTATCTGCAATGCATCAGTGGTTTAAGTGCAACCTGTTTTAGCATCTTTCAGAGAGAGCTGATGCCAGGAAAAAAGAATGCTGCATCCATTTGTATCTCTAGTTGGCAACTGGCTCAGAAGTTGACATTTCTCTGCACTAAAACCGTTCCAGAATTCCTTCTATGAAAGCTTTTAAAGACACTTTAAGCAAGCAAGTTCTGAATGTTGACATCAGACCAATATGGAAATCTGCTGTCACTTTCACATCCATGAAGCACGGTTGTTTTTTTTTGCTTTGCTTCAAGATTTTAGCAGCATAGCATTTGTAGATACCAGAACAACCAGATACCCCAAATGGCTTTAGCAACTCTTCCTAAGTATATTACATTTCAAATAATATTGAAGAACATTTTTTAAAAAGCCAGGATCCCACAATATTAAAGCTTGTAAGATGCAGCAATTTAGCATGATTGCTAACAGTACTAAAAACTGACCTAAACTCATGCAAGACTTGGGTAAACTCATAAGAACTCTTACTCTACCAATCTCTCCACATGAGATCTCCAAAATGTCTCAAGGGATTTCAGGTGATTGGAGGGCGATGACAACATTATCATGTGACAGCATACAATGGCACTCTCCTCTCCAGTAATTGCAGCTTTAGTTGATAATCAGCTTTAGTTGAGATCCACAAATGAAAGAACTAGATAAAAAGTAAATGTAACCAATTTGGTCTCATGGTTAAGGCACCAGGCTAGAAAGCAGAAGACCATGAGTTCAAGTGCTACCTTAGCCATGAAAGCCAGCTGGGTAACTTTGGGCCAGTGATTTTCTTTCAGCCCAACCCCTCCCCCTCCCCCAGGATTGTTGTTGTTGGGAAAGAAGGAGGAGGAAGGTGTGTTGAATACGTTTACAATACCCAGTTATTGGTAAAAATAATAAGGGCAGGATGCAAATTAAATAAATAATAATAATAATACTTTTCTCCAACCTAGCTCCCTAGCAACGTTCAGGGTTTCTATCGGCAACATTCAGGGTTAAGAGCCCATCTTCCACGGATTTACTTGTCTATTTGGATGAATATATTTTAATAAAATGCATTTGATTTCTGTTCATTGCAGTGACCTGAGCGCTATGCAAAATAAATAAATAAATAAATAAATAAATAAATAAATAAATAAATAAATAAGTAAGTAAATAAATAAAACAACTCATCATTATGACATAGATCTCTGAAGGGAAACTTTGCTCAACCTTACTTCAGCATGTTTTTGTTTAATCATATGAAACATTAGGATAGTTAAGAGAAATCTGGTCTTTAATAAAAGCCTTGCACTGTTGTAAGAACATGGTGTTATTGTTTTTCAGGATTAAAAAAAAGGCCATTGCCAGGGCATATTTTGTTAAAACTCGGTCAGTCTGCCCCATTCATGCCAATCTGTAGAGATATCAAAAAATTATAACTGGGTATTTCTTTAATAATCTGGGTTAAATATAAATATGAAGTGCAAAGCAGAAAATAAGTGAATGGTTGCATAGATTCATATAATGGTCTAAGTGTAAAACATTTTATGGAATTTTATTTTTTTTTATTGTTTTAAAGACAAACATAGACAAACACAACATAAAAACATCAAACCATCTTCCCTATATGTACATACAGTGTGTTGGTTGGTTTACAAATTGTTTTGTGCTTTCATTTCATAGTCTTCACTTACAATTACATTGTATATGTACTCGTATTGTCAATCAAATATTCCCAAATACATTAATATCATTGTTAATCATTTGACTATACTATTATTTATTCATGTTTTACAAGATAATCCATATTTTACTTAATTTGTTTTATAACAGTTCATATTATCTTCTCAAATCTATCCTATAATCATTTTGTTGATATAATAATTTAAATTTCAAGCATTCACAGATGATCTGGTTTTCATTTTAGAAGACCCACTAGAAACAGCATTAAAATTGATAGAAAAGATAGAGGTATATGGGAAGGTGGCTGGTTTGAAAATAAATAAAGACAAAACAAAGATTTTGACAAAGAATATGTTATCAAGACAAAAGGAAGAATTGGAGGATGTTTTGAAAATCCAGGTCACAAATAAGATCAAGTACTTGGGGAAACATTTAGCACACTAAAAGAGAATAACTATATTAAACTCAAGTAGCAGATAGCACTAGATTTGGCGAAATGGGAAAATTTACAACTGTCATTAATAGGGAGAATATCAACAATCAAGATGAATATATTACCCAGAATTTTATATTTGTTCCAAACAATTCCAATTAGGCTTGGAAAAGATTATTTTGAAGATTTAAATAAAATTGTGTTGAAATATATATGGCAAGGTAAGAAAGCGAGAATGAAACTAAAACTTTTGCAAGATGCTAGAATAAAAGGAGGATTTGGTTTGCCCAATTGGGAGTTGTACTACCAAGCTACAAATTTGATGTGGGTTAAGGAATGGGTAACATTAAGAAATGCTAGATTGTTGACATTAGAAGGACATGATCTGTTGTTGGGGTGGCATGCTTTTTTATGGTATAAAGGAACTAAAACACAGGGGTATTTTAGAAGACATTATATATGGGAGTGGTTAAATTGGGAGAAGATTAAAAGACAATGTTATTTGAAAATTCCAGTCTGGCTGTCGACTATTGAAGCATTTTCGTATCCTATAATACACAAAAAGGAACAAACAGTTAGATATGGTGAAATATTGAATGAAAAGAGTGAACTTAAATCTATGCAAAAACAAGAGGAACAAGATATAAAGATGAATTGGTTTTCATATGTGCAAATAGATTCTAGGTATGATAAAGATTCTAAAACAGAAGGTTTCTATGATAAATTGACTGATTTAGATAAGATTTTGACAGGTACTAATGAAAAGGTGATTAAAACATTGTATTTATTAGAAATTAAACTAGAAGAAGAACAAGTCAAAGAAACAATGATTGCTTGGGGGAAGAATTTCAGATATGGGATTGAGCTAGAGAAATGGCAAAAATTGTGGTCTCAAAATTATAAAATGACAATGTCAACAGCATATAAAGAAAATTTATATAAGATGTTTTACAGGTGGCATTTCCCCCCAACAAGAATAGCAAGAATGTTCAAGAACAAATCTGAAAAATGTTGGAAATATCATTAGATACCTGGCTCATATTACCATATGTAGTGGACATGCGTGGATGCTAAAAGATATTGGACTAAAATCCACACATCGTCTGAAAAATGACAAAAAAACACATAGACTTGAAACCAGAGATATTTTTATTGGAAATTTTACCTGAAATATACAGTGAGGAATTGAAATATTATTGTAAATGTATTAATAGCAGCTAGGATTGTATTTGCTAAAAACTGGAAAAATGAGAAAATATCAATGCAGGAGGAAGTTATTAAGAAAATATTGGAATGTGCTGAAATGAGTAGATTGACATTTGAAATCAGAGAACAAGAAGATAAACAATTTTATAAGATTTGGAATCTATTCTATCAATGGTTAGACAATAAAACTTGGTAATGAAATATGTAGATTTTTAGAACACAATGAATATATAAAGATGTCTTATTTTTATTATATCAACATTTTATGGAATTTTAGCAGCTCACAGTTCTAAATGAGTTCATGGTGGCTGGTCTAGGACTAAATAGTGGAAAATTCTATAGCACTTCAATCAAGGAAGATTGTAAAAGTCAGCACATGCAGGCCTCATGCAAGCAAGCTGTTATAAATGGTATCTTTTGTGCATATTGAAATATAATGTGCTGAGTGTTAAGGTTTTCTTTTTATTTGGTTGAGTGTGTGAAATGGTCCCTTGATGTCAGAATTAGTGAAGTAGTATTTTAAATAAGCCTCACTAGTTTACTTTTTGGCAAACAGATGTTTATGAGCAGCCAAGCCCACGTGGCCATTTTTGAATATGGACCAGCAAGCCCAAAGTTGCTATTTTGTAAGAATGCCAACATGGTTTCAAACATTCAAATATGTCTAATGATGGGATTTAAATTTTTTTAATACCGGTTCTGTGGGCGTGGCTTGGTGGGCAGGGCAGGGGAAGGATACTGTAAAATTTCTAATCAGAGATGGTATTTGCTGATTCTCCGAACTACTCAAAATTTCTGCTACTGGTTTTCCAGAACTGGTCAGAACCTGCTGAATACCACCTCTGGTCCCACCAGCCAAAAAGTTGGATGTCTCCTTTGGAAAAAATATCCTTGCATGTAGGTTTGTGATTGCAAATCTAGCTTGTGAAGTTAAAAGATCTAAACATTTTCTTAATTTTGAGAGCACAGGATCAGAAAATTATCGTAAAATGTAGCATGAATTCATGCTCTTTATCACTTACTCCTCTTACCTTTCGAATTGCAACCTTCCATATGTCATGGTTATCACCAGATGATCCCATAGATATTGACTTCTACCACTCTTCATGGCTTTGACCAATGGATGTTTGATGTAGAAGAGTCTTTTTGCAGTAAAATAGAGAATGTGCAGTCTAGATTTACAGCCTTAGCTGGATCTATGTCAAAGGCACCATTGTCAGCCAACAGAACACAGGTTGCCCAATATGCTCCAGGTGCAACCAAAGCACACTATTCTATATAAACTAGGATCTTTCTCTTTCCTCTCTAATTAAGCAATGATCTTGCAAGCCAACATTATTGTTGACTGTGTTATGTTCAAGATTTCCATTATACTGGGATAGAAACTATCAATTAACAATGTCAGCTGCATATAAAAAAACTTGTATAAGATGTTTTATAGATGGCATTTTGTGCTGGCAAGGTTGGCAAGGATGTTTAAAGATAAATCAGCTAAATGTTGGAAATGCCACCAGGTACCTGAATCATAATATCACATGTGGTGGACATGTGTAGAAGCAAAAAATATTGGACAAAAATACATACGTGGCTGGAAAACAACAACATATTGATTTAAAACCTGAAAAATTTTGTTGGGGATTTTACCTGAAACTTATAGTAAAGAGAATGCATATTTAACTATTCATGTATTAACTGTACCTAGAATTGTATTTGCACAAAACTGCAAAAGTGAAGTGATTCCTACTAATGAAAGCGTCATCAGGAAAATATTAGAATGTGCAGAAATGAATAGGTTAACACTTGCAATTAAAGAGAAGGAAGAAACAGAATATTATATGATATGGGAACTATATTATCAATGGCTAGAAAATAAATATGAAAGTTAGAAACAAAAAGATTAGTGAAATATTGAAAATATTAATACAAATAAATACATTAAGATGAGGATTATGATATATTATGTAAATCAGTATTAAGTTAAGAGTATAAAATTAATACTAATGTAATGAATAAGGCTGTACATTTTAATTATTATTGCACAAAATATTTGTACCTAGACAATACACTGTTTAATGGAAGATGTATGGTTTGTATTAAAAATAAAATAAAAACATTACTTAAAAAAAAAAAGATTTCCACCATACATCACTCTCTCAGCTCGTTCCCTGTCTTTTTTTTTTTAAGTTTCACCAAAGAAATATTGGGAGTAAACCAAGAAAAAAAAAGTGATGTGAAAATAAAATGTCTGTCTATAGCTTGTGAAGGACCACAAAAATACATTCCCATATGTCTTTGAAAATAAAATAAAGTCTGTTTTATATTTATGAATTCATTTATTTGCATGCAGTCCCCACAAATAAAAGAGAATAAGGAGAGAGAAGGACAGTCTTAGATGTGACAAGAAAAGTTTTTTCAGGTCTATCTGGTATGAGAGAATGAGAAAATAATCTCCATTCCTAGAGAGAGAGATAGTTAACTTCTAAAGAATTGGTGGCTGAGAAGTGACTGAGCAAGAATATTTGAGCAAAGACATTTTCATTGTATTTTTATGCCTACTGTTGTTACCCCTCCCCCACCTGATGGAATTTAAAATTATATAGCATCTCCATAAGGAAAAACTGTCCTCTGTTATAACAGAGGTATCTGAAATTTATGCCCCAATTTAAGGAGGCAAGAGTGATTTCTAGATGCTTTCTACCAGTATTCAGCACTCTCTCTCTCTCTCTCTCTCTGTGTGTGTGTGTACGTGTATGCTTAGTATTCCATTTTTTTAAAAAAAATTGCAGTATCATGTCTATTGGTGACAGAAACATGAGAGCTCTCATGATGAAATAATAGATAGTTGCAACATTTAGAAAAAAAAAATGTTGTCTATCAAATGGATCCACTTCCTCCTCCCCCCTCTCTCTTAAAGACTAAATTTATTTTGCTTCTTTTTTTATAACAAGATTTAAAAACGTCTTGGAGGTTTTCTTCTTTAGTTAAGCTTTAATAGGAACAAAATATTGAACTCATGTAGTCCAACTGTATACCTCAATGTATGCCTAAGGAATTATTAAATTGGAAGAACACATTAATCTTTCTTAAAAGACATACATTCTTTCCACAAAGCCATTACTTGCTCCATTAGGGAAATCTTACTTAGTACCCAATAGTTCTTTGTGATCGCTCAGGAAAAAAAATACAGGAGATCTAATTACATACATCATCCATCTAATATCTAAAAATAACATTTTGCAATGCATAAGAATAGAAGTCACTGAAGAACTATTGTGAAGCTAGTAATCTGTGTCTGGCTTTGCTTATTTAGTTAAACCGTAATATAATATAAACATATAATATGTTTAATCCTGATCTGACCAATAATAATGGCTTGGATTAAACAGCAGATTTATTCCATTGCTTCTCATATGATGACTTAGCATAATATGTGAATTAGCTTGGTATGTTTTTAGACAATACAAGAAGGAATTGTTGTGTTGTAAATTGTATTGTAAATGCAAATTGTTTTATTGTAAAGGTACAGCTCTGATCACCATGATATAAAAAAGGATACTGAAATTCTAAAAAGTGTGCAGATAAGGACAATCAAGATGATAACGGGTCTGAAGGCTAAATTGTATGATGAACAATTGAGGGAACTAAGTATGTCTAGCCTATTGAAGAGAAAGATTGGGAGGGGGGGCATAATAACGGTCTTGCAGTATTTGCAGGGTTGTTACAGAAAAAAACGGGGTTAACCTGAGGACCGGACATGAAGTAATAGGTAGAATCTGCACAAGATGCTGGGAAAAATCACACTTGCAGTAAATATATGGATGAGTGAAAATGCACATCGAAACATGAGTATTAGACACATACATACAATCCCCATTTCTCCCCCCTCCTCAGTTGTTAGAAAACAGCCCAGAAGAGAATTTAACAGCCAGGAACTGGCTATTTTTTCAAATTTACCAGCGGAACTACAAATTTTTGCAACCACTTTAATAGAACTGCAACAGGATTAAATTTAGCATCATACTGAACTCAGGGACTCTGCTGTTTCCATTTTGTGTGCCTCAACATTTTTGAAGCGTTAACTAAACCAAAATCTTTCAGCATTCCTCTTCTTCATCTGATGTCTGAAATAATTTCAGTAAATCTTTTGAATATACAATTAAATATATCAAATCTATTTACAAGAAATGCTACATTAATCAATTATATTGGTTCTATTTCAGTAGCAACTACAGTGAAATTATGCTTCAGAGTTAACAGATGTGAGGCTTTTATTCCAATTAAATTATTTATTGACAGGTAGCAGATGGCAGTGTTTTTTCCATGAAATTAGCAGTTTAATTGGAGACCCATCTAAACCTGAATAGGTTGCTGAGATACAATACACAATCTGTCTGTATTTTTTTTTTTTTTGCAGAAAAAAATCCCTTTGGCATACATTATAGTAATTTAGTTATAGCCGTATAGTCCCATATTGAGATTAATCTATTTCTGAATCATGTCAAACTAACAGTTCCCCAGCCATGCTTTCATGATTATACTTAATATGCTATAATATGCTTTCATATTATACTGCAAATTATATTATTTTAAAGCATAAATACTGGTGTTTTAATATGTTTTTCTCAGTTTTCCTTGCTCCAATATGCATTTTATTTGAAAAATGGTATATATTTGGTATATATTTTTCTTAAATGACAATTACATCATAAAAGTAAGTGTGAAAGAGCTATTGTGTCTACTGTCTAGGTATTAATGCAGAGAATATAAATTCAATTTGTTTTTCTTTTAAGAAAAAGCAGACTGAACAAAATCCTTGAGAAGAATAAATCCATGTTATTTTATTCCTGACATCTATAAGTAGTCTGAGGTCATTACACACTGAAGAAAAGTTAATGGGTGTGTAAAAGAATAATTTAAGCCAAGTAGCCTTGGTCAAGCTCTCTGGAGACGATAAAATTGATCTATACTAGGGAAAGCAGATCTTAACCACTGTCGTATATTTTTACATTTTATTTCCTTGCAAGAGGGTCTCCTTTATTTATAAAGTCATTTAAAGTTAATAAATACATTGGATCCAGGCTAAGATGTTTTTTAATAGATAAAATCAATGTGATATATTTGTTGTGCCTAACTTTAAGCTTCTGTTGTCTTAATGGATCTGGGAAATCTGGATTCAACTCAGGATCTTCTCAGCTGCAGAAAAAAAAGCCAGGATCAAGTATCTGTGTCTCTGTGTCTGTCTGTTTGTCTGCACCCCTCCTGTGTGTGTGTGTGTGTGTCCCTTCAAGTCAGTATTGACACATCGCAAGAACCTGGACAAGTTCCTGCAGCTTTCTTGGCAAGATTTCCAAAGTGATTTGTCCTTGCCTTCTTCTTTCTAAGGCTGAGACAGCAGGACTGGCTTAAGGTCATCTAGCTAGCTTTGTGCCAAAGGAAGGATGGGAACTTACCCTCCTTGTTCCTAGCCTGCTGCCTTTAATCACTATACCAAACTGGCTATAAAAAGGGGGGAGACTTTGCTAGTCAGAATTAATGGAGTTATTATACAATTTGCATGTAACATCTGCAAAACTCGGCAAATCCTATTTCTAGAGTAGGGTTTGAAGAAAAACTTCTATACCCAATCTTGGCCAAACACATGAAAAGAAAACTCGTGGACTTCCAACTTCAGTGGGGTAATGATGAGTAGATGGGAAACCTTTGATTAAACAAAATTATTATTATGAAGTATGATTAATATGCTTATTATTTTGATTGCAAGTCATAACCCATAATGCAGAATTTAAATAAAGAACAACATTACAATGACATCAGCTGGTACAGTTCAAATGGAAATTTAAATTTGACAATTTAAAAAACTGCCATATATTGTAGAGAAAGTCTGCTTTTTCCCCCCTTTATTAGGTCTTGTTCAAGTAAATGAAAGAGAATTTGTTTTAGAATTCTTTTAAGATTTGGGGGCGGGGGAGTAGAAAACTCTTCTTGACTAGATAAAAAAAGAAATAAAATTAGAAAGCATACTCAAACTGAAGATACTGTAGACGCAAGGTAAGAATATTTCTGGAAAGCTAGAAAACAAACTGGTGTTGCATTAATTGAAAAAGAAAATAATCTTGTACTACTTTTGAACTAAAGTTCAAACTTGTTATGTCCTGAGAACTCTAGGAGTTCTCACTCAGGTCCACTCACTTTGCGTGGGCGTTCTTCCCTTCACTCATTGGTTGGTTCTCCCCAGCAGCCAGCTATAAAAGCAGGCTGCGGGGTCCAACCAGTTGCTGATTGCTGCGAGCCAGTTTCCAGGCGTGGCAAGCACGGTCAGCCCTTTATTGTTATAATAAAGTATTTGTTGCACTCATGCTCTGGTTCAGCCTCTCTTTTCCCAAACTTAACAAAACTAAAGTTCAAAAGTGATCAAATTCAAGTATTTACTTTCTCCTAGTTAGAAACAACTTATATGCCTCAACATATCACAAGAGCTTTTTCTAGAGCATATTTCAACCAAATAGCCTCCCTAGTAGGATGCTGTAGATTTCATGGGAGATCCATTTGAAGAAAGATTGTGCATTTGTGGAGCACAACTGTTTAAAAGATTGGACACACCCTTTTTGAATGCAAACTGTACTCTGCAGAAAAAGCTGCTTCCTGAGATTCTTATTTAAAAACTAAAAAAATAATAACGGAAATGAACCTGCATATCATTAAAAAGACTGCACTCTTTAGAAGAAAGGTCATTTAGAAGAGGACAGATGGGGGTTTAGGGGTGACAATTTATTACAAACATTTTTTTAAAAAAAATCTACTTGTATATGTAGAGGAAGAGCAAGCAGAGTTGGGGGTGAAGTTAAATGCATTAGCAGTAGAGAGTTCTTGCATTGCCACAAGAGATCCAAGTCTAGCTCCTTTGAATTCCATTGGCCCTTATCGAGCACCAATTTAATGCTGTTCATTGATCATATTCTGGTGTATAGGTATTAGCAATAAAACTTTCTGAGCTACAAATTGATTGATTGATGGCCCTGAACTTTTGTGCCTGACAGTATATTTGTATTAGTTTTATATTTTTGATATGGTCAAATGACTAAATTAATAAAGATGCCATTCTATTCTATTCTATTCTATTCTATTCTATTCTATTCTATTCTATTCTATTCTATTCCATTCCATTCCATTCCATTCCACTCCACTCCATTCCATTCCCTTTTATCTCCTTTTCATCTTTGTTATCTTTGCCATTAAGCTACAACTCTTCTTTGTGTCTATCCCTCATTTCATTGCAGAACAGAAATGAGATCAGAGCACTGACAACCATATAATTTATCAGCATGCAGAAGGCTTGCTGCATTACTATAATATTTACCCCCTGTCAAGGAATCCTTTGTTCTCATTTTTTAAAAGAATTTAATAATTGACTGATATTTTCATTCCTGCTTCAGGAAAAAAAACCACAATAACTTGTCAGCATTTAAAGGCAGGCATAGGGGAAATTGACTCTGCGGGAAAAGAAAGTACAAGCATAAAGTTGAAATATTGAACCATCTGAGTGCTGATAATAAAGATAAAGGAGGCTGAGACATTTCCTTGGTGGAAATAAGAACTCAGATTGTTTGAGTTAGTTTGAGGCAGGATGATTTTTCTGAGTGATTTAAGCTGTAAGTGAGGCAGTTTGCATTTGCACCTAGCCTGTTGAAAATGCTGATTTTATCGAATGAAGAAGCTGAGTGCTGGATACCAAGCAAATGGTTAATTTCTAGAAGGCCAGAAGCCAGTTAAGGAAAAGAAGAAGTGATTTTATAACACCAAGAAGATACCAAGCAGACCACATCAATGGAATGGAATGGAATGGAATAGAATATTAGAAAACAACCTTTCAAAGGTCAAACAGGGAGCTTAACTTGTGCAAAACCTTATAAACATGGTGAACTGTCAATTGATCACTTGTCAAGGAATCTACAAATCATCTTCCATTTGGCCTGCGTGAATTCTTTAGGAACGTAAGCAAGCTGCATCTAGCATAGCATTCACTTTTCTTCTTGTCAGTGTTTTGTGTGGGGTCAAGTGGGAACTTTTGCTGCAGATACCAGAGATGAAACCTGTGACCGTTTCTATTCTGCCATTCAAAATGGCAAATCCAATAGAAGAACTGCATTCATTATATTTTCATATTTTTTTGAACAAATTTTATTAATTTTTTAAAAACAATACACAAACAAAACATAGGATGTAGTAACATAAAATATCTTTTCTAAGAAACAAATAAAACATCTTATTTAAAAACAAGATAATTCCAAATTATCACATTTACAAACACAATTTAATATGTATATTTATCTTGTCTGTTCAACTTCATATCTTTTCCCAACTTCTCTTTATTGCTCCCTTTCCTTCTATTTAATTGTATTTCTTTTGCCTTAAATTATATATATTCATTGTATATAGTTTCATTAGTTCTCTTCCAACATCCTTTCAAACATAGACAAACATTACACAAAACATAAATACATAAAACTTCTTTTTGGAAAGCGGCTTACCCCGGGTTAGATCTTTTTGTACAGACATAAATCAAATTTGTGCTCACTTAACATACTATTTCATATCTTATTTAACATTCTATATTTTCTATATATTTTCTCTCTCCTATTCACTCTTTTAATTCTATTTTATTTATTTCATCTCAATTTGAATAATTATACTTGCATCTTTTGTCCATTCTCTTTCAATCATCTATTTATCCCTTCTTTCTAATACAATATTTCTCCTGTAAACACTGGTTGAAGTATGACAACTTTTAATCTTTCCCCTAAATTTAACACTTAAAATAATACATATTTTCCATACTGATTCTGCTTCGTACATTCTAAGTACTACATTTCAAAATAATAAAACAAGCAAATAATATTAAATTTAATAAGTAGTAATAAAACCAAAAAAGGAATGTTGAGTTTGTAATATAATAGGAACAATGTTTCATAGAAAATTAAAGTCTATTATTAAATCTTAAACATTTTCATAGCTTCCTTTTAATGCATTATTAACTCATGTAATATTTTAGTTTTCTAACTCAGTTTCAAATACTAATATCTACAACACAATCTTATGTACTTTTGCAGAATCATTTTTATAAAATTATATCTTACCCCTTATCTCTGAAAAAACCTGTTTTTTAACATCTTGTTTAAAACCTTTATGACTTCTCTTTCCTTTTCCCATTCCTTTCTTATCAATTCTAGCTTTTTGACCCCCCCCCATCTCTCAAATTTCACTCTCTTAGTCTTCCCTCTCTGATGTATTTCTCTTTTCTGTTGCTTTCTGACATCATATCGATTTTTCATCTTATTTTTCCTTTTCTTGGTTGCTTTTTTAAATCCTGAGTTCACCATTTCCTTGCCCCCCTTTCGCTTTTCTTCCTCCACTAAGAGTATTTGTCCATTAAAGATGGCTTCTTCTTCTTTATCCCAGCCTTCCTGTCATTGTTGTATTTCTTGATAGGTAGAAATCGCCATTTCTAAAAAGTGGAAAATAGATCCAGAAGAGCCCTTGCCTTCTTGTTCCTCTTCTTTCAATTTTTGAAATTCCATTTGCAATTCTACAAAAGATAATGCCATTTTTTTTAAAAACAACCCAAATGTTTTTAATCTTTCAAGAAATAGTTCACAAAAATCCCAAAGTCACAAAGCAAACCAAATCAGAGCAAACAGTTTCATTTAGCACTTTCTTCTTTCTATATTTTCTCTTCCTAGGGTAGAATTCAAATACACAGTTCCAAAGTAGTCTTCTAGAAGTCGTAATATCTTTTATCTCTGATCTTATAAACTCAAAGCAGTCTCCTTCAGTACAATCTTAAAATAAGTCTTTACCTCTTCCCTTCCACTTATAGCAAATACAAAGAATTTTAGATTTTTAATTCCAGTGTCCAGAAATCCTTTATCCCCTTGGGTTTAAATTTCAAGTTAGATTACCTTCTATGCCCAAGTAGGTTTTCCAGATTTCCATCTGCTATTTCTGTGGGAAGAGAGAGTGAAAGAAAATAACTTTCCCTTTCCAGTTTTCTTCCGCCGCTTTTACAATCTTCTTTGGGAGACAATGTATCCTTCAAACGATTTAGTTTCCAGGGTGTTTAGAAGTTTCTTGTTGTCCCGGTTCAGCCAAAACTTTTGCTTTCTCCTACTTCCTCCTGCATGAATCTTACCCGGCTGCAGGCTTCTTTGTGGCGGCCATTGCTGACTGCCGCTCCACCGCCTTTGGAAAAAGGGGTTTTGCTGGCTGAGGAGGGGGTTTGCGATACTCCCAATCCCCAATCCGGATCCCCTCTCTCTTCGGTTGCCTCTACGGGGCAACCATATCCTCCATATCCTTCTGGATCAGAGGCACCTCAGCAGCGAGCGCTGAAGGAATCGCGGAGAGTCGCAAATTCCTGCCACTGCCGAAGCCTTGCAAAACCAGAAGCCCATTATATTTTCATTTTTATGATCCTAATTCTGAGAGGATGTTCTGTTTTGTAAACATATGCTAATGACTTATATGGGATATCAATCCAAACAGTACATGAAAATGGAAGTTGCTTTCTCATGCTAATTCCTTAAGATGTATATTTTTGTATTTTATTTTTGAAGCGTGAATTGCAAACTTTGGGGAAAGATGCACAATCTGGAGGATGATTGCTTTCCTCTCAGTTTATGCAACTCAGAATACAATTTGATTCCACAAGTAAACCAAACTCTAAACCAACATCTTAGAAGTGTGGTGGCTCAGGGGCTTAATGAAGCTGGAGATGGTCTCTGCTTCAGCGGTTTGAGCCCTACTACTGTATGGCAGGGTGAGCTTCAGTCATTCACCTCAGCTTGTGTTTATCTAACAGTCTGTGTGAGTAGATAAATAGGTATCACTTCAGTGTGGAGATGAGCTGGTGCTCCATAAGGCAGTCAGATTCCTGAACCTCTGAACCTTCCTGGCTTCAGGGTCCATTTGTGAGGGGGCATAGGATGACGCTTCAGGAAGAGCTGCTTGTTTTTCTTTCTGGTGTGAAACCAGCTCACCCTCTTGTGGTGCACCTTGGGAACACACAAACATTTCCTACAACAGAGCTGGTAACTTGGCAGCCAAACTACTACTCTGCAATAGCATTGTGGTCTCCTGACTAATGTAACAATACCATACAACAAAAACAACAACAATAATAACCAACATCTTAATTTATATTACTTTCTACTCATCTTTGCAACCACATATATTAAATTTGGGTCAGATGGTTTGCCTAAAACTAATGTGGTGGGATTCAATTTTTTTTACTACCAGTTTTGTGGGTGTGGCCTGGTGGGCATGGCAGGGGAAGGATACTGTAAAATCTCCATTCCTACCCCACTCCAGAGGAAAGATATTGCAAAATCTACATTCTCCCGTGCAGGGCAATAAAAGAAGACCCAGCCAAATTACTAAAAAAGATAGTGAATACTACAAAGTCTGGAACTGTTGGTACGAATGGTTAAAGAAAAAGCAACATTTGACAACTGAATAAGTTATGAAACTATGAAGGTCGTGCGTTTAATCATGAAGCATTTTGTGAAATTAAAACATTAAAAGAACGAGGAAGGTATTGTAACAAGGTAGATCACGTCAATGTTATGGGGTAAAAGAAAAAAGAAAAGAAAAATGTAACCAATGCTCAATACCTGCTGCAAAATGTATATATGTATATATATATATATTTGTTTATATGTTTGTTTGTTTCTTTTTAAATGTTTTGAATATATGAAACTTAAATAAACTTTATTTAAAACCTAAAAAAAAAAAAAGAAGACCCAGCCAAACAGCAGGGACTTGGGAGGCAAAAAATAGATGGGGGCGTGGCCAGTCAGAGGCAGTATTTGCCAGTTTTCCAGACTACTCAAAATGTCCACTACAGATTCTCCAGAACTGGTCAGAACCTGCTGAGTACTACCTCTGGTTCAGTTCACTTCCTGGAATGAAGAAATATTTTGAAAATAGAGACATCAGCTCCAGTTCCTTACACAGGCAGAAGGAAACACGTTCACTTGTTTTTTTACAATGGAATTAATTAGTGGTGATTAGTCAACCCTGAGTCAGACATTTCTGCAGCAGCCCTGGACCTAGATACTAAAAGTTAAAATTGAAGTGAAATAAAAGATTGGACTTAAAGAACAAGGTGAGAACAGGAACAACAGCAAAACACTAAGCATCTGACTATAAATAGAATTCACTGCTGTTCAGAGCATTCTCTATCTGACTCGAAGGAAAACAAATATGCATTCAGTTCATTTGATCCAGCTTATTTGTTGCTATGCCATTTTTTTTGCCCAACTCATTTGGTAATCATAATAATCTTATAAAATAGGTTATGCTTGTACAAATAGTCCAGTGGGTTTAATTGCTGAATAGAGATTTGAAATTGATTCTTTCCAGTCCTTTCCTAACTGTGTAATAACTACACTAAAAATACTTCAGGGGAATATTAGAATATATGTGTCAGGGGAAAAGAAAAGTTTATTTAAAATTATATTCATTAATTTCTCTCCCCTATATGTATATATTGTGCTAGCAGATAAGCAAAGGTAACTTGTTTGCATTGTTATGGGAGATGTTATTTGCTTGATTGTTTTAACTTTGCTCATCAAGTCTGATGCAAATGTATCATGTTAGAGCAAATCTATACCAGTAGAACTTGGGTCATTCTACCACCACTGCAGCAATCTTCTAAGTTGTTCATATCATATATCATATCATATCATATCATATCATATCATATCATATCATATCATATCATAGCAAGAGCTGTGGTGGCGCAGTGATTAGAATGCGGTACTTCAGGCTACTTCTGCTGACCACCAGCTGTCTGCAATTTAACAGTTCGAATCTCACCAGTCTCATGGTTGACTCAGTGTTTTATCCTCCCAAAGTCAGTAAAATGAGGATCCAGATTGTTTAGGGGGGCAAGATGCTGAAAACCACTTAGAGAGACCTATAAAGCACCATGAAATGGCATAAGTCTAAGTACTATTGCTATTTAATGATTTCCATACTTCCCAGCCAGTGGTGGGATTCAAATTTTTTTACTACCGTTTCTTTGGGCATGGCTTGATGGGCATGGCAGGGGAAGGATACTGTAAAATCTCCATTCCCTCCCCACTCCTAGGGGAAGGTTACCACCAGTTCTCCAAACTCCTCAAAATCTCCACTACCAGTTCTCCAGAACTGGTCAGAACCTAGTGAACACCACCTCTGTTCCCAGCTATATATTGAGTTGAATTCTCGATAATGCTGAAAATACACATTCCAATCCAGTTCCTTCTGTCCTTAAATTCTGACAGCAAAATGACCTGGCCATATTCCGATTATAGAAGAATTAAGGGTGGAGAAATAAGACTAAGAACAGTCTAGCAAATGTCTAAATTTCATGGATTATAATGCCAATGTCCTAGCACTGAATTTAATGAAGGCCAATAAGATATTCCTGCTGAGAAAGCAAATGCAAAATGATCAGTAAGGGCAATGAGCAATTTTCTGGTTTTATCAGCCTGAGTAAACAGTACAGAATGATAGTAGGCTAAAATGATAATAAAGGGGAAGATTTAATCTGTGCAATCATTAATTGCACTGGAAACTAATTTTCCAAGTATTGGGAATTACAAAAGAGAAAGGATAATGTTTTTTTTAACTTTAAAAAAAATGTAGCTGTCATGATAAAAAATGGTTGATTAAAAAGCAGAAGGAGAATAATCTTGCAGTTGTTTAATGCTATAAAGTATCCACAAGGTCCTTTCAAAAGATACCAATTTGTATATTTTATTTTTATTTAAAATTGGGGGCCACTGACTAGCTCACACAGTGATTGTAGGCAGTTCCTAACAATCAATAAAAACAAAAATAGACAAATAGGTGCCAGACCAGACATATGACTCAATCTCATTGAAGCCCAATGCTTGAGGTAAGAGCCAGATCTTCAAATGGGAGATTATTGCAAATAGCTGGGCTCGCTACAGAGAAAGTACATCCCTAAAATTCTACCATATTATAGTTCATGAGGAAAAGGACCTGGAACATGCCTATCCTATCTGACTTACTGGGGTGACCAGATGCCCAAAGTGAGAAATAGTCTACAATTTCTATTAATTATTGGACCAACAATTTGTCAGTTGTTGGACCAATAGCTTATTTTTCTTACTTTTCCAACATTTTAATTTTATTTTATTTAAAGCATTGATTCTGATGCCCTGGGTATATTCAGGGATATAAAAGGGAAATAATAGAAACTAAAAGTTTATTTATTAAATTTATATGCTGCCGAACTCACTGTCAAGTGACCCAATCAAATATAAGGACATTATTTTTATTTGAAAGATATATTCCAATATCTAGCTCAAATAGAATATGAAGGGAATATTATAAACTTTATTTTTGCTTCTTATATATTTCAGAAAGGATGAATCCCTAAATGCAACTGTGGTGTGACACTGCATTGAACACCGCAAAGAAAAAGTTCCCATTATAGGTAGTTCTCACTTATCAACTGCTGTTTAGTCACCGTTCAAAGTCACAACAGTGCTGAAAAGATAACTTCACAACTAGTCTTCACAATTACAACCGTCAAAACATCCCATCAGTTATGACATCACCATCTGCATGTTTCACAGTCAGCATTTCTGACAAGCAGAGTTAATGGAAGAGCTGACAGTAAAACCACAAGTTGTAGGCACAGTCTTGCTGAATAACTGCTGCAGAAGTAAGTCATAAGCCTTCCAGTAAAAGTGGCCTGGAATTTAGATGATCATCTCCTTCTCTGCCTTCTCCTTCTCTTTCTAATTTCTCCTTTTCCTTCTAGTCTTTCCAATTAGTCCTTTTCCTTCTCATCTACACATTCTCCACTCCTTCCCAGTCCTGATGCTGTTCCCTAGTCTGGTCATGAAATGTCTGCAAGAAAATAACTAAGCTCAGGGAGCACCAAGGTCCCCAAAGTTCTCCTTCTCCTTCTCCTCCAAGTTAGTCTGAGTTGCCTGGATAGGTCCCTGTAGTTGGTAAGATTTTGGAATTGATTTGCTTTCTCTCCTCCTCAGGGTTGAAAGAGAACGACTGGCTCACGGCCACCCAGTTGGCTTTGTTCCTAAGACAGGAATGGAACTCACAGTCTCTCAATTTTTAGTCTGGTGCCTTAATCACAATTCAAAACTGGCTCTCTAGATCTTCTTGGTCTTTTTTTAACCACTGCACTACTTTCATTCATTAATAAAAGACTACAGTAAGAAAGATTGTATACCACCCAAAGGTCTAGTGATTAAAAAAAATTTTTTTGAGTGCGTGGAAATGGATAAATTGACTATAGAACTAAAAGGTAAAGAAGATTCTGAATATTATGCAATATGGGAGAAATGGTATGATTGGATAGATAATAGAAACAAGAAAAGGAAATGTATACAATAGACATAGAAAGTATAGAAACATGTATAGATGTATAGATTGTATTGGACATGAAATGTAGTTGTATAAAATGCATAGATTGTATACATTTAGAATGTATAGATTGTATTGGACATGAAATGTAGTTGTATAAAAATGTCACAGTATTGTTTAATGTGTGATTGAGATATGTAATAAGAAAAATCCAATAAAAATATTAAAAAAAACCCACTACAGTATGCTGCTTAAAAATTGAATATATTATTACAACATCTTTTTCTGGGGTATAGTGTTTTACAGATGTGCTCATATTATACCATCAAACAAAGATGATAATGAAGAAAAGGATCCGGCCCACTCTTTGTTTTTCTATATGCACCTGGGCTCTATTAAACGGCATACCCACATATCTTGATATAACCAAACATAACATTGCATAGACTTGTTTTAGGGGAAGTAGCTCTTCAAAATAGTAGTATTGCACATAAACACACATGCACATCTATAAAAATATAAGCAAAATAATGATGATCTAGTTACACAGGATGCATCAAGTTTAATGTTAAGATAGAGGAGATGACCAAGCTAAGCCCAGTGGGTGAGACAAGTACATCATCAGTCTAAAGTCCTTTCATGCCCAGAAGAGATCAAAGTCCAGCTGACCTTGAATTCCATGGACTCTTATCTACCACCAATTTGCTTTGTCTGTTAGTAGTTCAAATTCTTGTAGTGAGTTTAACTTTGCAATAAATCTATATTATATATTCACTTAAATTGCCCTAATTTCTTGATTTCCTCAGCACCTGACAGGATTAGATAATACAACATTCTAAAATCCAGAGACAAACGTGAGCAAGGAACTTTCTGGAATCTTCCTTGGGATCTTGTATGATCTCCATCAATTTGGTTTGGAGCAGGTAAAGGAGAGCCTAATTATTACTATCTTGAAAATGGATATGATTCTTTTAAAATATTCTTAGGAGAATGTTTGATTTATTTACCCTAAAAATATTCTTAGGAGAGCTATTTCATTTTTAGGAGATGTGACCACAAAACATTTAGTAAAGTGCTATTGATTAAATTATCATAAAAGGATTATAGAAACATATAGTTATACACATATGGGAATTGGGACTCATCGGGGTGGCCATATCTATATAAATGTGAGGAGGAACAATTATCTCCATTGTTGCTTTATGAGTACTAAAAAGTAATAAGACTTAGAATGAAAAAAAATGAGATAACCCACAGGCCAAAATTCCAAACTGATTTAGAATTATTCTTGAGGTAAAGTAGAGTAATACTGTATTTCAGATCAATCCATTTCAGGAATAATCAAGCAGAGCTATTTTATAAAATATTCCACAAAATGCTGACGTTTGCTCTTTAGCGTCACACAGTTTTGGCAGTTGAACAAAATATATTATAGATTATATTTTTACAGCTCTCCCAAGGCTGCTCCCATGGAAAAGGCATATTCAATGCTCAGCACTGAAGTGGCTCAGCATACAAAAAGAAAATGCAATCAATTTGCATTAAAAGGGTTAGACACCTGCTGCCTTGAACATAAGGCCACCACAGGTCTGCTCAGGAAGTGAAATGGTGAGCCAAGAGTTAAATGTCAGCCTGGAATCAAGCAAAAAATATTTTGCACGTTGCAACCTGGTACAAGAAACATAGGAAAAACTGTCATAGTAAAAACATTGGCACTGATTGGCTGTTCATAACTACAGTTTTGACACAATAATCTTCATATTCTGCCTGAAATTCCATAGACTAAACTTTGGTAATTTCTAGTTACAAAAGAGGTTTGCTCTTGCTAAGCCATTTAGGCTTATGACCAACGATGGATAAATCAGCTTTTTCTGTTTCTGTTTTTTTTGTTTTAACCTGAAATGTTTTTCCTTCCATTTATATTATGTGTGTGTGGGAGGGGGGGTTGTGCTTGTGTGTATGTGCACCTTTGAGTCAGTGTCAATTCTGGGTGACTATTTGAACAAATCCCTGCAGTTTTATTGGTAAGATATTAGAAGTGGTTTGTCATTACCACCTTTCCAGGATTGAAAGAAAGTGATTGGCCAAAATCATCCATGAGCCTTCATGACTAAAGCAGAACTAGAACTCATGGTCTCCTGGATTCTAACTTGATTCCTTAACCTTAACCACTTGATTCCTTAACCACTACACCAAAGTGGCTCTCATATACACATATATGCAACCTGTTAAAGAAGAAGAATTTTCCAGGAAAATAAATAACAGAATAACAGAGTTGGAAGGGATCTTGAAGGTCATCTAGTCCAACCTCCTGCTCAAGTTGGACACCTTATACCATTTCTGACAAACCTCTGCCCAGTCTCTTCTTAAAAGTTTCCAATGATAGGGAGCCCACAACCTCTGAATGCAAGCTGTTCTACACTGGTTGATTGTTCTCACTGTCAGACAAGGTTCTAGGTTGAATCTCTCCTTGATCGATTTCCACCTATTGTTTCTTTTTAAAGAGGGTGAAGATGAAGTTGACAAGGATGAAGCAATCATTCAATACAGCTTTTCCACATGGTTAAATAAAATAAACAGAATAAGTTCCTTATTATTGGCCTAAGGTTTAAATGAGAGTTGGTGTAAAATAGAAAGAAAACATAGAAGTTGCTAGTGACTGCAATGCTTTCCACTCACACTGGACCAAGCATCACTTAGCAGCTATCCATCTATTCAATGTTAGATGTGCTTGTCACATAAACCATCACTATTACATCCAGCTAATGAATTATCTGTCCAGTCACAAATGCTTGCACAGGAATAGATTGATTTAGTTTATGTGAATAAACCTAAATCTTGTGGGTTTATTTTCTGTAAATGCACAGCAAAGTCCTTACCTGTTGACATTTTTAATAGATTTCTTGAAGATCTATGAAAAAAGAATGCACACCCATTCTCATTTGCAAGCTTCAGTGGCTTACTGAAAATAACTTCCCTTAATATATACAGTTTTAATGTAAATCTCTTAAATAACACATTAATACAGATTTCATAATTGTTATGTCCATTTTCCCTAAAGTAAGTGCTTTTTAATGTATAAGTTTGCATTTTTTTAATGTAGATTTCAGAAACGTCAGTTTCAGAAACATCTCTCATAAATCTGTGGGTATATAGATTTTTTTTTAACCAAAGAAAGATCAATGTAAACTGGGCCATTTCATGCTGACATCAGCAAATTTGCTGTCTTTTAAATCTCTGGTCAAGTTCTCCATTTCTAGTCAAGAAAAAAAAAAGTAGTCTCCAAATATAGAAAACAAAATTTAGAGAGGAATCCATTCATTGTTAGATGTTTATAAGGCTAGCACCATAGAATGTCCCCAGAGCTTTGTGTTTGCTGGTTGAATAAATTAAAAAAAAAAGCACCATCACCATTAATCAGCTGCAAACCTGCATAAATGATTAAGAAAAGCAAACTTTGCTAGGGCTGCAACTCTCCAGTAACTTTTGCATTGCAAATAGGTGTTGTCATTCTAATTATGGCTGTAAATTTGTTTATTCTTAGAATGATAAAGTGCAGCCCTTAATACCTGGGTCTAGAAATTGACCTTATCATGTATGGGATTTCATTTCCCCTTAAAGGCAGCATCAAAAGGACAATGAAGCATGGAAAGGAAACTTTGGATGCCACCAAAAATACCAGACCTTTGATACAAATTCTGTGTATCTCCTGCCCAGCACATACAAGACAGAGTAAGTTATCTAAGACCTACAGGCTAAATGCGATGCTCAGATTGCTAAAAGAATATTTGTAGCCAAGGGTTAAACTGAGGGGTCCTTGATGCCCCCTGAGCTTGGTTGTTTTCTTGCAGATGTTTCATGTGATGACCCGTAGTCTCTCAAAATAACCCCAAACCCAAAACATATATTAAAATCCTATAAAGCCTTCAACTTAACTTCACTGTTTTATTAGGCACAGTTTAAAGTTGCAAAAGTAAATAATGAGGCAAACAAAAAATCAAAACAAACCGCATTGATGAGAGTTCTGAAGAAAGCCGAGATAACTAATTATAAATTCCAGGAAAACTCCAGGAAAATAACCGAGAAAAGTCCATGGGAAGAACGCCACCTCTTTCAAGGTGAACACTAATTGACTTCAGCAATTCTAACTGCACAGTTGCAAACTTATATACATAGCTCCCACCTGCGAGCCACGAGGAGGATCATGGTAATCTCCTCTTGAGTAGACCTCACTTTTCCCTGATCCTCTCCTCCCTGCGTGACCTAGGATGGATAGGGGATGAGCCTGGATCCTCCTCTGAATGCTCAGCCGGCCTCTGCCCTTCCCCAGCCACCTCCACCACCTCTGGAGCCACACTCCCACTCCCTGTTGGCTGTTCCTCCTCTTCCTCAGAGTCAGACTCCACCAAAGACATGACATTTCATTACCATCAATGCACTGTTAAAAGGTAAAGATTTTCCTATTAGTCATGTGTGACTCTAGGGCAGTGGTGGTTAACCTTTTTGGCACCGAGAGCCGATACAGGAGCACATGTACACCAAGTGCCAAAACACATGCCCCAAGCAGCTCCCATCCTGCAAATGCATGCCAGCCACCTAGTCTTCCAGTTTCTAACACACATGCGCATGCAGAGACCAGCTGGCCAGCATGAGTATATGTGCTGGAGAGCTGCTCTTCTGGTTTTCAGTGCTCCCGCACATGCAAAGACCAGCATGCATGCTGGAACCTGGAAGAGCAATGGGCGATGGCATGCACAGAGAGATGGCTCTGTGTGCCACTTGGTTCACCATCACAGATCTACGGTGTGTCCCATAGGTTTGCCATCACAGATCTACAGTGTGGGGCTCTTTTCCGTTTCTTGGCTGAGGGAGCCAGCATTGTCCAGAGACAATTTCTGTGGTCATGTGGCCAGCATGGCTATATGCCAAAGATGCATGGAATGCTGTTACCTTCCCATTATTATTTAGTTTGATAATGAAATATCTGCAAGAAAACAATCAAGCTCAGAGAGCACCAAGGACTTGGATATTGATACACGCCTCTGCTTGCAGCAGAATACCCTATATCACCAGGCTAGAAATTTTGGGCTTGGACAATCTAGAACTACTCTGCCTATGGTTGGACTTAAGTGTATTACACAAAATTATCTGCTACAATGTCCTCTCAGTCAATGGCTACTTCAGCTTCAACCGCAACAATACAAGAGCACACAACAAATACAAACTCAATGTAAACCGCTCCAAACTTGATTGCAGAAAGTACGACTTCAGCAACAGAGTGGTCAATTTCTGGCATGCACTACCTGACTTGACTGTTACATCCTCGAAACCCCACTTCTTTACCCTTAAACTATCCACTATTGACCTCACCCCATTCCTAAGAGGTCTGTAAGGGGCGTGCATAAGTGCACAATCGTGCTTACCATCCCTGTCCTATTGTTCCCATTTATCTGTACCTATTTCAGAGGTGAGATTCAAATTTTTTAACAACTGGTTCTGTGGATATGGCTGGGTGGGCGTGGCTTTCTTTTTTTGCAGCCCCCCCCCCAGTTTTTTTGCCTCCTGGGCCTCAAGGAAGCCTCCTGAGGGAGGTGTTTTTGCTCCCAGAAGGCTTCCCTGGGGCCCAGAAAGGCAAGAAAAGGAGCCTAGAGGGGCCATACAGCACCTCCCCACACTCCATTTTTGGGCCTTTTGGGGCCTCAGGGAAGCATCCTGGGGGGCGTTTTTGCTCCCAGAAGGCTTCCCTGAAGCAAAAAAAAAAAAAAAGGAGTATGGGGCACAGCAACCCCCTCGCTCTCCCCCCATGTCCCTTTTTGCCTCCTGGGCCTCAGGGAAGCCTCCTGGGCAAAGCAGTAAGACAACAAGGGGGATCCTGGCACAGCTGATGTCAGAACAGCTGATCGTCGGGAAGGGGAAAAAAAAAGAAATACCGGGCAGGGGAGAATGCAGTCAGCAATGTCAGGCATGCGTGCGATGTTGCCCATGCACGATAAGAACTGACTAGGTGGGGAGGGGCGGATGGAAAGGGGCGGGGCCAGCCAGGGGCACAATTTGCCAGTTCTCAAAACTGTGCAGAATCATAACAAGCGGTTCTATAGAACCAGTCCAAACCAGTAGAATTCCACCCCTGACCTATTTCCTGTAAACATGAATAAACTCATGTTTATTCTTATACCTATCATTTTGTAAGTGATTGACAAATCAAATAAATAAATAAATAAACAAACAAATAAATAATAGATATCAGAACCCTGGAAAGAGCTGCTTGCTCTTCCTCTGGCAGTTTTCTGTAAATCAATCAAGGACAAAAGATGACATTCTAGTCCTGTTGCCATCTATAACCATTGATTACCACTAATTATGAAGTTTTTCCATTCCTCTGGGAGTCCCTGATGGACATGTTTGCCTATCTCTATGTATCTCTTATGCTTCAATATGCTGCTGCTGCTGCTTGCCATAGTCCATCAATGTTATGAAGCTCTTTTTTGTTGTGCCAGGAATGGTCGAGCTGAAAATTGACAGTTACGATATATGCACATATTCTCTCTGTTCCGAGCAATGCAGACAAGCTAGGAATCGAGCAATTTCTGCATTTGGGAATAACTCTAGCTGTCCATGCTAACCACGTGTTCCTTCCAGATGAGTGAGAGTCACAAACAGCTCTAAATTGGGTCAACTTCTTTCTTAAGCAGCAGAATCTTGCTCTTTCTGATGCATTCTAGTATATTCCTTGGAGTATTCTTTGCTCTTAGCTTCTGATCTGGTTGCTTCCAGGATCTGGCTCCTGCCTTGTCTTCAGCTCAGATGCTTTCCTTGGGGTTTCATCTATCTTTTATAGTTCTTCATCAAATTCCTTGCCATTAGCTTCCTGGCTTCTGGCTCCCAGCTCCTAGTTCATCCCATATTCCTGATACAAAGAGACATTGTAATTGTGCCAAGAGAGTACAAACTAAATTGCAGAGATCCTTCTTGCTCAACCGAGTATCCTCCAAATGTATGGGGAGTGGAAAAGGCTGGTATCAGTGATCTCAGCACATTTTGGGTATACCAGGTAAGGAAACACTGATCTAAAATGATGGAAACACTGGTCTAAAATGATGATGAACTGAGAGAAAGAAAATCATAGGGCAAGAAAGAAGGGAAAAAGGCCTTTTTCATCCAAAGACCTGAGATTGAGCAAGATATGCTAACTGGAGGGATTTATAAATTCTTCTGGTACAAAGCAGTTGTTCCATATTTGAACAAATCATTGAAAGGGAATCAAATTATAGACAAATGCCAGAGAAAGTTGGGTGACTTATCAGAAGTGAAACTTAAAAAGGTTTGATATATTGAGATGATTGGAGTCAAATGGAGTTGATTTTATTTCAGGCAACTAGACTTGATAAAGTGTATACAGGTGCTATATGTGGTTTGTTTGTGTGTATGGGCAATGGGTCCATGGGTGCCTATTTAGTGAAAGGGTGCACTAAATCAATTTAGCCGTTAGATTTTAATGAGTGTATTTTTGCCTTCAGTTAAATATTTGAAACAAAGCTTTTCAACACTGTTAATTAAACCCCAAGCTATTAAAGAGTTGGTTAAAGAAATTAAAGAGTTGTTCTTCTTTACATTTTTGTATGCAATGTGAAGTACAATCTTTTTGAACTGTTCTTAGGAAACTTGTTGTTATCATTGTCTTGGTTCCAAAACTCATACCAGGCAAACATTTTATTTGAGGGTTGAGGGATCAAGAGAAGTTACTTTGCCCCATTCCTATTTCTACGTTGTCTCATCTCTCTCTGAAGAGAGAATATTTCTTGAATATTATTGAATGCTTCTCAGGATTCAGGGATTGTATCCTGCAACATTCAAAAGCTTTTCAACCAATGCATTTAACTGTTCTGTATGCGCATAATACAGGTAGTCCTTGACTTACAACAATTTGTTTAGTGAGTGCTTGAAGTTACAATGATACTGAAAAAAGTGATCTATGACCAGTCCTTGCACTTATGACTATTGCAGCATCCTAATGGTCATGTGATAAAAATTTGGATGTTCGGCAACCCGCATGTGTTTATAATGGTTGCAGTTCTGGGGTAACATAATTGCCATTTGGAATTTTTCCTTGCTGGCTCCCAACAAGTAAAGTCAGTGGGGAAAACTGGATTCACTTAATGTGATTCATTTAATTGCAGTGATTCATCAACATCCATGGAAAAAGATCATGAAATTGTGTGTGATTCATATAACTGCCTTTTCAATGGAAATTCTGTTCCCAATTGTGGTCATACATCAAGTGTATGGTTCTTGACAATTACTATCCTCCTCCTCCTCCTCCTCCTCTTCCTCCTCCTCCTCCTCCTCCTCCTCCTCCTCCTCCCTCCAATAAAATGAACCCTTGTTATATTTCAGTCTTTTTTCCTAAGGTAATGCATCTAAGAGGATTCAATTTTATTAATAGCTTGAAAGTTCCATAAAATTCAGGAACTAGTTAGCTGCAATTACGCTTTCATAGGATTTACCGGAGTAGTAAGCCTGACTTCTTTGCCTGAGTCAGGACACTGTTAGTGGCTTAAATGTTATTTTCTTTGAAACTGCTACTGCCAAAAGATTGCCTAATCATTCCATTGAAATAATTCTTGTTGCTAAGTCTCCAGAATGGTTGAATCTTAGATTTTTACTAAAGACTGTAGGTTTGCAAAATTTGCACAATTGTCAATTTGCATTGCATAATAGCTTACTTTTTTCCAGGGAGCAATAGAGAGCCATTCATTATATTTTCTTCTGCCAATCTGGCAGGATAAAAATTTGCCCTTAAATAAATGATGAGCCGGGATGTGCCTCTTTTGCTAATAACAATTTTTGCTCCCCCTCCCATTCCTCTTCAACCAAAGTGGCTGACAAATGGCAGTGACACAAAGAATCTGTAAAAGGGGATTGTGATATATGCAGGAATCCTTCCTAGACACTCAACAACCTTATCAGCTCCAAAACCTAGAACTAAGGAGAAATTTCTTGACAGTTAGAACAATTAATCAGTGGAATGGCTTGCCTTTAGAAGTTGCAGATGCTTCAGTACTGGATGTTTTTAAAAAGAAATTGAACAACCATTTGTCTGAAATAGTACAGCATTTCCTGGCTGAACAGGTGGTTGGACTAAAAGCTCTCCAAGTTCCCTTTCTACTCTTTCATATTGTTACGCATGCCTCATTTTGAGGAAGAATAAGGGAAAAAGGGAAAACCATCACTAAATATCATGGAGTTGCTCTGCGAGTGAGATGGGTGGTCTCTAAGTCTAAATTATCAGTCAATAATTATTCCTTCAAGTCTCCAAATGTATGGTAACTGCTTTCCCCTACTTACTGTTGCAAATTGGGGAACGCCATTTTGGAAGAGCACAAATTTGAAGTCACTACAGGTATTCCAGAAACAACTTTTTTCCATAAAGAGGAAAATGGCCTAACATTTAAAAAGGAAATATGGAGAGATATTTTTTTTTAAAAAAATAATTTATAACACAGGTAGTCTTTGACTTATAACAGTGCATTTATTAATCGTTCAAAGTTACAATGGCACTGAAAAAAGTGATTTATGACTGTTTTTCACATTTACGAATGTTGCAGCATGTCCATGGTCATATGATCAATCTTAAAATGCTGAGCAACTGACTCATATTTATGACAGTGGAAGTATCCTGGCCAGAGGTGGTATTCAGCAGGTTCTGACCAGTTCTGGAGAACCGGTAGTGGAAATTTTGAGTTGTTCGGAGAACCGGCAATACCACCTCTGACTGGTCCCACCCCCATCTATTCTCTGCCACCCATTGAGTCCCAGCTGATCGGCTGGGTCTTCTTTGGTTGCCCTGCACAGGAGAAGGGAGCTGGAAAGCAGGTTAGTGGGGTTGGGAGGGAATGGGGATTTTGCAGTATCCTTCCCCTGCCACGCCCACCAATCCATGTCCACCAAGCCACGCCCACAGAACCGGTAGTAAACTTTTTTGAATCCCACCACTGATCCTGGGGTCATGTGATCTCTTTTGTGACCTTCTGACAAGTAAAGTCAAGGGAGAAAACCAGAGTCACTTAACAACCTAGCTACCAATTTAACAACCACAGTGATTCACTTAACCACTGTGGCAAGAAAAGTTCTAAAATGGAGCAAAACACATGTAACAAACATCTTGCTTAGCAACATGCATTTTGGATTCAATTGTGATCGCAAGTCGAGGACTATCTGTATTGGAAACTCCATTATAGCATCAAAAGGATGACCTTTTCCTGGACAAATGAATCTCTTTAAATTAAACAGCCATCCTTCTGGCAAACAGCTTTCAGATGTCATCTCTATAATAAAATTAGCTCCATTCTGATGGATCAATTTCTTTCAACTTGCATACTCAAAGGTATTTTATTAAGAACAAAAACGTAGAATAGGCCAACAAGTTCCATATCTTGCAATCTTTCTCCTTCCATTAGGGTTCCTGTGGCTTTGTTCTTGGACATACCGCAGGGCTGGCTGAAAAGAACAGGATATTTTATTTAAACAGTGACTTAAAGGAACAGCTCCTTTTCATCTGACAGCTTAGTGTTTGTGAGAGGCTACACTGATTGTAAGATGAATACAATTACTATGCGGTTTGCTTCTCTCAGCCATCCTTCTGGAGCAAAGTGGACAACTGTGGTCCACGAACAGCTCTTGCAGCTCCTAAGGATGGCAGTGCTGGTTTCAAGGGGAAACAGAAGAAAATAGGTGCGTTAAGTCTCCAGCAGAGTTTTATCCTAAAAGCAGCCCTCAGAACTAAGCAAACATTGATCCTACCATACGTGATATTATTTCATCAGCAGAGATATAATTTCCTTTTCAGCTTGTGTATCAGTTAGCACTAAGCTTTGAGCAGAATAACAGAGTTGGAAATAACCTTGGAGATCTGCTCAAGCTGGAAACCCTATGCCGTTTCAGACAAATAGTTTTCCCTGTATTTTACAACACACAGTGTTGCATGTATGAGCATGACCCTTCCTTAGAAATAGCTTGGTGAAAATTCTTGAGATCTATGGTGTAGGTTCTACATTCAACTGCAAATGTACCTGTTCAATTAAGGATTACATATGTTACTATTAGGGACTGTTTAAGGCTTTGCTGGTTAAAGTGTTGCCATAAATATAAAGGGATAAGACGGTATCTTCACTTGTATTGCTAGAATCCCCTGCTCTTGACTCAAAGTACATCTGACATAGTTTGTGTGGGTTTTCCCCATCTAATAGACCCAGATTAAAGCTTAGAATGGGATCAACCAGGGAATTGTGGATCTTCATATGAAAGGGACAGAATCAACACCTCACATCTCTGCTATAAAGAGCTCATGACCTGCCTTTCACAGTATTTGTCATATCACACAGCAGGCAACTTACACCCACACACTTAGATATTTTGTCCTCAATGCTCTGGATGGGGAGATATTAATCAAGAGTACCTACAAATATATTCATACCCTGAAACTAAGATAATCATATATGAGGTTCCCTACCTGTTAATCATGCAGGACTAAGCTAATCAAATTATCTGGTTTGTTCCCAGCAGGCAACTGTGCTTTCTGTTAAATAACCCATATGTACCACAGTACACAGAAAGAGTGGCCCCATTCTTTACCCATTACAGAATTCTCAGAAATGGTTGGATCTTCATGTGATCTGAGTAAATCCAGTTTCTGTTCTGAATGGGACTTTGCTATCTGGTGTATTGTGCATTTCCCGCCAGTTTTGCAATCGTTCAGTTAAACTTCTACAGCTACAGAACATGTCTGTTGAGAGACAAGAAGCTTCAAGAGAGCAGGTGGTTCCAATTCCTTTTATTGGTGAGATTCCCATGGATGGTACTGAAGCCTCCTTAAAGAAAGGAAAGAGAAAACTAAGATAAAGAGAGAAAAGGAATTCACAATTTCTGTCTTCTCTACCTCCATTTATAATAGAAGAAGCATGTATAATTGATGTCCTCCAGCATTCACTGCTGGAACAAATCCAAGCAAGTATGAGAATGGAAAGCTTGCACGCAAGTTTGGTTTGGATATTAAGGGCATTCTGCTCTCTTTTGGCTATTGCGGTCATGGGCCATACATGATTAGAAAAATAAGAAAAGTTCCTGAAATAAACATTGACAGTGCCAGAGTAGAAGTTATTATATCTTAAATCTATCCTTTTTAAAAACTCTTACAATGCAATTACAGGGGGAAAAATCTCTATATTTAAGTGTTCGTTTAGTCAGAATTAGATGCAAAGATACTTGATTCCTCCTCTGATTTTCTCCAGACATAAAACCACTAAGCATAATTGCAACCTATCATATATTAAAGCAACTGCAGAAGTGACTAGGGACTACACAAAGTGTCTAAAATAGTGTTAAATTAATTATTGATTTGATCTATCCAAACTTTTTCCTGCTGAGCTACTAGCCCCAAGTAATTAATATACTCAAATATGGTTACATGCCAAATTATTTAAGAGGCCCTAAGGGCTGATTAAAATGGACATAAAATGGCGTTCTTAAAATAGTGTAGGTTTGGAAAGCCATTTCACCCATCTTTCGGATGAAGAGAACAAACTGAAAATTGATGGTGCAGTTGGAGTTCTCAGACATCTAAAAGACACCATGTATCCTTCATTAGGAACTTGTAAATTCTCCCATCAATATGGAAATGATTTTGACTGAATCAGATTCATCATGGATTCCAAAGATCTAAAATGTTCCAATCTCACATTCATGTGGCTGAAAGAGGATTTGGGTAGGGGAGACATGATTTAAACTGATTACATGTTTGCTTTAACTCTATTTCAGTCCACTGAATGCACTGGCAAAAATGTTTTAATTGAAAAAGAATGGAGATATATATATATTTCTTCATTATTTCTATCCTAATAATTTTTGAGAGTCAGTTTAGTATAATGGTTAAGGCGCCAGGCTGGAAACTGGAAGACTATGAGTTCTAGTTCTGGTTTAGGCAAAAAGCCAGCTGGGTGATCTTGGGCTAGTCACTCGCTATCCACCCTAGGAGGGAGGCAATGGCAAATCACTTATGAAATCTTGCCAAGAATACTTCAGGGACATGTCTAGGAAGTTGTCAGGAGTTAAGATTCAAAGACAATAAATAATTTCAATTTAAAAAGATAAAACTAATACAATACAAAAGAATAAAAAGAATAATAGAACATACAGAAAATAAAAAAAAATAGAAGCAAACATATGAAAGGAAAAAAAATAAGAATGTGACTTGTTTGTCTTTTATAACGTTTTTGAACATAATCTATATATAGGGGCAGGCACTTCTGGGTCTATTGTTCACAAATGTTCTTCAGTAAGTCCAATGTTAAAATATTTTGCTTCCTTCTGTATTTGCAAGATGAGTTTATGTGTAATTTTAATCTTATTCCTTTAACTGTAATCTTTTGTTCCTTTTAAAAGTCTTATTTTATTAGGTTTCTTTTTAAATTCAAACAAAAACATTTTCCCATGGGAAGGATTTTATATATGTAGGGAATATATAGTTCTTAAACTTCCATTTGAAGCACCCTTTGCTAAAGATTGAAAAGAAACTCACCCCCAGTTCTATAAAACATTGATGGAAACATTTCTTGTACCAGAAAAGCAGTTACCAACCAATTTATGGAAATAATTAGAAAAGAAACAAAATTTAGAGTGCTTTCATCAAGATTGCTATCACTAGTATCTCATTTTAGAAAAATGTGAAAATAAATAAATAAAAAGGATAAATATGGATACTCCTTGGGTAATTAATTATTTCCCAAACAATTAAACAAAAACTAGAATTTGGCCAAAAAAAAAGCTTTGGAGTCCATATTCAACAGTTTGAATCAGAAGCAAGTAGTGTTTGATGGCTGGTGAATTATTTGTAAAAGTAATAAGGCAGGAAATAAATGTGTCAGGGAATTGCACAGTCGGTATCCGAATGGAGTCAGAAATGCTGACAAAAATTGTAGTTTTATATAAATAAATGTATTCTACAACTATATATGTAGCAAATTAGATAGTCAGGTGAATTGGTGCATCATCAAGTAAATCAACATAGCAGGAACATCATGAGGTAAATTACGAGCTCACAGGGCACACAGAAGAAAAAAACAAGCAAAAATGGAAACACCCCCTTTTCACCCACAGCAAACAATCACAGCTCAGATTGTCTCATGAACTGGCTAGGTCTCTTCAACCAATTAGTTGTGTGTTGTTACTCATTGTCCAATCCTTCACTGCTCCAGCTATTAAATTAAATATCTTAACAATATCTATGTATGTGTGTATGCTTGGAAACAAAACCTAGTAAATTACCACCTTACTGGGTCACTAGGAGGATCAGTTAAATATTCATACAAATATCTATTCTTCTTATACCAATAAGACTTACATATCATTTTACAGTGCTTTACAGCTCTCTCTTAGTGGTTTTACAGAGTCAGCCTTTTGCCCCCAACAATCTGGGTCCTCATTTTACCCACCTCGGAAGGATGGAAGGCTGAGTCAACCTTGAGCCTGGTGAGATTCAAACTGCCAAATTGCAGGCAGCTGATAGTCAGCTGAAGTGGCCTGCAGTATAGCACTCTAACAACTGCGCCACGAGGTTCAAGGATGCCATAAGGAAAAACAGTAAAGCAAATAAATTCAATTTAGGAGGCCTGGAAGATAATACTAATTTTATTTCCATCTGGTTACAGCTAAATCTAAATTCAAATTTTGTTCTTACTAGGATCCTATCTACTATTATGGGATTGTTTGATCCTCTGTTCTGGGACCTTGCAAAGCCTGGGGGAGGAAAATTCACTTCTCACCTGAGCTAATAAAGTTCTTAAAATGCTGTTCTAGGATCAAGGAGCCAGGTTTTTGAAGTCCACTTCTAGAACTTGAGTTTTGCACCTTGACTTCCTAGTGGGTGAATCAGGAAAGTTTCAGTTAAAATACGAAACTTCACCAGTGAAAGTATTTCTTCTATCTGGGGAATAAAGCTAAAACTATATAAGAACAATCAGCAATCTTCTTATTATTGGAGATCCTTTTCCTTTCCTTTTTTCTTTATTTTACAGCAGAGTAAAATAGATCCCTTCAGCCAAACTTAAAAGCTTAATAACCTGGAAAGAAAAAAAAAAGAGTGTACTGGGGATAGATTTGACTCTGGATATCCCAGGAGACCAGGTGCTGCTTTGCAAGATAAATAGGGCAAATGCAGTATTGGGTGTTACCTGCTCTAGCATGTTCTTCAAACATGCAAACCAGCTTCAGCCTCAAGCTACAGATTTGGTAAGTCTACCTGTCTGGTTATGGTTGCTGAAAGCTCATTGATAGTCCGGGGCTGCATGAATATAGAAATGCAATATCAAATGCCTTAGCTAGCAATGTTTTTCCCACCTCTTTTTAATGGTAGTGCCATTGTGCTACTTTTAAATCTCTCCTGCAATGGCAGAAGGAGTAAGAAAAAGCAGCCTTAATTACTGCAGATGAGATAAATCAGACTTGTCTTGTTAGAAATGCAGCAGCTTCCTGAGTGATTCTGCCAATAAGGGCTATTAATTTTAGACTTTGAGAGACTGTCTACCTAAACAGAGATGCACACCATAGCACTGAAATGCTAAAAGCTTTTGGATCCACAAGACTTGGAAACCTTTGAAAAAAATGTCCATATCTTGTGGGTCGACTAGCCAGGAGCTATAGAAATGACTTGCTTGAAAGACATTTGAAGTTTTTTGAAAGTCATTTGAAATTTGAAATTGAGATGATTAATTCTTCCATATTGGTGGATAGGCTTTTTGGTTAGATAAAAGTGATTTGGACTCAGAAGGATTCTGCAGCCATTGCTAAACTGGGAAGACTTTTTAAATGGGACATCAAATTCAAAAAGTCTATCACAATATTTAAGAGAACTATAATCTAAAAGTATAAATACATGAAGAGTTTATTCTCAGAGGAAATAATAATAGGATGGTCTGACTAATCTGTCCTTTCCTCAAAAATGTCTAGAGATACATCTACTCTGTTACTCTATATCATCTATATCTACATGCCTGTCTGTCTTCATCTATTTATATCAAATATTGCATAATTGGGTAGTCATTCCAGGAAGTGTTAATGAAAAGAAAATTCCTAGGAGAGTAATTTTCCAATGGGCTCTTAGATGTTTGACATGTTTTATTTTTCTTCAGTTCCTTACTTCCTGAACTAGAGGTGGGGGTATTGTCTCTCCTAATAATGCTGCCCTCAATCTCCCAGCATTCCTCATAATTGGAAATAATGTTTGAGGCCACTGAAATAATGCCTATGACTCCGGGACTTCCCATCTCTTGCTGAAATAAATGAAATGTAGCTTGGCTACAGGCCTATTGTGTAGCATAGTGTGGTTATGAGTAGAAAAGAAAAGGAGATTTGTGATGTTCCCATGGGCATTCCAGGAACTGCAGTCGGGTCTATCTGTTTATATTATATCACATGGAAATAATGCAGCATAATCAATAACAAGCATGTTTCCTTACTATATTGACTTGTGTATAATTTACCATATATTGGTAGTTGACCTTTCTTCCCAAGAGCTTCCAAGCACTCTCATTTCTTTTTCATAGGCTTGTAGCTGTCTATTGATAATTTTCCACCTCTTTGAGTTCTATTGATTTTTAAACAGAGCTTGAACACAAGGTCTCCAATATGTACATATCTGTCCACCCTTCACCAAACAGCTAAAAGTAAAGATTTATGAATGTTTGCTGATATAAGCTGAAAGCATGAGATGTTCAGCAGGCAGGAACCACACTTTCAATTTTTAAGAGAGGGACAGCCACGATCAGGAGGGTGATAATAATGTAAAATGGACTGAATCGTATCTTGGAAACCTGATAGATTGTGAGAGAGTCTGCTCAATATGTTCCTGGTAAATGGCAGGACCATGGACATCCATGAATATTAGTCTTAAAAGCTCTGGTAGGGCTTTTGCCCACAGAAGGAGAAGAGGCAGCTCTTTTAAACTGGCATTCTGGAGCTCCACCATACCACAAACCTATAAACGGAAGTTCTGCTCTGCCAGCTGTTTCTCTGGTATCTGTTGTCTGGTACAGAGTCACAGGAAGCAAAGTTAAATTGTATCAGTGACTGCAATTACCCTTGGGCAGATAAACCTGGCCAGATCTGTCTGTAACAAAACCATATCCATTCATGATTTGGGGATGGACAAATAGGCACACTTGGTGTATATTATCAAAATTTGGTTGAACCAGGGCAGCAATCCACTTAGCAGGGGTTTCAGCTCTCACAAAAAGCTTTGAGATCAGGGCTGGAGAAGAGGTGACTTGGAGATCCCACTGAATTCACAGTTCTTGCAGGAACCGCAGGTGGAGAGTATGGTAAATGGGATCTTGCTCAAGTTCAGCTGGCACATCATGTGGGGTCTACCTCAGAGTGATATTGTGGCTTATGCCCCTTTTACTTCCATCTGAGACTATTCTAAATGGAGCTGCTTGTAAAGATCACTCAAAAACTTCAGATGGTCCAATGTGCAGTGACTTCCAGTGTTAGGTGGAAGTTGCTGAGGGAAGAGCATTGCACTAGTGCTCTAGTTAGCATTAGGTTTTTGGGGGAAATTGAAACTGCTGCTCTTGATCTCCAAGGCACTTTTATGTTATGGGATCAAGGGAGCTTCAGGATGACTACATTCTCATGCTGATCATTTCATCTTGCATCCTGTGGTTCCTCACTTCAGAGAGGCTGAGGCGTCAAGATGCTGAAATTTTGGAATGGCCTCCCAGTGGAATTAGGCTAATTTTTACTTTAATAGATTTTTGGAAGTAGCTGAAAATGGATTCCTCCAGATGGCATTTGGGGCATGGTGCTATCTTGGATGGAATTTTATAAATCAATGGCTGCTGATCATGTTTTATTCAATTTTATATGTTTATAATTTTCAACTAACCACTATGTTTGGCTATTATTGTAAATCCAGTGAACCACCATAAGTCTTTTGGGATTGTGGTGGGATATACATAAAATTAAATAAATGAACTAATTAGTTAATTAGTTGAAAATCATGTATGTAGGCAGGATTGCAATTTTTCATTTCTGAAAGTTAGGTATATTTTACGGCATATGTTATAGGTGCCCAAGGATCACAAAATCATGACTTGTACATCTTTAGTCTTCTGTTCAAAATTACAGGAGTGATTTTGAAAGTAGGGGAAAGCTTCATTTGTCAAAATCAAAATAAATCACTGTACAATGGATTTTCCTTGTGTTGGTTTCTATTAGTGGATGAGTAGGGGTTTGTTAGGGGAAAAAAATCAAACAGGAACATTTCCGTATAGACCTGTGAACATAAAACAATAACGTAAGATAATGATGAGACTATTGAGACTAATTTTAAATCATTCAAATATTTCACTAAGAGCTTTGTACAAAATTTTGTAAAGAGACCCTTAATTACAGATTGGGCAGATTGAAGCTAATGTGGAGACCAGCCAGTTTATTCCCAATTGTTTTGTGTTGGGAATTTCATTTTCATCTTTGTTTTGTTTTATTATTCACAAAATGATTGGCAAAAAAGAAAAGTGGGAAGAAGAATAAGTGCGAAACAAAAGGAGGGAAACATTTCAACTAGAGTCTTGGGAGATGAAGGGACTTTAAAGAAATTGATGGACTGACTGAATTTGGTGGCATCCTTGCTTTAACATGATGTAATGTTTTAATTATAGCCCTGAAAAGAAGATTGAATTTTGAATATGAATTTTGGATAAAACTTTCTGAATATGATACCCTGCAAAGTTTTGCAGTGTTAAGAGTCTAAGTAGCTCAAGACTAATTTTTGAAGCAAGTTGGCTATTTATTTATTTATTTATTTATTTATTTATTTATTTATTTGCCTTATATGGTGCCTATTTCCCAATAAGGTGACTCTGGGAGACTTACAAAACATAAAAAGATAAATAAAAAACAATTAAAATTTTAAGAACTACAACCCCCACCCCCCTCAAACTTAGGACCAAGGAGATGGATGGCACAAGGATGAGTTCTTTTGAAAAACCAAATTTTCTAAAACTGAATGGAAATTCATACTTCTTAAATCCTTATTTAGAACCCTAAACAAGGATATGCCACACTTTGTAAGGTTGTTTGAACTATAGTAGTAGAGTAAGAAATGTTGAATTGGGAACAGACTAGAAATGATTCTGAGTGATGAAGAGATTTTTAAGTTGGATTTTATTTGGATTGGGAAAAATTAGCTGGTCACAGAAAAAGATTGCTTCTTCATTTATTTTTATTTTTTTTTTATTTTTTATGTGATTATTATTATTTTGTATTCCTTGTTGCCTGGCCCAGTTGGTTATGGCTTTTGGTGATGAATAACATCACTTGGACTCTGTTGTCCTCTTTGTTTAACTGTTTTGAATTTAACTGTCATCCTATGGGATGAATGAAGAAATAGTGCTTTGAATAACAACAAACAATATGTGCAATGATCCTGGATCATGGCCAGTCACGTTGTGTCCTGAGGTAAATCACCCAGTAATAACCATTCCTCAAAACATCTTTCTTTCCACTTACTTCCAAAGCCTACATTGAATTATCTCATAAACTAAGAATTCTAACAGGACTGAAATTCTGAGATCTTCTTAACATGAAGTTCCCCAAATGTGTTGCTGAAATCTACCCAAATGGAATTGAAATCTATGGGAGCCAGTCTTTGCAGACTTTTGTGTGACAAACATTTATCAAATTTAGATACCACCCATCTCATTATCAGCACCAAAGCACATTAAATAAACTGTAACTTCATACCACCATTTCTGTCTTCTCTTCAGGCTTTATCCAATTCCTTCAACAATTTCTCATAAGACTTTTTGTTTTATTGTTAACCATTTTTGTCTTCCTGAAACCTAGACCAAGGACTGGACACAACATATCCCAATGAGCTTGGATGCAATTCTTCTTGGATACAAGCCAATTGTGTTATTTTTTAATCACACTGGACTCACAAACCATGTTCAGTTTGTGATCAAATATAGTTTAGGATCTTCTTTGGCAAGTTTGACTGATATACTCCCATGCCTCTATTTTATTGCTTCTTTCAATGCCTCTGCATTTTTATATTCATAATTCCCCTTTATTAACTGGGGTGCAATTTTCCTATTAGAGATTTTCATTTTTGGATTCAGATGTGGATTCTTGTTTGTTTTACATAAAATTCATAGATTGCAAAAGTCAGCTCTTTTTCTTGCAGAATCTTCATTTGCACTTTTCCCCCCTTTTTTCTTTACTATGGATTATCCTTGGGTATTGACACTTGACCTGCAAAATGGGCTTTCTTTTTCGTAGATGTCATGCAAAAATATCCCAAGATACAATAGATGCTGGCAAAAGCAAAATGAAAGCAGGATCTAATTGTGGACATCATTCTAGGTGACACTTTCTGTCTTCTACCAGCTTTTTGCTGTGGCTTATGCAGCCAGTGAATAATTTGCTCTGAAATCCAGATATGATGTAATGCCTGCAGTGGAACCCTTTGGGCCCTGAACTCAAAAGTAAAGAATACATATTCTGAATCTGTATCAGAACAAGTAGAGATTAAATGAAATGGCACATTTTATAGTGCTGAGTCACTGAGCCTTTGAGAATCAATGTTATGGTGATAGAGCATTTGGACATCTCTCCTCCTTCAGGATTTTTAACTCTTTCTTCCCTTCCTTCTAAAGATCTTCCTTTTCTCTCTGTAGTTTTGCTTCCAGGGGGATTCCAAGCCATGCTGACCTTTTAAATAGTATTCAAATCAGGACTAATTATTTTAGTGTCTGCCAGGCCAACAATGGATCATCATAACACCTTTTCTTCTGAATGTAGGCAATTTAAGCTGTTCCAATATATCAGATGAATCATTTTGGTACAAGCTAGGCTAAGCCATTGGGCTTTAACTTCCTGGATGTTTTCCAAAAGGAATTGGCAAAAATGGCTGAAATGACCATTTGGAATGAAACTGGAGAGGTTGCATCATACATAAATGCTGAGAACATAACTTTGCCTATCACTGACTTGCTGCCCTCCAAAATAGTCTTTCAGCTGATAAACCACTCCTTTCTCTCTTCTCAGTTGCTATAATTAAAAACAAAACAAAACAAAACAGGGTGGGCAATCCATAGCCTACTGGCTGCTTGCAGCTCTAAGAGCAATTCCAGATCATGCCTAGGAGAAGGAATGGCAGAATCTTCAGGCAGGGTTAAAAAAGGGATGAGGAATACTTACATAGCCATAAGTATACTAAGCTCAGAACTCCCCACCCTCCAAATTCTAAGGACCCAATTAATTCCAAGCACTGCTAACCATTAGGTAAGAAGATACTTGTGTATAAGCTGTTTAGCAGTAAACCAGTTTAATTGGACCTTCATGTAGTGGTGCAATTCAACCGGTGTAACAACAGCATTAAAAAAGACCATTTTTAGCTATAATACTTACCTTCTGCTGCAGCCCCGTGAGTAAAACAGCTGATGTGCAGCAAACCACTTTCCACGTGAATCAGCTGTGCTCAAAAACAAGGAAATAAAGCACAGGAAAAGGGCAGGGGTGGGTGCACAGGGCCAAATGATCAGTGGAACTACAGGTTCGCCCAAACCGGTAGAATCCTACCCCTGCCTTCACGTGTGGCCCTGGTCTTTCATCCCTGACATTACTCCACTATATTTCTGTTGCAACACCCAGTTTCAACTTCCTTGTATGCCTTCAGAAGATGCAAAATATTACAGGTATACTAAATGAGGGAGATTGGAAGGTGAATTTCCGTAGTGTGGACATATTCCAAGAAATCATAAGCTTTACTCTAGCTTGGATATTAAACCTAATTAGGAAAAAAAAGCCCTGAGGATTTGAAAACATGATTATAATTTAGGAGAGATTCATGAGCCCTTCTGGTTAATTTTATCATTGCATTGATCATGTGAATAAGATATTTACATTGCTGGCAATATAATCTCTTGGAACTCTTTCTTTTTAAGTAGGATTTTTGTTTGGATCTACCAAGCAAATAAGGGAAAAAAGGTGAAATGCTCTTGCTCTAATGAAACTGTTTTGTTTCTTCTTCATAATAGGCTGTTGTTTAAAAAAATATCTCTTTGAAAATATTGAGGTCTTTCACTGATGATGGGGAAGAGGAGATTTTAAAAAGAATGTTTGCCTCTTTAAATACCTCAGTCTTTCAGTCTGATTTTTTCTCCAAAATATCTAAAGCCCCACCCTGCTTTCTGCAGTATCTGCCGTATTGTTTTAAAAAGTCTTCTGGGATTCTTAGTCAGGAATGAGCAGATCTGACATCAGTCTGCAGCACATGCCCACATAAAAACATGCTGCAGATATCTTGCAGAGCCACTTCCTATAGAGAAGAGAATCCCATTTTCCTTTTCTCGATGCAATTAGAACTACAGAATGCAGTTTTCTGGAAGGATGTTCCATGCTCCAAGTTCCTATGGATTTAAGCCTGTCCCTGGGTTGGACCATTTCCAATTCCAGGGACAGAAATTCATATAATGGAATGTCCCATCTCTGCATAAATGAATAAGTAAAAAACAAAAGCAACCAAAAAAGTTTATGAATGAAGGCAAATATACATGTCCCAGGATAATGTTGCAGGATCCAATCTGGGTCTGTCACCAGGACCAGAGGTTTAGTCTTCTGAGCTGTTAAGTTTGAGCAATGAGAGGCTGAACCAGAGCATGAGTGCAACAGTACTTTATTTTACAAATAAAGGGCTGACCGTGCTTGCCAAGCCTGGAACTGGCTCGCAGCAATCAGCAGCCAGTTGGACCCCGCAGCCTGCTTTTATAGCTGGCTGCTGGGGAGAACCAACCAATGGGAATGGGGGAATAACGCCCACACAAAGTGAGTGGACCTGAGTGAGAACTCCTTGAGTCCTCAGGACATAACACCCCTTCCCCCAGATGCGAACACGCATAGTCCTTGAGGTAGATGGGGGTTTGTGTTGGCGCCCGGAGCGGCGCAACTCGGGAACATTGTCTGACTGTTCGGTATCAGTCTGTGACGGTTGAGCTGGCATAGTGTCGCCAACACTCTCTCTGGACTGGGCATCCTCGGAAACCACCGGGTTGGTTTCTGGGGTCAAGCTCTCGTGGGTTGGATCCGGTTGGTCAACTCTCTGGGTGCTGTTGTCCGAGTTTGGGCTGACCGGAACGACCGCTGGCGCAGACTGGTCACTGGGTGCGGTGTGGCTGGGTGGCGGATGATACGGTTCCCCTCGACTGGAGACTCTGGATTCTTGTTTGCGAGGTTGCTGAGGCGCCTTCTGAGTTGGTCTATGTGTCTCCTCCAGACGCGACCATCCTCCAGCCTGACTCTATACGATCTCGGCCCGGTGACGGCGATGACCTCGCCCGGAATCCAAAGTGGGTCCCCAGCGAAATTCCTTGCGAATATCGGCTCCTGTAACATAAAATGTCTAACCCCGAAGTGGAAGCGAGGGAGAGTCAGGGCAGTATTGTGGGTGCAGTCTATCTAATACAGTCCTCAGGCGCCGGCCCATCAGAAGTTCCGCTGGGGACTTATTGGTGACTGCACAGGAGGTTGAGTGCTGGCTCATCAGGAACCGTGAGAGTTTGTGGTGCCAGTCATCTCTGCCAAACCTAGCGAGGGCCTCTTTGGTGGTCCTGACGGCCCTTTCAGCCAACCCATTACTCGCAGGGTGAAATGGGGCTGTGAAAATGTGGCGAATGCCTAGGTTGGCTGCAAAACGGCTGAATTCTACTGATGCGAACTGTGGGCCATTATCGGAGACCAAGGAGTCGGGTAGTCCATGTGTAACGAACAGGCGCGTTAACACGTTGGTGATTGCTAGTGTGGTGGTCGTGGATAGCTGCGCCACGTCTATCCATTTGGAATAAGCGTCCACGACCACTAGGAACATCTTTCCATGCACGGGGCCGGCCAGATCGATATGGATTCTAGACCAAGGGCGCTGGTGCTCTCCCATCTGGTAGGGGTGGCGATGGGGGAGCAGGACGGGATTCCTGGCAAATGCTGCAGGAACTTACCCAATTGACAATGTCCTCATCTAGACCCGGCCACCACACGTAGCTGCGTGCCAACGCCTTCATTCTCACAATGCCGGGGTGTCCCTCGTGCAACGCTTCCAGGACTCGAGTGCACAGCGAGGTCGGAATGACCACTCGAGTGCCCCACAGTAGACAACCCTGCAAACTGGACAGCTCCTGCATGCGAGTCTTAAAGGGTGCGAATTTGTTATCAACATTGCCTCCCGGCCACCCCTCCTCACCCAGTCGAGCACCTGGGCGAGCGTTTGGTCTGCCTTGGTTTTGGCGGCGATGTCAAGGGCGGTGATGGGCAGGTCCAACTGGGTGATTTCAAAAATGGCATTGACAGGAGCTGGGTCTTCAGCCGGAGCGGGTAAGGGGCAGCGACTGAGCGCGTCAGCGTGGGATAGAGTTTTGCCCGGGCGGTGGATAAGTTTGTATGAGTAGGTCGCTAGGAAAAGTGTCCACCTTGTCATCCGAGGGAGAGGACTTGAGGTGTCTGTTTGTCGCCGCCAGTAGGCCCAGGAGGGGCTTATGGTCGGTGACCAGTTCGAAGAAGTGGCCAAAAGGAATTCGTGAAACTTTTTCACGGCTGCAACAGCTGCTAGGGCTTCCTTGTCTATTTGGCTGTAATTTCGCTCCGTGGCCGAGAGCGCCCTGGAGAAAAAGGCGATGGGGGCCTCGGCGCCATTGGCGAGTCGGTGACTAAGGACGCCCCTAATTCCAAAGGGGATGCGTCTGCTGCCAGTACTAAAGGAAGGTTGGGGTCGAATTGGATGAGCACTGCCTCTGACGTAAGTAGTGATTTGACGGCGTTAAACGCCTGGTCTTCTTTTGTGCCCCCAGTGCCACGGTGACTTTTTGTCTAGTAATCTGTGTAGGGGTTCGGCTACTGAGGCTTTATGGGGCAAAAAGGATGCATAAAAGTTTAGGAGCCCCAAGAAAGCTTGTAGCTCCGTTTTGGAGGTCGGTGTGGGAGCTTGTGGATCGCCCTGACCTTGGACTCCAGGGGGTGAATGCCAGAGGCGTCAATTTTATAACCCAGAAAGTCCACCTGTCTAGTGGCAATGGCGCATTTTTCTTTTTTTAACTTGAGGCCATGCTGTCTGGACCTCTCTAACACTGCTCGCACTCTCTGGAAGAGTTGGGGTCTGTCCCTGGCCGAGACCAAGATGTCGTCAAGTAGGGTACTACACCAGGAGGCCCTGTAAAATCCGCTCCATGAGGGATTGAAAAATACCCGGGCAACACTTATGCCAAATTGGAGACGCTTGCATCGGAAGGCACCTCTGTGAGTGACGATGGTCTGAAGTTCCGCTGTTTGGTTATCAACAGGGAACTGTTGATATGCTTGAGACATGTCCAATTTAGCAAAAATACTGCCCGGTTCGAATGTGTGCAATAAGTGCTGAATGACGGGCACGGGTAGGCGCTAACTTGTAAATATTTATTGATTGTTGTCTTGTAGTCCGAGCAAATTCTCAGGCTACCATCTTTTTGAGGGGTGTGACAATGGGCGTCTCCCACTTGGCGAAATCTGTTGGCTCAATGACCCCTTGTTTTAGTAGTTTATCCAATTCAGCGTCTAGTTTTGGTCGAATAGCAAATGGAACTCTACGTGGTTTTAATCTGATTGGGACTGCCTGGGGTCAACGGTGAACGAGATGGGGTTCCATTATAACACCCCAGCTCCTCGCTGAACACATCTGTGTAGTCAGCGAATAAGGAGTCAGTGTCTGAGGTTGAGACAGCATGGACTCCTGTTAACCCTAGGCCGAGGTGGGGAAACCAATCGAGCCCCAATAAGGTGGGTAGATTGCCGTTAACTACCACTAGAGGTAGGTGGCCTTTAAAAGCTCTAAAACTGACAAAGAACTTGCCTCTGCCGATCACGGGAATGGCCTTCCCTGGTAGTCCTTCAGACCGAACTGGCATCTCTGAAGCCGGGTAGTAGATAGGCTGGGGTGGAGTCTCTTGAGGGTGTTCCACGAGATTATTGAGAGCGCTGACCCTGTGTCAACCTCCATGTGGCACGGTTTACCTTCTAGGGAAACGGAGAGAGAAATTTTACTAACAGAGTGGCAAGTACGCCTGGCAAGGCGGTGCGTGCGACAGTTTAATACTTGCCTCTGTGGTCCCGAGTGCGAGGACGGGGTCTTTGTGCAACGCTTTGGGGGCTTGGCAGACTCTCGCAATGTGCCCCTCTTATGGCAGTTGTTGCAAACAGCTCCTTTAAACTTGCAGGTGGCCCTTTGATGTGATCCCCCACAGGCTAGGCACAGGGTGATGTGCTTGGGTGGACCGGTGTATTCTTGTTTGGCCCCTACCTGCGACCGTCTGTCATTGGTGAGGCGATGGACATCGTTCTCATCGTTGTGGCCTTCCTCCGCTTCCACCTCTTCGGAATGGACTGGGAACGCTGCTAGCTTGGCGCTTGGGCCCTGAATTTCGGTGGCTGAGTTCGTTGCTAGCTCGGCTGCTAGGGCCTCCTCTACCGCTCTTGCGAGGTTGAGGTCTTTTTAGCTAGCAGTCGCCTCTGTAGGTTGAGATCCTTGACCCCACAAACTAATTGATCGAGGAGCATGTCCTCCAGGTATGTTCCAAACCCGCAGTGCAGGGCTGCTGTTCTGAGGGCGGCCATATATTGGTTAATGGTCTCCTTACTTGATTGCTTCCTCATTCGGAACGTGAACCTCCTGGTGATTTGTGAAGGCCTGGGAGCATAGTGGTTTGTGAGGATCTCAAGCAACTCGGACCACAGAACGTTTTTCAATTCTCTCGGCGCCACGAGTGCTGCAGCGGTATCGTAAGCGGTGGCTCCGCAGTAGATTAGGAAATAGGATTTTTCCGATGCTCTCCCGCATCCGACAGGCCGACCGCATCGATGTAATGATTGAAACGGTTCTTATACGATTCCCACTTCTCTTCGTCTGGTTTAAACGCCGGGAATACTGGATTGGAACTCATGGTGCTGGAACGGCTGGGCTACCTGCGGAAAAAAATCTCTCTGGGACTACGAACGCTCGTGAGTTACTAGTGATATCAGCTCTGGAGAGGTTTTTTGCTACCCTCTCTTTCTCTCTCTCTGGGTTACCACGTTGGCTGCTAGCCGTTGGAGGTGTCTTGATTCGCGCCAAAAAAGTGGGCGTTAGTGACTCTCTACAGCGCTGTGCTGTGATTCCTACTGGCTCGAAATTCAAATGACACCCGTTTGAATTTCGCGCCAAATGCAGAGCGGCTGCGGCTCGCAGTGCTTCACTTTCCCGTGAAGGGCTAACAAGCGGCTACAGACGCTTCTAACTATTTGACTCAGACCGCTTTCTCTGGCTGCGGATCTGCGTTTGCTCTTTTTGATCGCTCGTTTCGCTAGCTGACCGCTCTCTCTGGCTGCGGATCAGCGTTTCCTTGTCGCCAGCCGATCGCTCTCTCTGGGCTGTAGATCGGTGGCTAGTGACTCAGCGGTTGCAAGGTGCTTCTGGTAGCCATCCCATCCTCGTCGCCAGTGTTAAGTTTGAGCAATGAGAGGCTGAACCAGAGCATGAGTGCAACAGTACTTTATTTTACAAATAAAGGGCTGACCGTGCTTGCCAAGCCTGGAACTGGCTCGCAGCAATCAGCAGCCAGTTGGACCCCGCAGCCTGCTTTTATAGCTGGCTGCTGGGGAGAACCAACCAATGGGAATGGGGGAATAACGCCCACACAAAGTGAGTGGACCTGAGTGAGAACTCCTTGAGTCCTCAGGACATAACATGAGCTTTTGGACTCATGCTGGAGTCCATCTCCAGGGAACGCCTCTTTACCAGAATATACCAGATGTTCTCTGGAGATGGACTCCAGCGCAAGCACATTCTGATAGAGAGGAGTTCCCTGAGGCTTGGCTCCAGCACAAGTCTGAAAGCTCGGAAGACTAAACCTCTGGTCTCAGTGACCAACCCAAATTGCATCTTGCAAAAAAAAAAAAAATTAACCTAGAGAACCGAAGGTGCTTTTTCAGGAGGCAACTGGACTTTCTTGTTTTTTCCTTTGAAGACATTTCACTTCTCATCCAAGAACCAGGAGCATTACTCAGGTGACCCTGAGGACACAGATAAACCTCCAAGTGCTTCAACGACCCTCTAAAAGGATGCAAATGACCAGGTCTCTGCAAGGAATATAAATCCTTCCATTCCCCACTATGCTTCTTGGATGAGAAGTGAAATGTCTTCAAAAGAAAAAAACAAGACAGTCCAGTTGCATCCTGAAAAAGCACCTTTGGGACATCCATGACCTGGAGGACTGAGAATCTCTACAGAATTTTAACCTAGAGACCTTTTTTAGACATGCCACCATGGAAGGGTATAGTAGCTCTAGATGTCCATGATACAGAGGGATGCTGAAAGCACTGGACTTTTCCCCTTCAATCGAAAAGAATGAACTTCTGAAAGCTAGGTATTTCAAAAGGAATTCTTTATTGAAAGGAAGTGATCCCAGCACTAGTCAAAGCAGAATCTAAGAGGCTTCCATGCATACAGTAATAGATAAAGGGAGTTAGAACCTCTCCCCTTGTTTATATGTGGATTTAGTCAAACAAAGAACTAACATGTTAATTTCCCCCCTCCCCTTCTCTGGGAACTTATCTTAGATGAGTTTCCCAGAGCTGGAATTTTTATGGTCCCTTCTCCTCTTGCTATCTCTCCAAGAGGTGACAAGTTTCTAGACATCTGGCTCCAGTCTTCTAGCTGTATATCATGTGCAAGTTATACAGATTCAATATAAGATTTAATATATTCAGGTTACATAAAAAAGGATTACTTGTACCTACTTCCCCCTCCCTTCTTCTTCCATTGAAGAATGGCAGATACATGGACCTGACAAATGCAACTTTTGTTGTGAGAATTAACATCTGGTGAAACAAATAAAAGCAAATATGACAGAACCTTCCAAAACCATGGTTTGAGTACTGTGCAGCCTTCAGAAGATTTCCTTACATCCTTATCCATTTCCTCCTTTTGACTGTAGAGCTAAAAGCATCTCCCTCAACTCAGCAATAAAGAACATTGCTGTTGTAGTTGAGCAATGAGAGGCTAGACCAGGGCATGGATGCAACTAGACTTTATTGTAGCAATAAAGGACTGAACATGTTAGCTCTGCCTGGAGCAGGCTCCCAGTGATCAGCAACTGGCCGGACCCTGCAGCTGGCTTTTATAGCCGGCTGGCGAGGGAGGCCAGCCAATGAGGGACAGCAAACGCCCCCGCAGCATGAACGGACCTGGGTGGGGACTTTGGCAAGTTCCAGGGACATAACACCCCTTCCCCCCAGATGCGAACACGCATAGTCACTTAAATAAGCGGGCGGTCTGTGCTGGTGCCCCGAGCGCCGTAACTCCAGTGAGTTACCAAGTGTCTCAGAGTTCAAGGCAACCGGTGGGGTTGGTGATGGGGTGCAGCCTCGCCCTGAGGGTTGCACAGGCACCGGCGTTGTGCTTGTGTTTGGTGATGTTGTGGCCCCGTCTACTGGTTCTGGTGGCGGACCCGTTGGGCATTCCCGGTCTACTGCCTGCTCTCCTGGTCCGGGCGGTGGTGGTGGAGCGACTCTGGCGTGGTCTTCGGTGGGAGCTTGGTGTGGCACCTGGGGGTCGACCTGAGCCCACGATCCGACATTGGCGAAGGTACCCTGTCGCTTCCTTAGCTGGTCCAGGTGTCTTCTCCAGATGCGGCCGTCTTCCAGCTGTACTCGGTACGACCGGGGGCCGGTGATGGCTACTATCACTCCTGGAATCCACAGTGGGTCTCCGGCATAGTTCCTTGCAAATACATGTTCCTGCAAGACAAAATCTCTGACCCCCATCATTGAAGCGAGAGGGGTGTCAGGGCAATAATGAGGGTGGAGCCTATCCAACACAGTTCTTAGGCGTCTACCCATCAGCAGTTCAGCAGGGGATTTGTTGGTGACCATGCAAGGGGTCGAGTGTTGGCTTAGCAAGAAACGGGAGAGTCTGTGATGCCAATCTTCTTTGCTGAATCTGGCTAACGCTTCTTTTGTGGATCTAACGGCTCTCTCCGCCAGTCCGTTGCTGGCAGGATGGAAGGGAGCCGTGAAGATATGACGGATGCCAAGATTTGTGGCAAAACAGCTAAATTCTGTTGAGGCAAACTGGGGGCCGTTATCCGAAACTATGGTATCTGGTAGCCCGTGTGTTACGAATAGGCGAGTTAGAGCCTTGGTAACTGCAAGCATGGTGGTCGTGGATAGTTGGGCCACATCGATCCATTTAGAGTATGAATCGACGACCACCAGGAAGGTTTTGCCGTGTATTGGACCCGCTAAGTCAATGTGTAGCCTTGACCAAGGCGCGTTGGCGCTCTCCCACTTTGTGGGGGTGGTGACTAGAGGGGATGGTCTGGATTCCTGGCAGGGCTGGCATGAGCTTACCCACTTGACGATGTCGTCGTCCAAACCAGGCCACCAGACGTAGCTCCGTGCCAACGCCTTCATCCGGACGATGCCCAGGTGGCCCTCGTGTAGTGCTCTAAGACTGGTGTGCGAAGTGAGGCCGGAATAACAACCCGGGTGCCCCACAACAGGCAGCCCTGTATGCTAGACAGCTCCTGTTGGCGGGTCTTAAAAGGTGTGAATTCGGCTGAGAGGTTAGAACCCGGCCACCCCCTCCTCACCCAGTCCAGTACCTGGGCGATGGTTTTGTCCGTCCTGGATTTGGTGGCGATGTCGAGGGCAGTGACAGGAAGGTCGAGCTCGGTGACATCGAAGATGGCATGGACCGGGCTGGGTCTTCTGCTGGAGCTGGCAGGGGCAGCGGCTGAGGCGCTCTGCGTGGCTTAGCGTTTTTCCTGGGCGGTGGATGAGCTTGTATGAATAAGCCGCCAGGAACAAGGTCCACCTGTCATTCTGGGAGACAACACTTGGGGAGTCTGCTTGTCTCCGGAAAGAAGACCCAGGAGAGGCTTGTGGTCCGTGATTAGCTCAAAGTTGTGGCCAAACAGGAATTCATGAAATTTCTTAACCGCGGCCACAGCGGCTAAAGCCTCCTTGTCGATCTGACTATAGTTACGCTCTGTTGCTGAGAGCGTTCTGGAAAAGAAGGCAATTGGTGCCTCGGAGCCGTTGGGTAGTCTATGGCTTAATACGGCGCCAATCCCAAAAGGGGATGCATCCGCGGCTAGTACCAGTGGGAGGTGTGGGTCAAATTGAATAAGGACCGCGTCTGATGTGAGCAGTGATTTGACTGCGCGAAAAGCGGTGTCTTCCTTGTGTCCCCAGTGCCAAGGTGCTTTTTTTATCTAAGAGCCTGTGTAAGGGCTCTGCTACTGATGCCTTGTGAGGCAGAAATGATGCATAAAAGTTCAATAATCCCAAAAAGGCTTGGAGCTCGGCTTTAGTGGTTGGCGTGGGTGCCTCATGAATTGCCTTGACCTTGGACTCTAGGGGGTGAATGCCTGAGGCGTCAATTTTATAGCCCAGAAAGTCCACCTGTCTAGTGGCAATGGCACATTTTTCCTTTTTTAATTTGAGGCCATGCTGTCTGAACCTGTCTAACACTGCTCTGACTCTCTGGAAGAGTTGGGGTCTGTCCCTGGCCGAGACCAATATGTCGTCGAAGTAGGGTACTACGCCAGGGAGGCCTTGTAGTATACGCTCCATGAGGGATTGGAAGATGCCCGGGCAACACTTACGCCAAACTGGAGACGCTTTGCACCGGAATGCACCCTGTGGGTCACAATGGTCTTCAGTTCGGCTGTTTGGTTGTCAACAGGGAACTGTTGATACGCTTGTGACATGTCCAATTTGGCAAAAATGTTGCCAGGCTCAAAGGTATGTAATAAATGTTGAATGACCGGTACTGGGTACGCGCTAACTTGTAGAAAGCGGTTGATTGTTGTTTTGTAATCTGAACAAATTCTCAGGCTGCCATCCTTTTTAAGGGGTGTGACAATTGGCGTCTCCCATTTGGCGAAGTCTGTCAGTTCAATGACCCCTTGCTTTAACAATTTATCAAGTTCTGCGTCTAGTTTAGGCCGAATGGCGAATGGGACTCTGCGCGGTTTCAGCCGGACTGGAACCGCTTGGGGGTCAACTGCAAATGATATGGGGGGTACCATTATAACACCCTAACTCATTGCTGAATACGTCTGAGTAGTCATTGAATAAGGAGTCAGTGTCAGAAGCTGAGACAGCATGGACTCCTGTTAACCCTAGGCCGAGGTAGGGGAACCAATCAAGCCCCAGAAGACTGGGGAGGTTGCCGTTAACTACCACTAGAGGCAGGTGGCCTTTGAAAGCTTTAAAATTAACAAGGAACTTGCCTTTGCCGAGTACTGGAATGTCTTTTCCCTGATAATCCCTCAAGGAGATCTGGCACTTCTGGAGCTGGTTTCTGGAGAGCCTGGGCTGGATTCTCTTGAGGGTGCTCCAAGAGATGATTGAGAGCGCTGACCCCCGTGTCAACCTCCATACGACAAGGCTTACCTTCTAACAAAATGGAGAGTGTTATTTTACTAATAGAGTAGCAAGTGTGACAATTTAGTACTTGCCTTTGGGACCCAGAATGGGAAAAAGAAGGAACCTTTTGTGCTGAGTTGTGCGCGGCCTGGCAGACTCTAGTGATGTGGCCTTTTTTGTGGCAATGGTTACAGATGGCACCCTTGAATTTGCACGTAGCTCTCGAGTGAGGTCCGCCACAGGATAGGCACAGGATGATGTGTTTGGGTGCGCTGTTGGTTTCTAGCCTGGCTCCTGCCTGTGGTTGTTTGGCATGGGTGAGGCGGTGGATGTCTGTTTGATCGTTAGGGTCGTCCTCGTTGACTACCTCTTCTGAATGAATGGTGGCGCAGCTTTGTTTGGGAACGGGGCCTTGGATTTCAGTGGCGGACTGGGTTGCCAGCTCTGCAGCCAAGGCTTCCTCGACGGCCTGGGATAGGTTGAGGTCCTTCCTGGCGAGTAGTCGCCTCTGGAGGTGAAGGTCTTTGACCCCGCAGACGAGCTGATCGAGGAGCATGTCATCAAGATAGTTCCCGAACCCGCAGTGGAGGGCTGCAGTCCTCAAGGCGGCCATATATTGATTGCGGTTTCCTTTTCCGCTTGCTTCCTCATCCAGAAGGTGAAACGCCTCGCGATTTGCGAGGGTCTGGGGAGTAATGGTTGGTGAGAATCTCTAGCAATTCTGGCCAGGGAACATTCTTTAACTCACGTGGAGCGACGAGTGCTGTGGCGGTATCAAAAACGATGGCTCCGCAATAACTGAGGAAGAATGACTTTTTCTGTGCTCCCCAGCATCAGCTAGACCGATAGCGTCGATGTAGTGGTTAAACGATTCTTGTATGACTCCCATTTTTCTTCTTCCGGCTTGAACGGTGGGAAGGCTGGGTTGGATTTCATGATGAGGACTCCTGCGTGATATGCTGTTGAGAAATCTCTCTGGGACAACAAATGGCCCTTGTGCTCTTGTCAGGCTAGTGACTACAGCTCTGGAGAGGCTCCACAGACCTCTCTGCTCTCTCTCTGGGCTACAATTGGGCTAAGCTGCAACGGCTGTTGGCAGCGTTTTGAAATTCGCGCTCCTGGAGAGCGTAGGTGGTGATGGCTTGCCGCCTCTGATAGCGCTTTGAATTTCGCGCCAGCGTAAGTGTCAGTAGCTCGGAATAACAGCACCGCACTGTATTCCGGCAAGAAATTCAAACGACAGCCATTTGAATTTCGCGCTCTTTTTGTGCTGAGCGGCTGCGGCTCGCAGCGCTTCACTTTCCTCTGTAGCTTGCTAACAAGCGGCTACAGACGCTATTACTTTCGCTCTTGCTGACCGAGCTCTCCGGCGGTGCGGCTGCGGTTCAGCGGTTTTAGTGATTTCAGCTGTTGCAAATTGCCTCTGGTAGCCATCCCATCCTCGTCGCCAGTGTTGTAGTTGAGCAATGAGAGGCTAGACCAGGGCATGGATGCAACTAGACTTTATTGTAGCAATAAAGGACTGAACGTGTTAGCTCTGCCTGGAGCAGGCTCCCAGCGATCAGCAACTGGCCGGACCCTGCAGCTGGCTTTTATAGCCGGCTGGCGAGGGAGGCCAGCCAATGAGGGACAGCAAATGCCCCCGCAGCATGAACGGACCTGGGTGGGGACTTTGGCAAGTTCCAGGGACATAACAATTGCGTTGCGTATATGGGTATCTGGTCTGTTTTAAAAACATAGATTGGGGCAGACAGTAAGGCAAGAAGGTTTAAGAATTCATCACAGTATCCAGAACATATTTGTAAGATGTGCAATTTGCAATGGAAGGGAGCAATCTCACTAAAAAAGGGTGTCAAGCCCGAAAGTGAAGCCATTTTAGTTTGTCTTAGTATATATTCTTTTTCTTATTTTCCCTATGGTAGTCATGGGGGGAAAAGTTGCAGGCTTGACACATTCCTAGGGTCGGAGGAGTGGAGATAAAGAGAGTATTATGGCTAGGTGATCTTCTTTCCCGTGGAAAATGAGCTTTCTGGGTTTGGGGGCCTGGAGGTGGAGATTTATGACATCAAGCAACGTATTACTTCTATTGGAGAATGTGACTTTTGGGGTTGTTTCTAACTTCTAATATTGTGGGGTAATTCCGGGTTGGGTCAGATCTGGAATTACCATGGACTTTCCCAATTTGATGTTTTCCTAAATAAAAGAAATATTTTTTAAGATGAACTTTGTTATTTTTCTTTTAACATGGATTTCATTACTTGGAAACCTGACAAAGGGATCGGCAAGCAATAATGGGTTCTACACAGCCCAGTAGCACTTTGAAAAATGATCGTCAAAAGCCCCCTTCCTTCCATATTGCACTTTTAAACCAAAAGACCAACTGCTGCCTTTTATTAAAGAAAGAGCTGAACTAATGTCTACATTTTCAGTACCCTTGATGTATTTTATCAAAAAACAAATATGTGCAGAAATGTAAATTTGCACTTTGCCTTCTATGAATGCCCTTCCTGCAGCCTTTCAAGATTGGAACCCCAATGTATAGACTAGTGTCTTTCCAACTTGGCAACTTTAAGATGTATGGATTTCAACTCCCAGAATTTCTGGCTGGGGAATCTCTGGGAATTGAAGTTCACAGATCATAAATTTGTCAAGTTGGACAAACACTCTGTAGAGGGACATGGGGAAATATTGATAGAGTTTCGATTAGAAAACCTCCAAGATCCCTTCCAGCCCTAGGATTCTATGAGTTCAAATCCTTCTTTTTATAGCCACTTATGTTCAGTTCCCACTATGGCTGCCCATTGTCACTTTATAGGAGAGATGAAAGACATAAACATTAAAATTAATTAATTAATCAATAAAATAAACCTTATACTGTAGATGGAACTGTCTGAAAATACAAGGAGAAGCTATTTCCCATCTTTGTATGGTCCTCTTATGGTGGGATCATATTAATTGATAAAATGCCACATCAATTGTGTTGTCCATTGAATGGCTCTTTTCAGGCAGCTCACAAGACTGAATCTCTCATGACCTGAAATCAAAACTTAAATCACTTGTAATGATAAGTCTCTCTGACTGACAAGGCTATAGCAACCTTTAGTATCAGCAGACAAAACATGACTTTTTTACATGGATCATCTGTAATGACTACATTTACTGAACTAATATGTTTCTGGGTGTTAATAATATGTTGAACAATAAGCTAACCAAATAGATATAATAGACATGGTTAAATCACTAATGGAGCCAAACCTAAGTTGTCTAAATGGTGTTTTGGATGAACTAGTTTCTCGCACATTTTTATATACAACACTATGTTTGCTCTTGATACTACTTCATAATGTTTATGTGGTTTTAGCCTGACGTTTTCCCATGACCTCCGATGGAGTGGCCTTTAGACCATGGTTATGGTTTAGGGTTATGCAAATACAATCCATTATATTTAATTCTACAATACCTGACAAAGCAAACCCTGCTCTAGACTAATGCATGAGCTGCTATTGCAATTGTCATTGTAAATCTCCTTGTTTGGATACGAAGAAGCAGCTTTCCATTTATGATGTTTGAGGATTGACTGCCAGAATGCCTTTGGCAGAAACAAAACTGCTTTGTAAATGAAGCCTAAATTTCTGTAGATTTACACCTGCATCTATGAAAAAATATAACAAGGGAGGGACCCTGCAGAGAATCCCCAACTCTTAATCTTCTGCTTCCTTTAAAGTTTTCACAGTAACTTCCAAAGGCCTTCCTTTTCTTTTTTTAAAACATCTGTATACTGTACTTCCTTGCTGCTCAACAGAGGAGTGGCCTCAAATTTGCAAGCACGTCTGCCTGCATTGCAGCTAAAGGAAGCTGGAACTGGATAGCAAGTGAAAAAAAGTCTATGGTGCCTGTAAAAGTGGCCAACTACTTTTGGGGGGGGGGGATAGAGGAGGGTTGTATAAATTTTATTAAAGTTATAAAGAAAAAAACATAAAAACTAAAATTAATAAAGAGTAAAACAAGTGATGAAAGAAGGGAAGCAAAAGGGAAGAGTGTAAAAAAAGCACTGCAAAAAAAGATCCCAAAGAATTTTCTGATTTGTTCATCAGCAAATATACAAATATGATTATGGTATTAATTCTTACACTATGATTACAAAACAATTTCATTCTAATACTTTTTTTCTAATTATCAAAACCACAAAACCTGAGTGCACATATTTTTGTTTCATGCCAAAAGTTCATAAGGGTTTGCAGTTATCCATAAATATACATACTGTTTTTTCTCAAATCAAAGATGCTAATTTAACCATCTTGGGAGCCTGATAATAGTATAAATTAATTAATTAAACTGGTATGGCTGCCCATCTCAACATGCTGGTTAGGAGCTGAAGTCCACCTACTATATCTTAAAGTGTTTGAAAAACTCTTATTTAGGCAATGGCTCAATGCGTTCTCATTGTGGGTTAATTTAGCAGCCACTGTCAATGTGGGGTAGAACTACATCCATTGGAAGACAAATTTTCTGGGTTCAAGCGTTCTTTCTTTAATTTGCTCTATTTTCCATCACAACACAGTGTCTTAGCCAGTTACATAGATTGAATATCTTTTAAGAAAGGTTTCATTTTTAAAAAATTAAATGTTTGATTCTCTAACCTTGAGGGCCAAAGTGGGACTCTTGGTGCATGTGTGTTTTAAGCAAGGGAATGGATCTCTTTCCTGAAAGCCCCAGTTGCTGTGACCACAATTTGAGCAGCTTAGCAAACCATTTGCTTGAATTCCTTAAAAAATGCTGATGAAATGGGCTCCACTGCAGAATAGTTTACACAAAGCTGCAGACAAGCAGTCTTGGCATGCACACCTGGCTGGTATTCAAAAGAGCAATTAATAATGGGAAATGGAGATGACAGGTGCTTGCAAATAATTATTCTTTCAGACTCTTACCTCACCTTTGGAAGAGCCAATGCAAATGTTCTAAAAATGTCCTGGGATAGCTCTAAGACAAACTCCTTTGGACTTCTGTAGTGATCACCATAACTGAACTACAATGACCCCTTGGGTAACAGTTTCCATTTGCTTTTGTATTCATTCTGCCCAGTGTATTCCCAATTGCCAGGAGAGAAGATAGGTGAAAAATGAAGGGTCATCAGGCTGCAGTCAAAAAAAGAATGTGTAGACAGCTGTTAAACCAGCCTTGTTGCAATGACGAGGCAGTTGAGGTGTTTGATCATGATCAAATGAATCATGATGAACTTTATTGGAGTCTAGTCTTGCATTTATACACATTTTTAGTAATTCTCCAACATTGGTTAACTTTGGTTGTTGCTCAACTTTAGTTACTGTTTAGCAAAGTAATTAACACAATTAATTATCTCTAGTTAAAGTCTAACACATGTTTACTTCCTCTCTCTAATCCTCCTTTACATTAGTGACCTTGTTTGCCTGAGTTGTATTTGCTTTGGAACCTTCATTACCTGAGGTTTGCCATCAAGATAATGACATTCCTGCAATTACAACTCTACATATCCTCATTTTTTATTTTAAATGGAGGATTCAAAGATTTATGAATGTATCACAATTGTAGAGGAGTAAGAGAGGGGAAGTACAAAGAAACAATGCAAACAAATTTGGAATACATTGAACAAAACAACAGGTTATAATTAGTACAATAATAATAATTATAGCATAAAAGAAAAACTGTCTGAGCCAAGACCAATCAGGGAGCCAATTGGTTAGCCACTCAAAAGGTGAGTACTGAGCATGGATATTATTTTGAATGTATGATTGCAAATTGGCAAGCTCATCCTCAATAGTTTTATTCAAAGAATGAAAATTTCTGAGGATGAACATTAGTAGCATATTTATCAAAAAAGAATCACATATCAGGATCCTTAAGCTGACAACCAGTGCATATCGATCCTGTATTAGAGTGATCAGAGGCATTAAAAATAGGAAAATTGTCATGATACATATCAGGAGCTATATTAAGTCCATGCAAAGAAGAATTAAAGGTATCTGACAACCAATACTAATTAGAACAATAACTATAATTCCCTAGTTTTTTTAATATGTGCTGAGCAGTATCATAATCAGACCAATTATGAAGCCAAGTGTGTTTAGCGTAACAACAGAAACACAGACCCCTTGTAAATTGACTAACTTTCAAGTAATGCCAACGAACAGAATTGAATTGCATAGGGGGTTTAGAAAATAGCCAGGAGTGTGAAATAGATTGTAGTTGTGAGACAATAAATGTAGAAGACATGATCAAGTTAGGGGTAAAAGAAATTTGACCAAATGCCATTGGGAGCTCATAGTATAAAGTAATATTTGTGCCATGGGTCATAAACATATATTGGGCTTGACGAACCCACAAATTAGGGTTAAGATGAACCACAGAAGTGTCATTTTGAGTAGAAACATCATTAATCATAAACAAGAAAATACAAAGTAAAATTGTAACAGAATTAGCAGTAATAATAGCAAAAACAGCAGCAACAAGATTTTCAGGAGTCTGAGGTAATGAGGCCTGTTGCAGTTGTTGTTGAGCTTGATATGTAGTAGATTTAACCTGTCCCCAAGTGATGGGTTGCGGGCACTTCAACCTTGGAAGCTGGACTTCTGTGTTCAGATGAAGATTGAAATCCAGAATCAGGTTGTGAAGGTCCTGATGCCATGCCATGATATGGACGAACACAGCGCACTGGAACCCACACTGCTTGTCCAGTAGAAGGATCTTCCATGGCAGCATAACCACAACCCCAGGTGATCAGCAGTGTAGGGCCTTTCCAGGTTGGATCTGAAGCTTGGAGATACTTTATCAAAGGCCTTGCTAAAGATTCAGTAGTTCAAAAATGTAAATTAACAGGTGAGTCTGCAAGAGAATCTAAAAAGGTTAAATAATTCCAAGTATATAATGCTACAGCAATGGGATTTTGAATCTTTCGCAGATGGTAAGGGCCAGACTCAGTTTGTAATTGTTTTTGAAGCAATGCCTTAAAAGTACAATGAGCTCGCTCAACTATAGCTTGACCCTGAGAGTTGTAAGGAATTCCATGCACTAAAGTAATATTCCATTTCTGACAAAAGGTTTGAAATTCCTTACTAATATAAGCTGGGCCATTATCAGTTTTCAACTGAGAAGGCCAACCTATTACAGCAAAAGAGGATAGGCAATGAGAAATAACATCTGAAGTACATTCATGTTTTGAAACAGTAACCCAAAGGAAATGTGAATGAGTGTCAATAGACATGTGAAGATAACAGTATGGCTTAAAGGTTGAAAATTGAGTTACATCCATTTGCCAAATTTGATTAGCTTGAGTTCCTCGTGGATTGACACCCACTGGAAAGGGAACTGCCAGTTGCTGACAAGCTGGACAAGCACAGACAATATCCCAGGCTTGAGATACTGAAATTATAAATTGCTTTGCAAACAATTTGGCATTTTGATGAAAATAAGAATGGCTATCAACAGGATCAACAAGCAAAGACGCAACATCCTTTAAGGATTCATCTACTTTCTGATTTCCTTCAGTCAAGGCATTAGTAAAGGGAGTATGACTCTGAATATGTTCTACATAAAAAAAATACAAGCGAGTTTCCAAACTATTCTTTAAAGATAAAAACAAGGATAACAAATTCTTATCCAAAGAGAGAGCACAATAAGAAAAAAGAAGAGATTGCATAACTAAATACATCTATTGAGTATCAACAATCAAGTTAATAGGTTAGTAATTGAATAATTGTAAGCTAAAATCACAGCAGCCAGCTCAGCACATTGAGCTGAAGTCTGCATGGCAGTGAATTTAGAATACGATTGTTGTTGAATCTGTCAGATGACCATACCCTTTGTAGGTGAGCCATCAGTAAAAACTTTAAGAGCTTTAGAAATAGGATTTCGCACAAAAATGGAAGAAAAGGCCAGATTTAAAGTAGTAGTAACCACTATTCTAGGATCCTTGGGTAAAGAATACAACAAGCTTCCCACATATTGAGAAAAGGCTATCTGATATGATTCTGAAATCATCATCAAATGCTCATGTTCAACTTTTGTACGAGTGAAAGCTATGCTAATGAAATCCTGTCCTGTAAGATGTAAGACTCGTTTACGACCTTTAATAATCAAATCCTCTAATGTTGATTTGATAAGGATAAATATTTCTAGGTGGAGTAGCTGACAAATTAATCCATTCATGAATGTTGACTGCTTGTGGAGAGGCATTAGAATAAAGACATCCTGTGGGTAAGGGTGCAGTGGGAAGAATAGCTAAACAAAGTCCTATTGTTAAGGATGTTATCCTGTCCACATATCGATGTTTAAACTTATTCAATATTTTTTGAAGGCATGTTCTTTGAAGATCAGTTAATACAACTAGATCTCCTGGGGATTGTGCTCCCTTCAAAGACTGAAATTTAAATTTAAATTAAGATGGAACTATTTTAACTTCCAAGGGAAATTTAAACTCAATTTCCTCTTGAGTGATTAAATCAATCCCAGCACTACCAGCTGTGGCTGGGGGGGAGTGAGAGAGACTGCTGGAGGAGTGCAGTAATATTTGCTTCCAATCTTCAGGAATCATTGTATAATCATTTTTTATTCCTTCTACAAGTCCTCTTGTAAAATTACCACTAATCCCATAGTCTGTAACTTCCTTTTTTAACTCTCTTAAGATCTGATAAGGCAGACCCTCCCATTCTGCTACTTGCAGTCCAAGCTGTGGCCCCTGACCAGGATAATATTGTACTGGACAATCAGACAGTAATTCTGCAAGTTCTGTTCCTGAGACAGAGGCATCTTTTTTACAGTTCTCAACCATTTTCTGAAAAGAAGACTGAACAATAGAGTCAGGAGGCTTTTGCCCTGTATCTGCAAGAGCTAAAAGAATTGAAGACATATATTCAGGTGAAGAAGGAGGATAAATGATAACATTAATATAACATGAAGGTGGAGGTGTTAAAAGAGAAAGTTCATTGTGACCAAATTTTTCAATTGCATGTCTACATAAATGCCACACCTGCAAAACTTCTATTTTTGCTCTAGGTTCAGTATGCAATGTTTCCCCTATACGTTCCCAATCAGTTAATTTTAAAGACCCCTCTTTTGGATACCATAAGCACTGAGCTGCAATCTCCTGGACCAGCCTTATGAGATTTTTCTGTGGTACCTGAGTATTATTTTTCTTCAACAAATAGCCTAATTCATCTACATGCTTCCTTTGTTCCTCAGAAAGCGAAGACCCCATACTTACAGAAACCAAAAGGTTGAAGAAACCACAAAAGGTTGAAGGTGCACCAAATCTTTGCGGGACAAAGTAAGAGGGTCCCTGTTCAGGCACCACTTGTTGTAATGATGAGGCAGTTGAGGTGTTTGATCATGATCAAATGAATCATGATGAACTTTATTGGAGTCTAGTGTTGCATTTATACACATTTTTAGTAATCCTCCAACATTGGTTAACTTTGGTTGTTGCTCAACTTTCGTTACTTTTTAGCATAGTAATTAACACAATTAATTATCTCTAATTAAAGTCTAACACATGTTTACTTCCTCTCTCTAATCCTCCTTTACATTAGTGACCTTGTTTGCCTGAGTTGTATTTGCTTTGGAACCTGCATTACCTGAGGTTTGCCATCAAGATAATGACATTCCTGCAATTACAACTCTACACAGCCTGTTTTATATTAACCTTGCAGGTTATTTCTTCTCTAACAGATTAATGATCAACTTTATCATGAAATATCTTTACAGCAACATATCCAGAGATAATATTCCAGTCCATTTTTGGACATGGGAGATGGTTCCTTATTTCTGTAAAGGTATTCTGGGTTTTACACTTGGTTTTTATTTTATTTTCACAGTGAAAGTTACAAAGAGTACTATCCTTTCTGACACTTCTGGAATGATTTTGTAGTTACAAAATATCAAATGTTCATTCCAGAAAGTGCTACAAGAGTGAATCAGCCTGACAATGCAACACGGTTGCAGATCATTCTTATATTCATAACTGAACTGATTTTGGGGGGGGGGGAGGTTTGCATGTAATTACATAGATACATATAGATATATAAATATGTATATATTTATATGTATATACATGTGTTCTATGTATAGGCATTTGTATAGTATTTGTTGTTCTACATTTATATTATACAGTTTGTTATTTTAAATTTCTTCTTGTATATTTGTATGCTGAACAAGCCTTCTAGCATAGTTTATTTAATACTGTTTTGAATAAAATAGTTTCTTAACTGTCCTGGCATTGTCAATTTAATTTTGGATATTTTGAATATCTGAATGTCAGTTCTCTCGTGCTGCATGATGACTGCAATAACGTTTATTTTTTAAAAGGTAAGAATGGAGAATCTGGACTGTTGGTTTTTTAAAGATAATTCCATTTCTACAGCAGGTGCATTGAAGCAGATCCATTTTGCAATTTCTTATCATAATGCCTGCTCTGACCCTAATCCAGCTGAATTTCAATGTATTAATTAGCTTTGACCTTGGCAGAGGACAACTTATGATATTGCAGATGTTGGTGGTTCATGACTTCCAGCATCCCTCACTATTACTTTGATAAAAAATGAAAGATGAGGATGGGTGGAGGTTGCCCATCTCATCCATAGCTCAGCATTCTCTAACTTGATAGCAAATTTCCCCAAATCTTCAATTAACATATCCAGAAGGATTAGACTGGAGACAGATGCTTTTGGTATCTTAAAGCCTCGTGGCACTTTCTCTCTTCCTAAAAGTGTTTTTGACTGACAAAGAGGCATGCTTGTGCATGTGCGCGTGCGCGCGCGCGCACACACACACACACACACACAATCTGTGAAGCCAAGACACTTTTCATTCCTTATAATCAAGAGCAGACTCATTAAAGAAAAAGTAATCATGCATTCACTCCACAATTTTCTCTCCCCAAAATAATGAAGTTGGAACGTTTATTTACTTATTTTGCAATGTGTGAAAAAAGAGTATTTCAGGGTCACTTCAAAAGTACCTGCAGTTTCATGAGATAGTCATCTCTATCTGGAATGTGCTATTAGTACAAGCTGCAAATTTAGGATACATTTTAAAACATTTTTAAAACGATGCTCATGTCTGACTTAGGAGGAATGAGTGATATCTATCATTCTAAATATAAATGAAATCTCTAAGATGAATTATAAATTCTGGCTTTTCTTTTGCCCATACTAGGAAGTTGACTTAAATGACAAATCACAGATACTAATTTTACATTGCACCAAATGGAATGCTTTCTAAACATGTATGTAGTTTGAATAAGTCATCATAAAATTTCAGAGATTCACTTTAGCAGATGTCTATGTCTTGGTCCAGGCTGGAGAGATTGAAGCATCTCACATTCAGATCAGTTATCCATTCCCCAAAGATGCCACAGCCTTCTGACTTTAAGAAGTGGACCTCAGATTCCTTGACTCGGGGGAAAAAAAAGACCTTATGGAGTATTCTCCAGTGTGCTTAGAGAAGCCAGAATCCACATGAAAAGGACAAATATTTGTGACAGAAATTAAGATAACAGAGTTTCTAGGCAGTGGCTATTAAAAGGAGTGGCTATTAAAAGGAGCACAAGCTCCAGACTCACAAGTCTGTGCCTCCAAACCTTGCTAGAACTTCCAAAGCTAACCTCAAAGTAGCAAGATAGGAAGGGGACAGACAAAAAAAAATACTAAGGAAATAATTATAATTGCTTTAATTTTAATAAAAGTCTCTGTTTTAACATGCCATTTACTTAGCCTAAAAAGATTATTATTAATATCTAATGTAAACTGTCCAAGCAACAACTGACTTAGTGCTCTCCGTGGTCCTGAAGCCTTCACCTCAATACTTATAAACTGGATCACTATCTCCATGTCCAGATTTTAGTTATGTCAGTAGTTATGCAACTTCTGTGTTTTTCCAAGTCCCTGCTGGTTGCATTAGAGTTATGCAAAATCACAGAGCTTGTTGTAAGGTCAAACAAGTACACTTCACAATAAAAACTACTGAAGTGTTGCCTTTTTTTGAAAGTGAAAGCAGCAACTTTTATGGAGTGTAGATTCTAGTCATGGATTTTTCTTTTCATTGAAACCAGGCTTAAAAATAAGTCTACTGCGATTCTCTTCTTGTCTGGTTAGAAACCTATTCCATTTATTATTTGAAAGAAAGATGTTTGCAGTTGATAACCCTCAGTGATTAAGATACTACCTGTCTACAAAACAGGGACAGTGTAATTGTTGATGCTGTGGACTGGCTATGGGGAGATCCAGGTTCAATTGCATTTTTAGGCTTCAAAAACACATTCCGTGGGAGAGTCACTTTCTCCCGGTCCTACAAACAGTACCTTGCAGGACTGGTCTTGTGGGGAATAATAGAAAACAGAAGCACACTAAGTGGAATTCTATTTCTGGACAAGATTTTCCAGTGATTCAATGTCATGCAACAGTATTCCATGACCAATAGTTAGCAATCAAAGAGAGTGTTTATCCAACAAGCTTTATGTAGTTATTAAGTGAATACATTTTCTGGGGTTACATAATACAGTGAATCATAAAATACCAAATAGACTGAGTTCATGTAGCTTGCAAATGCAACACACACTCTCTCTCTCACACACACACACCTATGTGATTTTACAAATGTCTAAGTACATTGTGCAATGCAATTACTATCTTTTTAATTGCATCAGTCAACTGTATTAAAAAGTATGGAAAAAGATTAATTTTTGGAAATATACTGTATAATCATGATAACTATGTTTTTTGTGAGTGAAAAAAGGTGGTTAGGTGATCTAACAAAATACTTGAAAATTGGTAAAAGCAGGAAGAACCTCAATATGATGATGACTTGTATAGGCATAAAATGAATCTTGGGACTTTGGGTACTATTTTAATAATCCATTAAAATCTCTATTGGCATAGATAGGATGAATATGTGAATACTTTGAGAGGGAAAATAGCATTGACAAGTAATGCCTCTTTGCTGCTGTGTACAAGGTTAAAAAATATGAGAGGGATAATTTGTATTCTGGAAGAAAACCAGCTAATTTAAAACCAGGAGAGTATTTTAGAATTTAATAATATTGTAGACTGGAAAACATAAACTAGAAGTCTGATTTAAAGTAAACACTTTCATAGGTTTAAACAATGGTGTTATCTGAAGATCTTGATACCATCTGAAAAACTGCTAGAATAAAGTTAAGGCAATATTCTGCTAAAACAGCATTTTTGCATTAGCATTTAATCTGAATGAGTATCACAGACCTATCTAGGTCATTCTTATTAATTGTTGTAAAATAATCACTTATTTAACAACATAGAATGTTGCTGTTTGAATACATCTATAGGACACTAGGCAGGAGAAGGTGATATAAGTCATAGTCCAAACAGTTGGTTTATTGTTTCACTATTACCTTTGAGTGAAATATAGTTTTCACCCATCAAAAGGCTCAATTCTTCAATAATGTCCATTTTTGTTTGTGCTGGAAAGCTCTCTATAAAGTACAGTAACTTTAAAGCAGTATTTATCAGCTTTGGCCCTTTTAAGATGTCTGGACTTTAACTCCCAGAATTCCCCAGCCAGCATAGCTAGGGTGATAATCGGAAGCATATTACAAAGTTTAAATCATGTCTTTATTAAAGGACAATTGGAAATTCTTTTCAAACCAAGACAGCCACACCTTTAGTTTTTGTTGAAATATTTGTGAGATAGACCTGTCCTACTCATTTTTTTTATTAATAGTGATGTATCCTGTTCCATTAAATAAGTCTCCTATAGATAAGCAATATCTGCCCTTAATTATAATAAATATGCTAAGATTACATTTGTTCCCTTGGGTTCTTACAATCATTTTACATTAAGGCTAAGTATCTTCATTCTCAGTTGGATTTGAATTTGGAGGCTGGGCCTAAAGTAGTAGACAGTATAGAACAGCTTCATTAATTAAGCTTAATTAATAAATTATTTAAGTCCCTTGTAATAACACAAGGGACACAGTGGCTCAATGGCTAAGATGCTGAGCTTGTCGATCTGAAAGGTTGGCAGTTCGGTGGTTCGAATCCCTAGCACTGTATAACAGTGTGAGCTCCTGTTACTTATTCCAGCTTCTGCCAACCTAGCAGTTCAAAAGCATGTAAAAATGCAAGTAGAAAAATAGGGATCACTTTGGTGGGAAGGTAACAGTGTTCCGTGTGCCTTTGGCATTTAGTCATGCCGGTTACGAGGAGATGTTTTCAGACAGCGCTTTGTAACAGAGATAAGCACTGCCCCCCCAAGAACTGGAAACAACTAGCATGTATGTGCAAGGGGAACCTTGACTTTTAATAGCTTACCTCACAATATCTCCCAATTTTTCCATCCATTTCCTATCAGTTCAGTTGTTGATAATGAACTGCACTCTAAATTAATGCAAAGATAAAACATGTTGTAAAATAGTTAATGCCCTTCAAAACACAAAGATGGTAAGTGAATCAAGGAGCTCTAATAACATGTCTTTGGAGACGCTGTTATCAGCATGTTCACAATTAATTCTGCTTGTACATGGTTTCGAAAACACTGGTGTTGCTTCATGAGACGGTACTTAATCTTTCTGATTCTTCCATGACAGTAGCAAAATTATCTCTTGGATCAGGACAAAAAAAATATAGGAAGAGATGAACTGACATTGAGAAGCAAAGACAAACTGAATTTTTAAGGAGAAAAACTGGAAAAATTTCAGTAGTACCCCTGATCTCATCCATCTTCTATCTAAGGGGCTGCCACAAAGAGGGGGTCAACCTATTCTCCATAGCATCTAAAAGCAGAACAAGAAGCAATAGATGGAAACCAATAAAGGACAGAACCAACCTAGAACAAAGGAGAAATTTCTGACAGTTAGAACAATTAATCAGTGGAACAACCTGCTCCAGAAGTTGTGGGCGCTCGAACACTGGAGGTTTCGAAGAGGAGATCGGACAACCATTTGCTGCTTGAGCAGGGATTTGGAATAGAAGACCATCCAACCAATAACATTCTGTTATTTTTCGATGTTTTCTCTTTTTCAACTTATACCAACCTTTCCCAGGATCAACAATTTTTCTCATATGTTTTCTGCTCATGTTGCTTGCCCCAAATGCATGAACTTTTTGCTTCAACCCCTTATGCAAAAAAAAAAAAAAAAAGCAATCATACATTTTTTCAAAATTCACTGATCAGTGCTTCTTGCAATAACTCTCAGCAAACATCTCCAATTTCATATTTTGAAGAGATATTCTCTCATGCTTATGTCAAGCTTTCATAGCCATACACAAAAAATCACTGCTATAGTTTGTTGTTGCATAAATGTCCTGTATAGGCTTATGTAAATCTGCTATCAGCTTTCTCTGAAGGATTAACATTATCTTTATTTTCTAGCATGCTGTTCATTACTTTATTCTTGAAAACAAGAAAACAAAGCTATCTGCCACCTTCTGTTCCTTCCCATTACCTTAATGAGAATTTACTAAGCAGGCTGCTTCAAATTAACATTACCACATTTCTATTTCACTTTGAGGCCATCTTCTTTACTTTCATCTTGCAAAGTGGTATAACCTGCAGCATTATTTTTGGTTCGGTTGTCTTTTTATCCAAATTGTCATTCTAGATTAGATAGATGGGGAAAAAAAAACATACTGGTTAAATAAATATGAGGGCAATAGGTTTCTTTTTATTTTATTTTATTTTATTTTATTTCATTTGATTTGTCAATAGCTTATAAGATAATAGAGGTAAGAGTAAACATAAGTATAAATACAGGAAATAGGTATCAATAATTGGGAACAACAGGACAGGGACAGTAGCAGAGGTGGGATGCTACCAGTTCAGTCCAGTTCTGCCGAGCCGGTAGCTCCAAAGATCGTCTGAGACCAAACTGGTTCTCTTTGATGATCTGCTGTTGGGCCCATCCACCCACATGGACTGCCATACTGGGAGCCTTTATTTCCTGGTTTTGAAGCACAGCCATTTTGTGCGGCACAGCAGATTGCCCCACATTGAAGACACAGGAGAGTGCAGGAGTGCAGGTGAGCAGGAAAGCCTCTGTGCATGCACAAAGCACACATTCGGCCTGTGCATGCATGCAAAGTATGTGCGCAGGCACAAAGCGTGCCCACCAAGCCACACCCACTGAACCAGTGGTAAACCACTTTGAAACCCACCATTGGATGGTAGGCATGATTGTGCGTGTTAAATTTGGGAAAAGAGAGGCTGAACCAGAGCATGAGTGCAACAATACTTTATTATAACAATAAAGGGCTGACCGTGCTTGCCACGCCTGGAACTGGCTCGCAGCGATCAGCAACTGGTTGGACCCCGCAGCCTGCTTTTATAGCTGGCTGCTGGGAGAACCAACCAATGGGTAAAGGGGAGAACGCCCGCAAAGTGAATGGACCTGAGTGAGAACTCCTAGAGTCCTCAGGACATAACACCCCTTCCCCCAGATGCGAACACGCATAGTCTTTGAGGTAGGCAGGAGGTTTATGTTGGCGCCGGAATGGCGCAGCTCTGGAACGCTGACTGTCCGCTCAGAGTCTGTCTGGGAAGGCAGAGCCGGGTGAGTGTCACCGACGTGCCCCTCGGTTCGGGCAGGCCCGGGACTCGTAGGGTTGGTCACTGGGGACGTGCTCCCGTAGACTGGATCGGGCTGGTCCACCATCTGGGCGCCGCTGTCCGTGCTCAGGTTTTCTGGACTGACTGTTGGTGTGTACTGGTCGCCGGGAAGGATGTGGATGTGGGGTTGATGCTGAGACCTCCCGTCGCTTTGTGATTCTGGGTCCCTGCTAGTGTGGGTGCTGAGGCACCTACGCAGCTGGTCCAGGTGCCTTCTCCAGACCCGGCCGTCCTCCAGTCTGACCCGATACGACCTTGGTCCGGTGATGGCCACGATCTCACCCGGGATCCACAGGGGGTCACCAGCGAAGTTCCTCGCAAATACTGGCTCCTGTAAGATAAAATGTCTAACCCCGATGTGGAAGCGAGGGGAGAGTCAGGGCAGTATTGTGGGTGAAGTCTGTCCAATACAGTCCTCAGACGCCTGCCCATCAGGAGCTCAGCTGGGGACTTGTTGGTGACTGAACATGGAGTTGAATGCTGGCTCATCAGGAAACGCAAGAGTTTGTGGTGCCAGTCATCCTTACTGAACCTAGCCAGGGCTTCTTTAGTGGTCCTGACGGCCCTTTCAGCCAATCCGTTACTGGCAGGATGAAATGGGGCTGTGAAAATGTGGTGGATACCCAGGTTGGCAGCGAAACAGCTGAACTCGGTTGATGCGAACTGTGGGCCATTGTCGGAGACAATGGAGTCGGGTAGCCAGTGTGTAACAAACAGGCATGTTAATACGTTGGTGATTGCTTGTGTGGTGGTCGTGGATAGCTGTGCAACGTCAATCCATTTAGAATAGGCGTCCACGACCACTAGGAACATCTTCCCGTGCAAGGGGCCGGCCAGGTCGATGTGAATTCTGGACCACGGAGCGCTGGCGCTCTCCCATTTAGTAGGGGTGGCAATAGGAGGAGCAGGACGGGATTCCTGGCAAATGTTGCAGGAACTTACCCATCTGACAACGTCCTCGTCAAGGCCTGGCCACCATACGTAGCTGCGTGCTAATGCCTTCATTCTCACGATGCCAGGGTGTCCCTCGTGCAACGCCTCCAGGACTCGGGCACGTAGTAAGGTCGGGATGACCACTCGAGTGCCCCACAGTAGACAGCCCTGCAAACTGGACAGTTCCTGCATGCGGGTCTTGAAAGGTGAGAATTTGTTTTCAACATTGCCACCCGGCCACCCCTCCTCACCCAGTCGAGCACCTGGGCGGCGTTTGGTCTGCCTTGGTTTTAGCAGCAATGTCAAGGGCAGTGATGGGGAGGTCCAATTGTGTTACCTCGAAAATAGCGTGGACAGGAGCGGGGTCTTCAGCCGGGCCGGCAAGGGACAGCGGCTGAGAGCGTCAGCGTGGGACAATGTTTTACCTGGCCGGTGTATGAGTCTGTAGGAGTAGGCTGCTAGGAAGAGGGTCCATCTCGTCATCCTAGGAGAAAGGACTTGAGGGGTCTGTTTGTCCCCAGCTAGCAGGCCCAGGAGGGGCTTGTGGTCTGTGACCAGCTCGAAAAAATGGCCAAAAAGAAATTCGTGAATTTTTTCACTGCTGCAACAGCTGCTAGAGCTTCCTTATCGATCTGGCTGTAATTACGCTCTGTTGCGGAGAGCGTTCTGGAGAAAAAGGCAATGGGAGCCTCAGCGCCATTGGGAAGCCTGTGGCTTAATACTGCCCCGATTCCAAAGGGGGATGCGTCTGCTGCCAGTACTAAAGGAAGGTTGGGGTCGAATTGAATAAGTACCGCCTCTGACGTGAGTAGTGATTTCACGGCGTGAAAAGCATGGTCTTCTTTGTGCCCCCAGTGCCAAGGTGACTTTTTATCCAGTAATCTGTGTAGGGGTTCAGCTACTGATGCTTTATGGGGCAAGAAAGACGCGTAAAAGTTCAATAGCCCCAAGAAGGCCTGTAGTTCAGTTTTGGAGGTTGGAGTGGGTGCCTCGTGAATTGCCTTAACCTTGGACTCCAGGGGGTGAATGCCTGAGGCGTCAATTTTATAACCCAGAAAGTCCACCTGTCTAGTGGCAATGGTGCATTTTTCTTTTTCAATTTGAGGCCATGCTGTCTGAACCTCTCTAACACTGCTCAAACTCTCTGGAAGAGTTGGGGTCTGTCCCTGGCCGAGACCAAGATGTCGTCGAAGTAGGGTACTACTCCAGGGAGGCCCTGTAAAATCCGCTCCATGAGGGATTGAAAAATACCTGGGGCAACACTTACGCCAAATTGGAGACGCTTGCATCTGAAAGCACCCCTGTGAGTGACAATGGTCTGGAGTTCCGCTGTTTGGTTGTCAACAGGGAACTGTTGATACGCTTGAGACATGTCCAATTTGGCAAAAATGCTGCCAGGTTCAAAAGTGTGTAATAAATGCTGAATGACGGGCACTGGGTAAGCGCTAACTTGTAGAAACTTATTGATTGTGGTCTTGTAGTCCGAGCAAATTCTCAGGCTACCGTCTTTTTGAGGGGTGTGATAATGGGCGTCTCCCATTTGGCGAAATCTGTTGGCTCAATGACCCCTTGTTTTAATAGTTTATCCAATTCAGCATCTAGTTTTGGCCGAATAGCGAATGGGACCCTACGCGGTTTTAGCCTGATTGGGACTGCCTGGGGTCGACTGAGAACGATATTGGGGTACCGTTATAACACCCCAGCTCATCGCTGAATACATCTGAGTAATCAGCGAATAAGGAGTCAGTGTCTGAGGTTGAGACAGCATGGACTCCTGTTAGCCCTAGGCTGAGATGGGGAAACCAATCGAGCCCCAATAAGGTAGGGAGATTGCCGTTAACTACCACTAGAGGTAGGTGACCTTAAAAGCTTTAAAACTGACAAGGAACTTGCCTCTGCCGATTACAGGAATGGTCCTCCCCTGGTAGTCCTTCAGGCTAAACTGGCACTTCTGGAGCTGGCTAGTTGATAGGCTGGGCTGGAGCCTCTTGAGGGTGTTCCACGAGATAATTGAGAGCGCTGACCCAGTGTCAACCTCCATGCGGCACGGTTTACCTTCTAAGTAAACGGAGAGAGATTTTACTAACAGTGTGGCAAGTGTGCTTGGCACGGTGATGTGTGCGACAGTTCAATACTAGCCTCTGCGGCCCCGAGTGTGAGACGGGGGGTGCCTTTGTGTTGAGCTTTGAGGGGCTTGGCAGACTCTCGCGATGTGCCCCTTTATGGCAGTTATTGCAGGTGGCTCCTTTAAACTTGCAGGTGGCCCTCAGATGAGATCCACCACAGGTTAGGCACAGGGTGATGTGCTTGGGTGGACCGATGTTTTCTTGTTTGGCTCCTACCTGCGGCCGTCTGTCGTTGGAGGCGGTGGACATCTTTTCATCACTCAGGATTCCTCTGCTACCACCTCCTCGGAGTGGACTGGAATTGATGTCAGCTTGGCAGTCGGGCCATGGATTTCGGTGGCTGAGTGCGCTGCCAATTCTGCTGCTAAGGCCTCCTCGACTGCTTGTGCGAGATTGAGGTCTTTTTTCGCGAGGAGGCGCCTTTGAAGGTGTAGGTCCTTGACCCCGCAGACTAGTTGATCGAGGAGCATGTCCTCCAGGTAGGTTCCAAACCCACAATGCAATGCTGCTGTTCTGAGAGCGGCCATATACTGATTAATGGTTTCCTTGTCCGCTTGCTTCCTCATACGGAAGGTGAATCTCCTGGCAATCTGTGAGGGCCTGGGAGAATAGTGGTTAGTGAGGATTTCAAGTAGCTCTGACCAAGGAACGTTTTTCAACTCACGTGGAGCCCACGAGGGCTGTGGCAGTATCAAAGACGATGGCTCCACAGTAGATCAGGAAATACGATTTTTCCGATGTTCACCAGCATCAGCAAGCCCAATTGCATCGATATAATGGTTAAAACGGTTCTTGTATGATTCCCACTTCTCCTCATCCAGTTTGAACGCTGGGAAGACTGGATTGGAGTTCATGGTGATGGACCGGTGGAACAACCTGTGGACAAAATCTCTGGGGCAGCAGAAAAATGTTCTAGTGCCTGTGGCAGGCAAGTGATTTCAGCTCTGGAGAGGCTTTTCGCAATCCTCTCTCTCTCTCTGGGTTAGCCACGTTTGGCCGTCAGCCGTTGGTGGCGTTTAAATTCGCGCCTGTGTGGGCATCAGTGACTTGACTACGACACCGTGCTGTGCCTTTTAGGTTTGAAATTCAAATGACAGCCGTTTGAATTTCGCGCCCTAAACAATGAGCGGCTGCGGCTCGCAGCGCTTCACTTTCCTGTAGCTGGGCTAACAAGCGGCTACAGACGCTTCTAACTTTTCGCTCTGACCGCTCTCTCTGGCTGCGGATCAGTGTTCGCCGATTGCTTGCTGGCCGCTTTCTCTGTCAGCGGACCAGCGTTTGCTCTTTTGTTTGCTCTTTTTGCTTGCTGACCGCTCTCTCTGGCTGCGGATCAGCGTTGCTCTTTATCGCCGCCGATCGCTCTCTCTGGCTGCGGATCGGCGGGTTAGTGACTCAGCGGTTGCATGGTGCTTCTGGTAGCCATCCCATCCTCGTCGCCAGTGTTAAGTTTGGGAAAAGAGAGGCTGAACCAGAGCATGAGTGCAACAATACTTTATTATAACAATAAAGGGCTGACCGTGCTTGCCACGCCTGGAACTGGCTCGCAGCGATCAGCAACTGGTTGGGCCCCGCAGCCTGCTTTTATAGCTGGCTGCTGGGGAGAACCAACCAATGGGTAAAGGGGAGAACGCCCCCGCAAAGTGAATGGACCTGAGTGAGAACTCCTAGAGTCCTCAGGACATAACAGTGCGCTTATGCACGCCCCTTACATACCTCTTAGGAATGGGGTGAGGTCAATAGGAGTGGGGGTTTGGGGATGTAACAACAGAGTCAGGTAGTGTGTTCCAGGCATTAACCACTCTGTTGCTGAAATCATACTTTCTGCAATCAAGTTTGAAGTGGTTTACATTTAGTTTATATCTGTTGTGTGTTCTTGTGTTATGGTTAAAGCTGAAATATTCATTAACTTTTAAGACATTGTAACATATGATTTTATGTACTATGCTTAAGTCCAATCTTAGCCAGTGTAGTTCAAGGTTGTTTAAGCCTAGAATCTCAAGCCTGGTGGTTTTGCGAACCGAGGAGTGTAGTACTCTTCTTGTGAAATATTTCTGGACATGCTCAATTGTATTAATGTCTGATATACAGTGTGGATTCCAGACAGCTGAGCTGTTTTCAAGTATTAGTCTAGCAAAGGTTTTGTATGCCCTAGTTAGTAATTCAGTAAAATCCTTCTCTTGCTCCAGGTCCTATTCATAAACACCCTTCTTCCCTAAACTCAATTCTTCCTTGTTCTTCCATAAAAGATCCTTAGCAGAATATTTGCCTTACTATTTTAACAAGTTGACATGATGCAGCCAAAAATGTTGGTATAGCCAAATTCTCCTTTTATTCTCTTGTTCTATTCATTATGCATCAGATTTCCTCTTCTGTTGTCTTTTCTGCAAACTGTGATTTAATTTGGCATTCCTCTGCTAATGTATGCCTCTATGTTTCTTTGTAGAGTCTAAGCAAAATTTTGCTTGACTAAGGAATTAGCTTGATAATTTGCAGATATTTTTTTCATCTAGCCCCTTTCTTCAATATTTTTTCCACAAACAGTAGCTTGGGTCATAATTCCTGACAAAGAACTGTTAACACTTTAATTGCCTCTTCAAGCCTTCATTTGTGTCTGGTGTTTTTATATTTGATAACTGATTACCTCTCACCTTTCATTTTAATGTAATTTCCTAAGCAGGTTTCTATCACGCTATAATTCCATTTCTAAAGTGTCTCAGTACAGTGTTTCCATCTTCCTTCAAACTTATTTGACTCTATAATGTCCCTTCCATTATTATTTTTGAATAGTCACAACCACGCCTTTAAAAATGTATTTTATATTGTTGCAGTGGTTTTCCTCTGTTAATGTAAAGATATTTTCTTTCTCCTTTCTTGCTTGGAAATCAAAAATGTGGATTCAGGAAGCATAAATCGTTCAAGGTTTTCATCTTCACTCTGACCCTGGTTACTGTAATAGTTGGTTTTGGAAGCACTCAGAATTTTTCTCCAATGATATTTTTGGAATTTTTTTTTTTTGCTTTCCCTTTTACCATTTGATTAGGAGACATTTATCCATCTTCCATTTCTGTTATTGAAAATGGATGTTGTCTAATATACAGTCCTCGACCTACGACTGAAGTTGAGACCCAAATTTCTGTTGCTAAATGAGGCACTTGTTAAGTGAATTTAGCCCAATTTTATGACCTTCCTTGCTACAGTTGGTAAATGAATCAGTCCCCTTGTAAATTTAGTAACATGGCTGAGAAGTGAATCTGGCTTCCCCATTGATTTTGCTTGTCAGAAAGTTGTAAAAGGGGATCACACAACCCTGGGACACTATAATTGTCATAACTATGAATCAGTTGCCAACCAATTGAATTTTGATCAGGTGACTATAAAGATGCTGCAACAGTTGTAAATATTAAAAAAACGGTCTTAAGTCACTTTTTTCAGTGGCTGTGTAACTTCGAATGGTCACTAAATGAATGGCTATAAGTCGAGGACTGCACAGGTCCAAATCTTCATTTACATTGTATGAGGAGAAGGTCTTTTAACCTAATCCTGGCTGTGTTGCATTTGCACAATCAAAAGGGAATTGCAAAGCCGGTGTCCAAATAGAGATGATGACAGAAACTTGTAGTTTTATATAAATAAATGTATTTCACAACTATATATGCAGCAAACTAGATAGTTAGGCAAACAGGGGCATCATCAGGTAAATCAACATAGCCGGAACATCATGAGGTAAATTACGGAGCTCACAAGGCACACAGAAGAAAAAGGCGGGAAAAATGGAAACTCCTCCTCCCCCTCCCCAGCAACCAATCACAGTGCAGATTACCTCATGCAGAAGCCAGCACTATGGTGCTAACCAAACACACATCTGTGTGTTCTGGCTCACCACACAACCCCACTGCTCTAACTACTAAATTTAAATATCTTAACAAAATAATCCTACCATTTCAAACTCTACTCTTAAAAAAAAAACTTTGGTATTCCAATCACCTATTTCTAGTTTAATATTCTTTCTAGAGGTTGCATTTACTAGCTGCTGCACCTATGTTGGTAGTAAAAGCAGAGCCTCATGTAAGTGATATGAACTTGTCATTTGTTAGGATATAACAATATCATTTTAAAATACCACTTTCTAGCAAATCTTATCTACTTAGATATGCCAATAAATATCACTTAAAACAAAAATTCCCTTTGAATAAAATATCCAAAGTAGTCAACAACACTAGGTAAAAGAGCTGCTAGCTGTGATTTCACATTGTTGTGTATATAATTATAAGAATAGGCTGGTGTTGCTGTTTAACTTGGGGTTGAACAATAATATCCATTTATTTCAGGTCCTTAGGTAGAACTCTTAAAGTGGCTAAATTACCAAATCCAATTTAAACACCTGGTGGACTGCGCATCAATCAGGTGTTTTCAATGACAGTTACAACATTGTTCAAAGAAGCTTTTATCTGCCAAATTCTAAACTGCTATTGGGTTGGATCCAACTTAGTCATGCTGAATATATGGCAACTAATGGAACTTAAATTAGCTATAACTAACAGAAGTCTTGAAATTCTAATGAATTTAGAAACAGAGAAAAATGGCCAACATGGCATCAAACTTTTTCACCCAATATTCTATGCACTGATTCTATGCATGTTGCCAGAGATTAAGGCAATGAATGTTCTTGCCCTATTTGGCAGAGACTGAACCTGGGACAAAATCTCTTGAATTTTGTGGCAGGCCCAAAGGTTCCTGATTGGGAGGAATCCATTCTCTTGTAATTGGGGGTGGGGAGGTGGGGACACATTTAAATGGACTCCATTGCTTTGGCAAGACAAACCACTGCCAATTCTTTACCATAATGAAAATCTGTGAGTATAATTGGGCCTTTCCAGATGGTTGCTGACTACCATTCTATGCAACCTCAGCCAGTACAGCCAGTGGTGAGCAACACTGGAGTTCTATTTATTTTCAAAACATCTACAAAGCAGTGGTGAGATTCAAATTTTTTCACTACCAGTGCTGTGGACATGGGGTGGTGGGCGTGGCAGGAGAAGGATACTGTAAAATCTCCAGTCAGAGGTGGTATTTTCTGGTTCTCTGAAGTACTCAACATTTCTGCTACCGGTTCTCCAGAACTGGTCAGAACCTGCTGAATACCACCTCTACTTTAAAGCTTTGCATTATGCATCTTTGTTAGAATCAATAACATCATTCCAGGTTTAATAACATCACCATTAAACAATTTAACAAAATTATTTACCCTGAATTCTTTTTAAAATCATAGGAATCATCAAACACCCGCTCCCCTACCATTAAGCTGTGGTTAACAAGTATATTAGGTGTATGAAAAAATAGGTCATTTCCTTTGCCTATATGCTCATTGACAGTTTAAAATGAGGAGCAGAATCCCCCTTATACAAAGTAAGCTTAGAAGAAGAGGATTTTTTAAAAGCTGCCAATGTACAGCCTAGCTTACTTCTGCGATTTCGTGGCCAGTGACAGGAACATGGCCAATTTTTCATGCATCCCTAGTCAATATTAGAGTGAGTGACATTGCAATTTGGACTTAGTAGTGGTACAAAGCAAAACTTTTTTGCATGCTGGGAATAGGGTTGAAAATGATCTGACAAAAAAGCAAAATGTAAAATTCTTTCATAAGATTTGGATGGTCCTCAGAAAGAAAAAAAAACAAAAGTACTGTTCAGAAGAACCCCGGACTTTTCATCCAGTACTTGTATAATTTGGAATGGACCCTCTTGAAATCAGTAAGGTAGATTTTTGAGTAAACATACATAGGATTGTACAATGAGCATTAGTAGACTAATCTTCTCCCATCTAATGTGTTGGACAAGAATTTCCAGCTACTATAGATTCTCACCCTGCTGGTTGGAGTTCTAGAAAGTACCAGTGTACCTTGAGTCACTACTTGTAAAGGGAATAATAAGCCTTCAAAATGTTGACATCCATTATCTTGACTATATTTTCCTATTAAAAAACTACAAAATTTGTATCCTTCTTAAGGCACATATATTCCAAAATTAATGAAAGCTGCCTAATAGAGCTAGCCTAATGAAAACTCAGGTGGCCTAAAGATCTGTGTAAATGTACGTATTCCTCCACTTACAATCACAATTGGGATCAGAATTTCTATTTGCACTGACTCTGTGAAATTATTCATTGTGAGGGTAGCAATAGCATTTAGACTTATATACTGCTTTACAGTGCGTTACAGCCCTCTTTAATCGGTTTACAGAGTCAGCATATTGCCCCCAAAAATCTGGGTCCACATTTTACTGATCTTGGAAGGATGGAAGGGTGAGTGAACCTTGAGTTGGTGAGACTCAAACTGCTGAACTGCTGGCAGCCAACAAGCAGCAGAAGTAGCCTGCAGTACTGCATTCTAACCACTGTGCCACCATGGCATGAGTATCTGACCTTCTCATCAAAAGTGCATCAAGCAATAATTCATCTTTGGTAAGTGCTTGTGTGATTGCAATTTTATTTCAGAATGTTTGGTTTAATTCACTGCAACACTTGTTTTTCAGCTGTTTTTACAGTATTTTTTAAAAGTTTGGATACTGTCCTGTTTGTTAGCAGATTGTTAGTTTACATGGACTGATTGCTTGGATTTATCCACAATTATCTATGCAATTTACTAGTATTTTACACAATCTACCTTAAGTACTAGACTGGAGTTTCCTCTGGGAAGAGATTAGAGATTGTGCAAATGTTTGGCTGCACTTGTGCAGAAATAATACTGCTATTATATATACTATCTTTTCTGAATCTTGTTGCAAGAATTAAGTATTATAGAAATGCAGGACTGTTCAGGAAGAAGCCCTGACCAATTATCTATCTTCCTTGCAAATAATCAGGAATGAATGAAGAAATTAGAAGAGAAGTAGCCATTTCTTTTTCTCTTCCTGAGGTTGCTGTTCCGGGAGATGTTGCCATTTTGTCGTGTCAGTTGGTTACTTGTCATAGGACTTAGAGTTGACAAAGCAATTACAATTTCTAACAGAAAATGTTGACTGTTGTGATGACATTTCTTGTACCAAAAGTGCTGCTAAAATTGCTCTGCGTGACTGCAAGTTATCCAGCAGCTGAATCCCTTAATTTTTAATGCTGTGAGGTTTTTTTTTAGTGAATTTTAGTGTACTAGTTCTGCATATTTTCCCAGCAGCAACTCCCATATTATTTAATCAAACATTTTCCCCAGCAAATATATTAAAGGATTAGTACATAATTGTTCTAAGGATGAGCGGGGGAAATTGTAGAGAAGCAATGGATATCCTATAGGAGCAACATATTCATTTTCTTATTTTTTTTCTGACTCTTTTGCTTTCTCTTGGTTTTGTACTAAAGCCATAGTTTAGTTCAGAAAAACTTAATTTTTGAAAGTCTTGTTCATGATGAAGTATTTACCCTTATGTATATGCTTACTTGGAAGTAGGATACATTGAGTTGAACATGGATATGATTTATTTTTCATCCTATAATTAGAACTGTTTGGCTTACTTTCAACAAGAATTTAAGAAAATTTACATAACTGTGACAAATGAGATTTTTCTTCTTCTTTTCAAAAAATTACCTCTAGAAGAAAGGCAATGGTCCCAAAATCATCCATGCCTTCCAACCAATTTTGCCATAGGTCAGTCACTGATTCTCAAAATAACCTGAGGACACTTTGGGGGAAAAGCATAAAGCAGGAAAAAAAAAAAGGAGAAGCTATATTTTCCAACCTGAAGGGCAGCTGTCTAGAAATGAAATAAACATATCAATGGGCTCAAGTGTTCTATTTCGGTTTCATGTGTTCCTCAAACGAATGACTTTGGCAGTGAATCTTATTAGTGAAATCCAGTCCTTCACTTGAGTCCTTAGGAAAAAGGATTTTGTCAAATCAGCTTCAGACAATCCTAGAAGGGTCTAAAGGAAGTATTTTTGTTCTGCTCTAGAGAGTAAGTGACCCAGATCAAAGAGAGAAACTTCAATATCTCTCATTTCCCATGACAACATCCTACTTTATCGACATTTTTCATCCTACAGTGGAAAACAAACCTGTGCTGTCTAAGGGCATTGTGAGCATTTGTAATGTATCTCTTTTATAGGTTGGCCAAGAATTGTCCTGAAGGACAGTGTAGACAGTGTTCCTTGACAGGGCTAGTGTTCCTACTGACAGCTGCATTGAATTTTAATAAAAAGGAGGCAAAAACGTTACTCACATTTTAGCAAGGAAGAATAAGGGGCAAATAAATGTCTGAGGAGTAAGAAATGGGGAAATAATTCCCAAAGGGTATGTTTCTTTCCTCCATTATTGAGAGATACAGTGATGGTAGGTTACATGGCATTTTTGCCAAATGAAAGCCCTGGCATTCATTGCCTTTGTGGCCAGGAGGAATTGAGATGTTGGTGTGTATTGAATTGTATTGTTCCCATCATGCTGTTTCATGCTGGAAACAAGCATCCTGCTTGGTCAGGTTCATTTTATTTACTGTACTTATTGATGTTGGAGAGCCATTTTGGTGTGGTAGTTAAAATATCAGGCTAGAAACTAGGTGATTGTGAGTTCTAGTCCTATCTTGGGCACAAAGCCAGCTGTATGACCTTGATACAGTCATTCCAAAGGTGCCTTTCCAAAAGGCAACTGGACTTTCTGAACTGAAAAAGATTCTTGGATAAGAAGAGAAACATTTTCAAAGAAAAGAATGCAAGAACATCCAATTGCCATTTGGAAAAAGCATCTTTGGGACAATCATGACCTGGATGATCGAGAATCTCCATTGACACTTGGTCCAGCCACTGTTTCTCAGCCCTAGGAAAGAGGCAATGGCAAACCCAATTCCTGAAAAAAAAATCTTGTGCAGAAAACTTTAGGGAATTGTCTATGCACTCTGAAAATTGAACACGATTGAACAGAAGAAGAAAAAAAATGCTGTCTGAGCAATCTGACTCTGTCTCAATAAATGTAATTAAATACAGTTTTTAAATTTTGGGCAAAAAATCTGCTTACTTCTTTTAGTTTTATCCTTTCATTTTTAATTAGTCAGCCATACATAGCTTTTATAGTTCAGTATATTACTGTTTATTCTCATGGCCAACTAATGGGAATTGTATGTTTTAATTCTGAACTGATTTTGATCTGAATCATGCTTGTAATAAACTAAACTAAACTAAATTTAACTGAACTGACTTTCAATAGGAGAGAGAGCCCCTTCCAATCCTAAAGAAGATAACTGAAACAATTTATAGACTCTGGTACCTCAGAGAATAGCTTGCTAACAGTGATGGCTGGTAGTTCCAATAAATTAGCATTAGTTTGATGTTGCAAACACAGTACAGACAGCTTGTCCAGACTTTGGCACTAGATCTGGCCTTGGCAGTATCCATGTCTCAAGGTAGAACAGCCCAGTTTCACACTATGTATGAATAACTTCCCTACAGGAGCAAACAAGCACATAAATTATCCCACCTTCTTACAGTTCTACTTGATGGAAATCCTTCTGCTGCCAAAATTTAAATAGTCTTCCATCAGACTCCAGTTACTTCAGATTTTAATTTCTGTAAAAGTCAGTCCATTGTGTTTTTAGGCTACAACTTATCTATGCACGATAGAGCTCCAGATATTTTCAAACAATTCTCAATAAATTATCAGGGATCTTTAGCAATTTCAGGGAATTTGTTAAGTGCAAAGGAAATCAAGAGATTCAGGCAGTTCAAATGGGTGTAAAGATTTAATGCAAGCTTAAGCTCTCTACAAGAATCTGACCAACTGGCAGTCGAGATAAATGCTTGGGAGGCATTCAAGATGGCTGGACTTATATCTCTTGCAGATGCACAAAGACTTGTGACTTATGAAATGTTTGACCCCTCCCTCAGGCTCAATCTGGTCATCTACTATAGAATTAACTCTACTTCAAGGATGTGTGTCACTCCAGATATTGCCAAATTGCAGCTTCCAACATTATTTATCATTATCCTTTTGGCTAAGATCTCTGGAACTGTAATTCAGCAACATTATTAGGCTCCACCCTAATTAACAACTACGCAAAAGCTACACACCCAACTAGGAACCATATAAATACAATGTGTAGAACCGTCCAGTGCACATATTCTGGAGAGAGAGAGGTTCCCTGATGATGGGCTCCAGTATGAGCCTGAAAGCTTGGAAGAATAAACCTTTAGTCCTGGTGACTGACTCAGATTGGATCCTGCAACATTATCCTGGGATATGTATATTTGCCTTCATTCACCCAGATTTTAAAAAAACTTTATTCCCTTTTTAATAATAGATATATACCCCTAAATTCATACAAATTCAGGTGGATCTTCATATCAATTCTTTAGCCAGGTTACATCAGACATAAAAATGAAGAAAGGATATGAGTATAAATGGCCACTCTAAATCTCATCAGTCCCTCACTTTCCTGTTTTGAGTGAAAGTTATGGAGAGGCACATACATGTCTCAGGGTGGTATACAAAATTGTTTTCCTCTGGATAAATGTGTACAAATAAAACCTAATCATATTTAGACATGAGTTGGTTCCAGAGCTTTCTATGTATTTTGCTCCCCAGTCAGTATTCACTGATTAATATTTGCACTTAACTTTTCTAGGACACAGTGATGTAAAAAAAGTTCGGACATTTTGCTGACTCTATTTCCATATATTGAGTTCCCCAAGAAAGCTTGTTCTATTCATATTAACAACTAATTATGAAAGCCCTAGCATCTTCCTTCAGTGATAACCAAAGAAAAAACCTTCCAAAATATAGTTACGGGTATTTGATTAAGATATCTTGCTGGTAGGATTGGATGAGAAACTGTTCAGAAAGACATTTTAGGTAGGAGCAAATGAGCTCCAAATCCAGAGCGTCCTATTTAGGGTGGTAAGCACAAGTTCATAGGCCATTCAAAGAGTCGCTGCCAAGCAGAGACCTGAAGATTTTAGTTTCTTGTCTGAGTCCAAGAAGAGCTAAAGAGTCAGCCCAACTGGAAATAATAACAGTTTGCGCCAATAAGAAAGAATGCAAAACTAGGCAGAAGTTTCTGCTTTGGAAGGACCAACTTAATAGTGTAAGACTATGCTGGGTATGCATTGGGGAGCCTGGAAATCAGTCTTCAGAAATTGGAACTGAAGACTTCCTCACAGAAAGTGACCTATATGGGTCCAATTGGGCTCCAAAAAAGAAGTTTTGTGTGAACCTTGGCCAAGCCCTCCCACATAAAGAGTAACATAATGAATATATATTAAGTCTTTTTTGTGGAATAGAAAGTCTAGAGAGCTGAAACATGGTTTTGAGTCTTGAGCATAACACAGCTGGGTTATGCAGAATATGTGTTTGTGTTTGCCAGGGGCATGTAGAGCAATAGCTAAATATTTCAAGGACCAAGTTTGTACTATCAGATGCTGAGTCTGAGAATGTTTGGTAAAACTTAGTTTAAAAAAATGTTTTCAAGCCTTTCTTCATGGAAGTACTCAGTAAGAATATTGTATTAAGTGCTTTCCTCAAACTGATCTCTTCCTGTGTGGGAAATATTACATCTTCTCACAATGACATGGAGGAGGATTCAAACATATCTACTATAATTATGGGGGATGAATGGATGGACATTTCAATTTGGCTAAAAGAGATTAATGAGCAAATTAAATCATGAAGATGCCAAAATGCACCCTTGTCCGATACCCTTGTCTGCCCATATGGAAAGTCATGGATGGATGTTTAAGATTAAGGAATAGAGCATTCTATGAATCCATGCAAAGCAATTTTGACATGGATGATTACAAGCTGAATGACCTTGAGAGGGGGAGTTTGATTTGTTCACTGTTGGAAACAGGTGAATAACAAACTAAATTCTGGCCTCTTTTATTAGATTGGAGGCATCTCTTCTTGTCTGACTCCTTTTTCCATACTTCTCTTTAGGAAAGCGGTGGAGAGATTGATCAGGTGTCAGCTTCAAAACACTCTAGAGCAGTGATAGTTAAGTTTCTGGGCACCAAGTACCAAAATGGGAACACGTGCACACCAAAAAGACACCAAATGCCAAACATGCACCAGAAACTAGAAGAGCATGCCCAGTGCATGCATGCATACCAGCCACCTGGTCTTTCTAATGTGCATGCCTGTGCACATGCACGCCGGGGAGCTGCTCTTCCAGTTTCCAGCACTCCCGTACACGCAAAGACCAGGAAGAGCAATGGGCAATAGCTGGCATGCCCGGAGAGATTGCCCTGCATGCCACTTCCAGTATGCATGCCATAGGTTCGCCATCGTGGCTCTAGAGAAATCAGGTTATTCTGTTTCAATCGGGTTTTTGAGGTAGCCTAATAAAGGTTGCCTTTCTTTGGAAATCTTAGTGTAGTTTACAGTTTTTTGCATCTTAGTTTATTATACAAAGGCATATTTTCCCACTAGAAAATGGCATCATAAATATTATGAAAATGTGAGTTTTGATGTAGGAATTTGTTTAAAAAAAACATAACTTTTTAAGGAAAACTGCACAGCTATCCTGTTGCCAGAACTCAGCTTATTGCTTTAGCTTAGCCCAATATGACACAGCCATGACTTTCCAGTCCATAGGAAAGGATGTCCCATCCTTATGTGGGATTTGATATCTCCCTTCCTAATGGAGATATCAAAGCCCAAATTATGTGCAGGGGACTGCCATTTATGGGCCAAGTCTTATTCTCTGCTTCTGGGTGCAATTTCAGTTTATTAGTTTGAGATATTGAGAAGCTGCCAATCAATCTATATTTCCCATAGGACAGAATATCTGTATCTGTATTGGTGTTTTCTGAGCTTGGTTGTTTGCTTGCAGTGATGTTTCCCAGTCAGGGAATGAAACATCTGCAAGCAAATAACCAAAACTAGTGAGCACCAAGGACTGCAAAGATCCATGTCTTTAGGAGGATCTAAGGCAGGGGTGTCAAACTCCCATTGTCATGGCGATGTCATGTGATGTATAGGCACAATTTTCCCTTTGGCTAAACTGGGTGGGGGCATGGCCAGCACATGATGCATCTGATCCAGAGGCTGCGAGTTTGACAGCCCTGATCTAAGGTGTTAATTTTATTAGCTTGGCTTCTAGAAGTGTAACTTTCATTAGAGATATGTCTTGTTAGTTTCATTTTCCTAGCACTGTTTCACGCTCATTGTCACCTCCGAGCTTGTATGTCATACAACATATCTTTCTTGAAAAGATGCTAACAACAAGAGGCAGGAAAGAAAGCAACATCTCCTACCTCTCACCTCCCCATTGTCTCTTTGATCAAATAAATTAACTTTCTTTCCTTGCCAATCCCATTATGTGGTTTGGCATGATGGACTTTCTTTTTTTATAAAGTGAATATTAGAGGATGTAGGTTGATAAAAGACATGTCACATTTGATCGTGGCTAATGAAGATGAAAGTTTCTGGGCTTTGATGTCCAGCCTGGAGCTTAAATGTGAAATTGCTTACTTGCCATCATTCTTAATCTTGGCTCCAGGTGTCTGAAAATTATATGAGGAAATCAGAATAGTTTATTCCAAAGCTCCTTTTATTTCCAGGACAACAATGTCATGGTATGTCTTACCTATCCAATTTTTTCCTCTATCATTAGGATTGATAGCACAGGAACTTCTGTTTTTACAATAACAGAATTGGAAAGGACCTTGGAGGTCATCTACTCTAACCCCCTGCTTGAGCAGGAGAATCTATTCCAAATATCCTCTACCTAGGATCGAACTCACAGCCTCCTGATTGTGAGGTGAGAGGTCCACCTCTAGAGAGAGAGAGAAAGAAAAGAAAAGAAAAGAAAAGAAAAGAAAGGAAAGGGAAGGGAAGGGAAGGGAAGGGAAGGGAAGGAAGGAAGGGGTTTCACTAGGTACAGATGCAGCCTTATATGCCTGAAAATGAAAAAGGAGATAGCAATAGCATTAACACTTAGATTTGCATACTGCCCCGTAGAACTTTACAGCACTGTCTGAGCAGTTACAGTGTCAGCATATTGCCCCTGACAATCTGGGTCCTCTTTTACCAACTGCAGAAGGATGGAAGACCGAGTCAATCATGAGCTCTATCAAGATCAAACTCCAGGCTATGGACAGTGTTAGCTTGCAATACTGCATTCCAACCACTGCACCACCAGGGCTCCATCCTAAGTAAGGAAGGAAGCCAATTAGAGTTATTATTATGAGAAACTACATTATTTATTTGATTCCCCCATTGACTTCAAGAAGCCAGCTGAGAAGACTGCAAATGGTGTTCATATGAACCCAGGACACTGCAACTGTCATAAATACATGTTAGTTACCAACTGCCCAAATTTTGATCACATGACTATGAAACTGCTGCAACGATTGTAAACGTGTGAATCAGTCTTAAGTCATTTTTTTTCAGTGCTGCTGATAAATGAATGGTTGTAAATCAAGGACTATCTTACAACTTTCTAGATTAAAACTTACTATTGGCTTTTGAATGAGGTGCTGAGACAGGGATGGGATTCAAAAATCCCAGCAACCAGTTCTCTGCCTGGTTGCTGGGTGGGCATGGCCATGGTGGCCGTAGCCTACCGGAACTTTTAGGAGGGGCATTTTTTTTGCCTTCCCAAGGGTTTGGAGGCCTCTCCTGGGCTCTGGAAGCCCACTGGAAGCCAGAACCAGGCCTGGTACTTCTGGGAGGGCCATTTTTCACCCTCCCAAGCGTCAGAAGGCCTCCCCTGGGCCTCTGGGAGGATGAAAATGGCCTTCCCCGAGCTCTGGAGCCCTTCCGGAAGCCAGAAACAGGCTCTTTCTGGAGTTCCAGAAGACATGTTTTTCCCCCTCCCAGAGCCTTTGCACAGACCCTGCACTTACCTGCATCACATAGAGACTCCTGGGAGGGGGGGGGATGGGTGGCCATTGAAATATTGGTTCGGTGAACCAGATGAAAACTTAACATCCAGTTTGCTGAAACCAGTCCAAACCAGCAGTGGCATGCTTCAAACAGTAATAGGCGGGGTCAGGAAAAAAACCTAAATTGGATTCTGGATTGTTGCATATATTTCAGTTTGTCTAAAAATTAAATATAATTAGTATGATTTATCTCCAATATCCCCCCTTTTGTCTCATTAAATATAACAATGTTATGACTTCTAGAGGCCTCTGTGAGCCACACTCAAGGCAGCATCAAGTGTGTGTTTGTGAATGTGTGTGTGCCTACAGAAGCTTTAGTTCTACATACAGTATCTATCCTGATATATTTAAGTAACTCTGCAAAAATCCCACTGAAGGCACAGTGGCTAGATAAATGATATTTTCAGTGAATGATTTACTATATTTCCAAACGAGTGGCTTGGTGGCCTAGAGGTGCGGACTCTCACCTCACACACAGGGAGTTGAGAGTTCAGTCTTAGGCAGTGACAGATGTTCCTCTCTCTGGGCACAAAGAGGAAATATCTGCTGTAAACTCCATGTAGTCACCAGAAAGGGCACCTGGCCAGTAAACACTCAGCTCCATTCAGTCACCCTGACCCCATCCCAATACAAGGGATTACAGGGACATTCAAAGGAAAAAAATACTATATTCCCAAATATTTTCACTGGTTAATTTTAAATACTTTAAGTCCCTTAATTAATATGCTTGTGGGTCAGAGGTGGTATTCAGCAGGTTCTGTCCAGTTCTGGAGAACCTGTAGTGGAAATTTTGAGTAGTCCGGAGAACTGGCAAATCCTACCTCTGACTAGTCTCAACCCCATCTATTCTCTGCCTCCAGAGTCCCAGCTGATCGGCTGGATCTTCATTTGTTGCCCTGCACAGGAGAACGGAGCTGGAAAGCAGGATAATAGTGTGGGGAGGGAATGGGATTTTGCAGTATCCTTCCGTAGAGTGGGGTGGAAATGGAGATTTTACAGTATCTTTCCCCTGCCACACCCACCAAGCCACACCCACCAAGCCATGCACACAGAACTGGTAGTAAAAAAAATTGAATCCCACCACTGTTGTGGGTGTGTACCCATGGATATATGCAAGGTGGAGTCATTGCTTTTCCCAATAAATATTTTTTTGTATTTCATTTTTACATACAAACTTATGAAAAAAATCACCACTGTTAAAAACCATTTGACTATCTTAGATTTTCATTGCTAGCTTTTCTGGAAACTAAAAGCCTACCTTCATAAAGTTCTCTTTGATTTTTGCATAATATTAGTGTTCTCCTTTTTTTTCAACACAATACATTTGGGACTCTGCAGCATTATTTCTGACAATATTTGGATTGGCTCCTCCTGTCCATAAGCACAAACAAGATTTTGCACAAGCAAGCTTTAAGAAGGTTGTTACTTTGCAATAAACTGTTAATTTTCTGCTTCTTTTTCCTTTTCAAAAAATATATTGATTTCCATAAGTAAAATCTATTCATATTGTTTTCCCCCATCTTAAGACCTTATCCAGTGGATTGAATGCCATTCAAGATGCCTTCTTTTAAGTTTGCTCAGCACAAAAAGAAACTGCAAAGAAAGTAGAATCATATTATTTAATATTTAGTCCAAAGACTGGCACAGAATGCAAGTAGATTTCATGGTCTCTGGGAAGGATAATTAAATTCCAACAACCAGATACATTAAATGTTCAATTTAAAAGTAAGTCTCCAAAAAAATTAACATCCATGAATTGGTCCCATTAACACTGAGTATAACTCAGAGAAGATGAGTTGTATCAATCCCATTGACTTGCCTCATTTGTTTTGAATTTTATCTAGGGTGGCTTATCACTGCTACAGAGAAAGGACAAAATGCCATTGCTTCATTATGCAAACCATTCAGACTTGTTCTTGATTCTTCTTTAACACAGGCAGTGCACCTACATCCTCTATTGCAGTAGCTAAGAGGTAGAAAGCTGACCATACACATAGCTTCAGTCTCCAGTATCTGTGGCTACTATTGTAAGCATCCTTCCCCCATCTGCAGCCTTAATCTTACAGAATAACAGAGTCGGAAGGGACTTGGGAGGTTTTCTAGCCCTCAGATATCAGACAGTTATTTCCTTGCATAAGTAATTGTATAAGTAATCCCGAGCCTGTGCTATTAGAGGAAGAGGACTTGGAAGATGAGGAGGAGGAACTGGGAATGCCTTCCTCCCCAGGACCTTCCTCTCTGGCAATGCCTTCCTCCCTGATAATGCCTCAGGTTTCATCAGACAACCGAGAGGAACAGCCTGAGATTAATCAGGAGGAAGGCATATCGGAGCAGCCCCTGACAGGGAGTCAAGAGGAAGAATGTTGGCTTGATCCTAAGCAGCGTCATAGGGAGAAACGTGAGCAGCAACATAGGAGACGTGGGAGGGTCAGAGAGTGAGCTGACTCATTGAGCCACACCCCACAGGGGATAAAAGTGGGTGTGTTGTCGGCTGGAACTTTGTACGGGACAAAGTTTGATCTTACTTCAGGTTTTCTTTGTGAATGATTTTTGTGGTCTGCCTTGTAATTTTCTGTAAGTAGCTTTTTACTTGTTATCAGTTCGGACTTGGCAGGCAGAGCGTGTTGGAATGCCAAGGACATTATCAGTTCCAAAGAATTAACTCTGCGAAGTCCGAGCCAGCCTGCCAGCCTGTGTTTGTGTGAGTTTGTACTCTTTCATCTTTTGAGAAAGAAGAAAGGTGAGACAGAACAAGTAATAAGCCCTAGCAACTGAAAAATAATACATATCCCCACTGACATTTGCTGTAAGAAATGTTCTGTACACCAATGTCTCAGTCATCCAGGTCATAGTTATCTCAAAGGTACTTTTTCAAAAGACAATTGGGCTGGTTTTTTTTTTTCCTTAAGGAAGAAGAAAAAATTGTTTTGCTTCTCATCCAAGAAGCTTCATCAGTTCAATGTCTTCTTTTTTTTTCCTCAAGGAAAAAACAGTCCACTTGTCTTTTGAGTTCTATTCATCACTGTGGTGAATCCTTATTTGCAGGAAATTTTATTATTCTATATTCATGTTTTGTCTTCCTCTCCTCTCCTCTCTTCTCCTCTCCCAATCCTTTGTACAAGACAATCTCAATAGAATATATCATTCTGAAAGTTGAACACTGTTCTCTAGAGGCAGTGTGTGGAAAGCACATGGTTATTTTATAATAAGCTCTTGCTGCACTCAGTGGTGTGAATGAGGCCTGAAGTTTTCAACCCAATACGGGTGTTAGCTGAGCAGGAGAAAACTATCTTTCAGGTTTCAAAGTGTGCATATATGTTAATATTGCACAACCTTTTCTCAGTTGTAATTTAAGAGTACAAAAGATTGTGATCAAACATTGTTAGGAGTCCCAAGAGAACCTGAGAAATCAGGAATGGGAAATTTGATGCCACAATTTCTGAAAGTTGGAATTTCAGTTTAGCAATATTCTGAGAACCACACAAGTCCCCCAAGCCCTGTCATAAATAATGACTCAATAACCACCATAGAAGAAATACTGAATAGAAGCAAGTTTCAGTAATTATATTCTTACTAGTCTTCTTGACATGAACATATGCAAAATAATAATTTCAAGCAATTAAAAATATTCAAGGTTTTTGTAATCCATTGGAGGTAGCAAGGATGAAAGCAAAGAGCTTCTTAAAATTTTTAGAGGTATCTTCCATAGTCAAGGCTGAGAAATTAATGCAAGAAATCCATTATCACACAAGATCAAGTGAAATAATGAAAACTGATATAAATGTGGATTGATTCCTAGACCCTACCATAGCTGATTTCTGTTGATTGACTTACCTTCTGATCGATTGACCTATCTTCTTTAGCTTAATGAGAACATCAGATTTTTCATAAAAGTTATGATTAGTAATTATTACTTCTACTACTCTATCATCTCTCACAAGTCTTGACGGAGATGCTCATTGTTGGAGGAGGTGGGTACATGAAGAAGCTGTCCTCATATTGATCATAGGCTGAAAAAGCAACTTATTTCTCCAAGCTTTCTGTCAGCCTTCAAGGATCCTCCTTCTGCTTGTCTTTCCGGCTGCCATAGAAATGGAGGTGGGGGGAGGGAAGATTAATTGGGCTATGTGAGGGAGGGGAGAGTGCTGGAGGCTTGAGAGGGTGAACTGTAAAACTTGAGAAAACTGTCTTGAATATGCTTATTTGCTTACTGCACAGCGGCAACTTCTTATCTATCCAGGCCAAGGTCAACCGCCATGGCGAGCCAGACGTTTGAAACACCACCTGAAGATGCCCCACATGACATTATGCACACATCAGACTGGATGGCCATTTTGAATTATTATGGCCATTGGCATAACCTTTTATATGTGATTTTTGCGCCTATTGCCTCAGATCTTGTATTCTTCTGATGCTACCGTATCAATTTTCAGTAAAAGCCCTTTTCTCTAAAACAACGGAGTCTAAGGTTTTCTTTCTTAGATTTTGAATGGAGCCTCACCTGACATTATACAAGATCTCTGTTTTACCAGCTCACCTGGAGATTAATTTCTTTTATCTTCCAAGGGGGTCTGAAAACAATGTCTAACTCAGCCAGCGATCAAGAAGATCTGTGGGCTGCTGGACACACTACCTCACTGCTTCTCAACGCAGAGGAAGAGGCCAAACTGCTTGGAGGGCTGCAGATCAGAGAGAAACGAAATATTAAATAATCAGAGAGAAACTATCCATCCGACCCAAATGGTCAGATGGAAAGTACTGGAAGAAACCCCTTCGGGGTGATGACTACCAGGACACCATCAGGGAGAGAAGGCTTGGCAAGAAGAAAACCGAAAAGATCTTCTGCTAGCACAAGCTTTGCATCTCTTAAATGAGGTTATGGAGGAACGCAGACCTGAAGAAAGGTATGAATTCCTGACCTGTGAAGAAGCTGGGGGAGAGAGGAGGGAGTCAGAAGCAATGGACATTCAGTCAGCCATCCCCTTAACTCAGCCCTGGCCAGTTCAAATGGCAGCTGCCACCCAAGCCGCCCCTGCCCCCCCGTGGGGAAGCAGCCCCATGGAGGTGACGAATTCCAAAGGTTCTTCCACTGGAACTAAAATACAGGGGAGATCCCAAAGAGTTAGGATTCTTCCAAGCCCAAGTTTGAAACCATATGGAGGAATATGGTGATGATTTTGCATCAGCTAAAGTGAGATGTGTCACCAGGGCTTTAGAAGGAACTGCTGCAAAGTGGATGGCGACATTACATAATGATAATGCCCCTCAATTGATGAACTATAACCTGTTTATGGCAACCTTGCACACCCACTTTGAATATCCTCTTGCTGAATGCAAGGCTAGAAACTATAAACCAGGGGTGGAGGTTGGTGGCTGAATACACTCAAGAATTTAGAGAGCTGGTATGCCATATTCAAGGGTGATCTCAAGAAACCCTGATAGAAGCTTTCAAGGATGGGCTGAATCAGAGGTGGTATTCAGCAGGTTCTGACCAGTTCTGGAGAACTGGTAGTGGAAATTTTGAGTAGTTCAGAGAACTGGCAAATACCACCTCTGCATGGAGATTTTACAGTATCCTTCCTCTGCCATGCCCACCAAGCTATGCTCACAGAACCGGTAGTAAAAAAATTTGAATCCCACCACTGGGCTGAATGAAGACGTTTATCTGTAAGGACCAGACTCTTTCCTCTTCAACTGATAAGAATGAACTTCTGAAAGCTAGGTACTTCAAAAGCAATTCTTTATTGAAAGGAAGTGAAAGCTAGGTACTTCAAAAGTAATTCTTTACTGAAAGGAAGTGATCCAGGTACTAGCCAGAGCAGGGTTTAATATGCCTCCAGGTGTACAGCATAGATAAAGGGGATTAGAACCCCTCCCCTATTCTGATGTGGCTTTAGTCAATACAAAGAAGGGACATATTAACCCCCCTCTTTTTTTCTGGGAACGTAACTTAGAAAGTTTCCCAGGAAGTTTCTTTCAGAGCTGGAATTTTTATGGCCCCTTCTCCTCTTGCTATCTCTCCAAGAGGTGACAAGTTTCCAGGCATCTGGTCTCCAGTTCCCAGTTGTATATCATATGCAAGTTATATAGATTCAATACAAGAATTAAGATATTCCGGTTACATCAAAAAGGATTACTTGTATCAACTCCCCCCACCCCCGCTTTCTTCTTTCATTGAAGAATGGCAGATACACGGATCTGACATATTGCCCTCCTCAAAAAATTGAGAAATCCACCTGAAAAACATAAAACATGTGTTATACTTACAACTTAGGATGGTTTGTGAGGGTATTTCAGGTGGAACTTCCATAGCAATGTGGGTGCTTTTACATGTCATTTGGCTACCCACTCATTTTCTGAGGAGGGAAAGTGTTTTCAAGCTACTAAATATTGTGTGGATCCATGGTGAGTGCACAAATCAAGGATATCTTTAATTTCAAAATATTATTCCCTATGTACCATAATGGGAGTTGGAGGTGTGGGAAGGCGGGGTCTGTTTTGAAATGATCTCTGGTTTGAGTAGGCTGCAGTGAAATACTGGATGAACCTGTCTAAGTGTTTTGGGAAGTAGAAGCTCTACAGTAACAGGATTGATAATTCTGGAGATGGAAAAATGGGCCAATGAATTTTGGTCCCAGTTTGTTAGAGGGTTGCAATGATTTTAGGAACTTTGTAGACAAATATACTCAGTCCCCAACTTTGAATGGTTTAGGATCACAGTGTTTTTTTGTCTGCTTGAGCTTTAAAAGCTGCTCTAGCCTCTTGTAAGGCTAGTCTGACCACTGGCCAAGTGGTTTGCAAATTATTTAATGGAAGGTTTGGGCATTTTGCTTTTAAATTTGCTGCATTGGACATAAATGTGTACAGAACTTCTTTAATTCCTGGTGAACAACCTCACTCATAAAAATCGCAGCTTGCAAATTAGGCTTTTGAAGTGGGGGATCTTCCTTCCTATGCACATTCATTCAAATTGTCTCACCGCAACAATGAGAATAGGGAAGAGATTCCCACATATCTAAGAAGAGAAGATGGGATCCATTTCAGATGGTATGGAATAGGAATAAAACACGATTTTCATTGCTTTCCTAAGGAAATTTTATAGCTCAAGGGCTAAAATGTAGCCCAGAAGCCAGCCAGCCAAACAAACGGAAACAAAATTGGCTTCTACCCTTTCAATTAGTAATCAAGAACATTCCATGGCATGTACGGATCCAAGCATTTCTTCCAAAGCAGGCTTAAAAACAAGTTTTTATATTGGAACTGAAGGGTAAGAAAAGGAAGAACAAGAAAATGAACAGGTTTGCCAAACCCATGAAAATACTGTGCTTGGAAAATCTGTTCACAATTAATTCACATTATGTCATTTTATTATGGTGTATATTATGACCACTTCTTATTCCCCACTTTAAATCAAACCCATAATTTGTAACTGTAGCATTAATACTTTCATTCCTTTGTGGCTGTCTCCTTCATTTTCCTTCCTAAATAATTCATACTTATTTCTTCAAGTTTATATATGCCTAATATTTCTGCTGATAAACTTAAGGAAGTAATTCTATCCACTAAGCATCACTCAATGGGCAAGAAAGTTCTGCAGTCAGAATTGGCTATCTAGTAGTCATGTGGAGAAGAAGCAAAGTCACTGAGATTGTGGACAAACAATGGGGTGGCAATGAATAAGCCAATAATTTCATTTGCATTTTCCTAATTAAATTTCCCCTCTTCTGCCTCTGTCTCATCTTTGTAGTGTATTTTACAGTACTGTGTGATGAAGTATAGTTACAAAAAATACATTCTGGTTCTAAAAAAGCAAATACTTGTAACACGACACATTTCTCCTCACCCCTTACCCCCCCCCTCCAAAAAAAAAGAATAGGGGCAAAAAAGGGATTGATGAATGATGAAATGATGAATGGTAAAGATTATTTGTTTATTTATTATTTTGCAATACTTATCACCTTGTCCAGACCCAAATATATTTGTCAGTAAAAAGACAAATACATTATAATAACTACAGAAAGAATAATGTCACAACCCAAGCATAATCATAAAAAGCAAAAATAAATTCCCATTTAGAGATAGTTCAACCTGTTTCATGAATAGCAGAAAAGAGGTATGTTTATATATGTCTGTGTTTGTGTTGAATGGACTGCAGTATCTACACTGCTCAAAAAAATAAAGGGAACACAAAAATAAGACATCCTAGAACTGAATGAATGAAATATTCTTATTAAATACTTTGTTCATTACATAGTTGAATGTGCTGACAACAAAATCACACCAAAATTATCAATTGAAATCAAATTTAGCAACCCATGAAGGTCTGGATTTGGAGTTACACTCAAAATTAAAGTGGAAAAAAACACTACAGGCTGATCCAATTGTGATATAATGTCCTTAAAACAAGTCAAAATGAGGCTCAGTAGTGTGTGTGGCCTCCATGTGCCTGTATGACCTCCCTACAATGCCTGGGCATGCTCCTGATGAGGTGGCGGATGGTCTCCTGAGGGATCTCCTCCCACACCTGGACTAAAGCATCCCCCAACTCCCGGACAGTCTGTGGTGCAACATGGCGTTGGTGGATGGAGTGAGACATGATGTCCCAGATGTGCTCAATTGGATTCAGGTCTTGGGAACAGGAGGGCCAGTCCATAGCATCAATGCCTTCATCTTGCAGGAACTGCTGACACACTCCAGCCACATGAGGTCTAGCATTGTCATGCATTAGGAGGAACCCAGGGCCAACCGCACCAGCATATGGTCTCACAAGGGGCCTGAGGATCTCAACTCGGTACCTAATGGCAGTCAGGCTACCTCTGGCGAGCACATGGAGGGCTGTGCAGCCCCCTAAAGAAATGCCACCCCACACCATTATTGATCCACTGCCAAACCGGTCATGCTGGAGGATGTTGCAGGCAGCAGAACATTCTCCACAGCATCTCCAGACCCTGTCATGTCTGTCACATGTGCTCAGTGTGAACCTGCTTTCATCTGTGAAGAGCACAGGGTGCCAGTGGCGAATTTGCCAATCTTGGTGTTCTCTGGCAAATGCCAAACATCCCGCACGGTGTTGGGCTATAAGCACAACCCCCACCTGTGGATGTCAGGCCCTCATACCACCCTCATGGAGTCTATTTCTGACCATTTGAGCAGCCAACATGCACATTTGTGGCCCACTGGAGGTCATTTTGCAGGGCTCTGGCAGTGCTTCTCCTGTCCCTCCTTGCACAAAGGCAGAGGTAGTGGTCCTGATGCTGGGTTGTTGCCCTCCTGTGGCCTCCTCCACATCTCCTGATGTACTGGCCTGTCTCCTGGTAGCGCCTCCATGCTCTGGATACTACGCTGACAGACACAGTAAACCTTCTTGCCACAGCTCGCATTGATGTGCCATCCTGGATGAGCTGCACTACCAGAGCCACTTGTGTGGGTTGTAGACTCTGTCTAATGCTTCCACTAGAGTGAAAGCACTGCCAGCATTCAAAAGTGACCAAACCATCAGCCAAAAAGCATAGGAACTGAGAAGTGGTCTGTGGTCACCCACCTGCAGAACCACTCCTTTATTGGGGATGTCTTGCTAACTGCCTATGCTTTCCACCAGTTGTCTACTCCATTTGCACAACAGCATGTGAAATTGATTGTCAATCGGTATTGCTACCTAAGTGGACAGTTTGATTTCACAGAAGTGTGATTGACTTGGAGTTACATTGTGTTGTTTAAGTGTTCCCTTTATTTTTTTGAGCAGTATATAATGGAATATGAGAATGACCTTGGGAGTGGGGGTTGGGGAGGAGAGATGCTGCATAGGGAATGATCAAACAAACGGAATAGGAAACCACAATTGAATAACAGCAGAGAAAGAAACTTATCAGTTTATCAGGTAGTAAAAGGAGACAATGGAAGATTTGTATTTTCAGACTTTCAAGATGCTGTTAATGTAGCCTTGCAATAAAGTAGAATTAGCTCATTTGATTGTGTTTCCTCTCTGGTCTATCTGGGAAGTTGACTGTTGTAGTTGAGCAATGAGAGGCTAGACCAGGGCATGGATGCAACACATACTTTATTAAGGTAATAAAGGACTGAATGTGCTAACCCAGCCTGGAACTGGCTCGCAGCGATCAGCGACTGGTTGGACCCCGCAGCCTGCTTTTATAGCTGGCTGCTGGGGAGAACCAGCCAATGAGAGAGGGCAAACGCCCCCGCAGCGCGAACGGACCTGGGTGGGAACTTCTTTAAGTTCCAGGGACATAACACCCCTTCCCCCAGATGCGAACACGCATAGTCCTTAAGGTACGCGGGAGGCTTATGCTGGCGCCCAGAACGGCGCAACTCTGGTGAGTTGTCTGGTAGTTCAGAGTCTGCAGAGGAAGGTCGGACCGGTGGGGTGTCACAACGCGTTCCTCGGTCGGTGCTGGTTCGGGACTCGTAGGGCTGGTCACTGGGGATGTGCTCCCGTTGACTGGTTCGGACTGGTCAGCCGTCTGGTGGTCACGGTTCGTGTTCGGGCTCCCGGATCGGCTGCAGGTGTAAACAGGTCACCGGAATTGGTGCTGATGTGGGGTTGATGCTGTAGCCTCGCACCGGTCTGCAACCATGAGTCACTGCTGACGTGAGTGCCTTGGCGCTCCGCAGCTGATCCAGGTGCCTTTTCCAGATTCGGCCATCCTCCAGTCTGACTCGACACGACCTGGGTCCGGTGATGGCCACGATCTCACCCGGGATCCACAGAGGGTCTCCAGCGAAGTTCCTCGCGAACACGGTTTCCTGTAAGACAAAATGCCTAACCCCCAATGTGGAAGCGAGGGAGAGTCAGGGCAGTAATGTGGGTGAAGCCTGTCCAATACAGTCCGCAGGCGTCAACCCATCAGGAGTTCAGCCGGGACTTATTAGTGACTGTGCACGGGGTTGAGTGCTGGCTCAGCAAGAAATGGGAGAGTCTGTGGTGCCAGTCTTCCTTGCTGAACCTAGCTAGAGCTTCTTTAGTGGTCCTAACGGCTCTTTCTGCCAATCTGTTACTGGCAGGATGAAAGGGAGCCGTGAAGATGTGGCGGATGCCCAGATTGGCAGCGAAGCGACTGAACTCGGCCGATGCGAACTGGGGGCCATTGTTGGAAACAATAGAGTCTGGTAGCCCATGTGTTACGAACAGGCGAGTCAATACCTTGGTAACCGCTGCGTGGTGGTTGTGGATAGTTGTGCCACGTCAATCCATTTAGAGTAAGAGTCCACGACCACCAGGAACATTTTGCCATGCATCGGGCCCGCTAGGTCGATGTGAATCCTGGACCAAGGTGCGCTGGCGCTTTCCCACTTAGTGGGGTGGCAATTGGAGGATGGACGGGATTCCTGGCAGGGATGGCAGGAGCTTACCCATCTGATGATGTCATCGTCGAGGCCAGGCCACCATACGTAGCTGCGTGCTAATGCCTTCATCCTGACGATGCCAGGGTGGCCCTCATGCAACGCCTCCAAAACTCGGGTACGCAGTGAGGTCGGGATGACCACTCGTGTGCCCCACAGCAAACAGCCCTGCAAACTGGATAACTCCTGTGGCGGGTCTTAAAAGGCGTGAATTTGGTTTCAACATCACTGCCCGGCCACCCCTCCTCACCCAGTCCAGTACCTGGGCGATCGTTTTGTCTGCCTTGGATTTGGCGGCAATGTCAAGGGCAGTGATGGGGAGGTCCAGTTGGGTGACCTCAAAGATAGCATGGACCGGGCAGGATCCTCAGCTGGAGCAGGCAGGGGGCAGTGGCTGAGGGGCGTCTGCGTGGGACAATGTTTTACCTGGACGGTGTATGAGTCTATACGAGTATGCCGCTAGGAAAAGAGTCCACCTCGTCATTCTAGGAGACAGGACTTGAGGGGTCTGTTTGTCACCTGCTAGTAGACCCAGGAGAGGCTTATGATCCGTGACCAGCTCGAAAAAGTGGCCAAAAAGAAATTCATGAAATTTCTTCACTGCTGCGACAGCTGCTAAAGCTTCCTTATCGATTTGGCTATAATTGCGCTCTGTTGCAGAGAGCGTCCTGGAAAAAAAGCGATGGGAGCCTCGGAGCCATTGGGGAGCCTGTGGCTTAACACTGCCCCAATTCCAAAAGGGGGATGCGTCCGCTGCTAACACTAATGGGAGGTTGGGGTCAAACTGAATAAGTACCGCCTCTGACGTGAGTAGTGATTTGACTGCGCGAAAGCGGAGTCTTCCTTGTGTCCCCAATGCCAAGACGATTTTTATCAAAAGTCTGTGCAGGGTTCCGCCACAGATGCTTTATGGGGCAGGAAAGATGCGTAAAAATTCAATAGCCCCAAGAAGGCCTGCAGTTCCGCTTTGGAGGTTGGAGTGGGTGCCTCGTGAATTGCCTTAACCTTGGACTCCAGGGGGTGAATGCCTTAGGCGTCAATTTTATAACCCAGAAAGTCCACCTGTCTAGTGGCAATGGCACATTTTTCTTTTTTTAATTTGAGGCCATGCTGTCTGAACCTCTCTAACACTGCTCGAACTCTCTGGAAGAGTTGGGGTCTGTCCCTGGCCGAGACTAAGATGTCGTCGAAGTAGGGTACTACACCAGGGAGGCCCTGCAAAATCCGCTCCATGAGGGATTGAAAAATGCCTGGGGCAACACTTACGCCAAATTGGAGACGCTTGCACCGGAAAGCACCCCTGTGGGTGACAATGGTCTGGAGTTCCGCTGTTTGGTTGTCAACAGGGAACTGTTGATACGCTTTGAGACATGTCCAATTTGGCAAAAATGCTGCCAGGTTCAAAAGTGTGTAATAAATGCTGAATGACGGGCACTGGGTAAGCGCTAACTTGTAAAAACTTATTAATTGTGGTCTTGTAGTCTGAGCAAATTCTCAGGCTACCGTCTTTTTGAGGGGTGTGATGATGGCGTCTCCCATTTGGCGAAATCTGTTGGTTCAATGACCCCTTGTTTTAATAATTTATCTAGTTCCGCATCCAATTTAGGCCGAATGGCAAATGGAACTCTACGAGGTTTCAACCGGATTGGGACTGCCTGGGGTCGACTGAAAATGAGATAGGGGTACCGTTATAACACCCTAGCTCATCGCTGAATATGTCTGAGTAGTCAGCGAACAAGGAGTCAGTGTCAGAGGTTGAGACAGCATGGACTCCTGTTAGCCCTAGGCCGAGGTGGGGGAACCAATCAAGTCCCAAAAGTGTAGGGAGGTTGCCGTTAACTACCACTAGAGGTAGGTGGCCTTTAAAGGTTTTAAAATTAACAAGGAACTTGCCTTTGCCGATAACAGGAATGTTCTTCCCCTGGTAGTCCTTCAGGTTTATGTGGCACTTCTGGAGCCGGTTTCTGGACAGTCTGGGCTGCAGTTTCTTGAGGGTGCTCCATGAGATAATTGAGAGCACTGACCCCGTGTCAACCTCCATACAACAAGGTTTACCTTCTAATAGAACGGAGAGTGAGATTTTACTGATAGCATGGCAAGTATGTTTGGCGAGGTGGTGCGTGCGACAGTTTAATACTTGCCTTTGAGGTCCAGAATGTGAAAAGGCAGGAACCCTTTGTGCCGAGTTGTGAGCGGCTTGGCAGACTCTGGCGATGTGCCCCTTTTTGTGGCAACTGTTGCAGGTGGCTCCTTTGAATTTGCAATTGGCTCTCGGGTGAGATCCACCACAGGATAGGCACAGAGTGATGTGCTTGGGTGGAGTGTTGCTATCTTGCTTGGCTCCTACCTGCGGGTGCCTGGCGTGTGTGAGGCGGTGGATGTCGGTCTCATCACTGGGGGCCTCCTTGATGACCACCTCTTCAGAGTGGACGGAAACCGCCATTTGCCTGGAACCAGGACCTTGGATCTCGGTGGCTGAATGGGTTGTCAGCTCCACTGCTAGGGCTTCCTCGACGGCTTGAGCAAGGTTAAGGTCCTTCTTGGCGAGTAGACGCCTTTGGAGGTATAGATCCTTGACCCCGCAGACTAACTGGTCGAGGAGCATGTCATCAAGGTAGCTCCCAAACCCGCAATGGAGTGCTGCAGTCCTGAGGGCAGCCATGTACTGATTGATGCTCTCTTTGTCTCCTTGCTTCCTCATTCGGAAAGTGAACCGTCTGGCAATCTGCGAAGGCCTAGGAGAATAGTGGTTAGTAAGGATTTCTAACAGTTCTGTCCAAGGGACGTTTTTTAACTCACGTGGAGCCATGAGCGCTGTGGCAGTGTCAAAGGCACGGCTCCGCAGTAGCTCAGGAAAAATGATTTTTTCGGTGCTCTCCTGCATCAGCCAGTCCTATAGCGTCGATGTAGTGGTTAAAACGATTCTTGTATGACTCCCACTTCTCCTCATCAGGCTTGAACGACGGAAAAGCTGGGTTGGAGTTCATGTTGAGAATCTGGTGGCTAAATTGTTGAGGGTTCTCTCTGGGACAACGCGGAAATAAAGCTCTAGTGCCTTGAGCAGGCAAGTGACTTCAGCTCTGGGGAGGCTCCACAACTCTCCCTCTCTCTCTGGGCTCACACGTGGTAAAGCTGCAACGGCTGTTGGCAGCGTTTTGAAATTCGCGCTCCTGGAGAGCGTAGGTGGTGCTGGCTTGCCGCCTCAGACAGCGCTTTAAATTTCGCGCCTTGTGTAAACGTTAGTGACTTGGAATTACAGCACCGCGCTGTATTTCCGTTTGAAATTCAACGACAGCCGTTTGAATTTCGCGCTCTGATTTGAGCCGGCTGCGGCTCGCAGCACTTCACTTTCCCCTGTAGCTTGCCAACACAACGTGGCTACAGACGCTATTACTTTCGCTCTTGCTGACCGTGCTCTCCGGCGGCGCGGCTGCGGCTCAGCAGTTTAGTGACTTCAGCTGTTGCGAGTTGCCTCTGGTAGCCATCCCATCCTCGTCGCCAGTGTTGTAGTTGAGCAATGAGAGGCTAGACCAGGGCATGGATGCAACACATACTTTATTAAGGTAATAAAGGACTGAATGTGCTAACCCAGCCTGGAACTGGCTCGCAGCGATCAGCGACTGGTTGGACCCCGCAGCCTGCTTTTATAGCTGGCTGCTGGGGAGAACCAGCCAATGAGAGAGGGCAAATGCCCCCGCAGTGCGAACGGACCTGGGTGGGAACTTCTTTAAGTTCCAGGGACATAACATTGACAGTATCCCATAAGGTGGAGGCCCATATAGAGAAGTCCTGCTGCTTGATTCATATAGTATGTGGAGGTAATATTAGCAAATCTTTAGCCAATCACTAGACTGGATAAGCAAATTCAACATTGAAAGGTGTTGTCTGACTTATCTCAGAGCAGCACTGTCTGGATTTTAACATTAAAGAACTGGACTTCATAGCCTATTAGCAACTAATAGAGTAGCTTTAGCATGAATAGTTGGTACCGTTTAATATATAGTACCAGGACCACATCCACCTTGTCAGAAACAATTAGAAAAAGGCAGCCCCATAAACAGAAGTCATCCGTAAAAGTCTTTATGAAAGCAAATATAAGGAATTGGAGTTCAGTAGAGAAATCCAAACTAATGCATCTCTGAGAGCTGCCTACATAAAGAAGCATACTGCAATGCTAAGAAGCTTGCAAAATTTATGATTTCTTTAATTTTATTATGTGCTTCATTTAAAATAATCCAAGCATTAAAAGAAGAGTTGAGGGAGGCTCAACTGCAGAGAATATGAGTGGTAAGATTTTATCCATAAAAGTAAATTACAGGAGCAAATTGGATCACTGGAAATTTGGCTTACACACCTCTTATTAGCTATTTTGTAAGGCCTAATTTCTCAGCCATTAAGATTTTTTTAGAAATCCTCCCCTACAAATCTACAGTTGCTATCAGATATATAGCGATCTTCTTCTTAGCTACAAAAAAAAAAAAAAAAAAAAGGAAAAAGTGAACAAGATAACATCACCACAGCTCCTGGGGACCCGGTAGAGCTGCACTCACAGGAAGAGTAGGGACCCACTCTCCTGCGCTGGTCAGCTGTCCCAGCAGGGTGCTGACCATTAACAGCAAGTGCGGCCTGGGAGAGAGCCGTGGAGGCTCCCACATTGCTCCTATGAGGCGCGTCACTTGCTGCACGCCATTCTTCGATGTGCACTCACATACAAGTCTCCAAGCCAGGAGACCAACCATATGGGTATTCTGAGGTGTGCATCTCCCAGTGTGCAGTTTGGGCCTCAGGAACAAGGAGGAACCGACAGGCCTCCCATGTGGTCCCTCAGAGAGCTAAGCCCGATTCCTATCGTGCCTCCCAGCTGACATTCGGGAAGCTGAGAGGGGCAAATCCCCAACAAGAAGGCAGACTAAGGCCTGCAACTGCCAGCCCTCAAGTTAACTAGCCTGACAGCTACCCCTCAGAGTGAGGCCTCAAGATCCAGGCCTGCAACTGTCATTCCTCAAAAGCCTCCTACCTCGTGGCTGGTGGCCATTTTAGGATCAAATTCGTTGGGGCATCATTTTGATTGGGCCTCAAAGCAGTGACCCATTCAGCCTGGCCTCCATCTCAGAAGATACCCTATTGAGGAGCTGACAGCACTTTTGGTGTACTTTCTTGAGAAATGGAAAATGATTGAGCCCAGTCAGGACCATCAGGCTTGTAGGCTACCCAAGGCCCTGAGATGTCAAGAAGGCCTCTCAAGAGAAGGCGTCCAAGAGTCCTTTCAGCCAATAGGGGAGCATCAGCGAAGATCAAGGCGAAGGCCCTTGCTCTCAAGAAAACTTCAAAGTCAGAACTCAGAGCTGAAAGGCAGAGACACGCTGCACTGGAAAAACAGTTTGCCAAAAATTTCCAGCAGTTAAAAGAACAGGGCCTTTCTCAGTCAGGAGACTCTCAGACCTATACTGGTCAGGCCCCAGGAACTGTGGGGTCAGAAGATAGTTTAGTGAGCCACCTTCAGGCATGGTCCTCTGAGAGGCCTGATGAGGCCTCCATTCCCCAAGCCTTAGCAGGACTGGGCCTAGCTTCAGGCCTGCTAATTGGGATACTGGAATTTACAACCCTCGGAGTTTTTTTGCCTCAAGAGGGATATAGGCCCAGTGTGGAAGCTTCCTTTATCCCCACTGTGGCAGGGCTCTGCCCTATGGTCCCCCCTCAAGACAATAGGCCCCAAGATATACAATCTATGGTCTCTGTGGCAGTCAGACTGGGCATCGTTGTGGGGTTCCAGCAGCTCCTCTGACCAGCAGACCCCCCCCTCCAAGTATCCTTCCCACTTTCTACCAGGGAAACCTCCTTCCTCAGAAGGTAACTTCCAAACCCCTGGATTTTCTGTATCCCTCCCATCTCCCTAACTGGGCAGGACAGGAAGATAGAGGCTCCTCATACCCCTCAGAGCACAGCAGATCTTCTGGGTCAGAGGAGGAGGAAGGGGAACCCAGGGACCCCTATCTTTCAGATGAGGAAGAATGTAGACTGGAGCAGCCCACAACAGCAGCTGTCTTCAGATCTTCTTTATTAAGGCCCCTTATTCAAAAGGCTTTAATTACTGCACAACTAAGCCCGGAGGACGTGGCACCTGAACACCCAGTGGATCTCATGGCCCAAGGGGACTCTTTATTCTCCAAGCCCATAGTGACAAATGAGGTGCTCCCCTCACCACTCTTATTTTTGGATTTGGTGAGGGATCAATGCTCTGCTCCCTTGTTGGGGTCCTGCCCCTTGTCACAAGACAAAAGATTCTTCAATGTGGGGCCCTCCCTGGCCAATGCCCTAGCAGTGCCAGCTGTTGATCCCCCAGTGGTATCCACCTTTGCTTTTTCTGGAACCCCTATGGAACCAGAGCAAACCCTGTAACATAGAAACCAGGCCACAGCTTGGGTGGTTAGTCTTCACCGCAGCCTCATTCTTTACAAGGTCAATGTCAGGGTTCCAGCCATTGTCTGGTTTAAAACAGTAACTCCGAAACAGACATATCTCAAAGTACCTTATTAAAAACCATCACTGGTAATGTCTGTGAAATTTCAGAACTGAAATCATTCTGAGACCTTCCCACAAAATTCAATCTCCCCCTCCCATTTTTCTACACCTCATTAATCATGTGAACCAATTACTCTGCAGCTGCAATTTCTTAGTGCGACATACTAAATATCCTTGAACTTTCAAACTAAACTTTTTTCCCTTTTAAACTATTCAACTATATCACCCACCCCCAACATTTTTCAACTCTATGGCAGCGATGAATTCCAGAGCTGACAGGCATCCCCCCTTGAAAATCCCTTCTCCTATAAGAAAAGAAAAACAAAACACACCCAGGGGTTAATACATTGTCCTTAACCCCCTCTCCCCCTCCACTCTCAGGTAATTCTATGATAAAGTTCATTGTGATTTCTTCCCACAGCTGGGTTGGTTCAGTGACTTGTTGGAGAAGGCCAGGGGTTTTTCCAGTTCTGTGTTTCATCATGGCACAAATTGAGAAACTTTTTACATAGTCCTCAATGTCAGGCTTCATTTTTGGCCACCAGGACTGTCTTCTTAGTAAATGTAGGTTTTTAAGAACGCGAAGTGGCCTCCTAGTTGTGAGACGTGGTTATGCTTTAGTACCAGTAGTCTTTAGGTTGTGGGTACATAAAGTTTAGTCCCTTTCCAAGCCAGTCCCTCATTCATTGTTAATTCGAAAGCTTTCTGACAGTCCATGGTCCAAGCCAGGGGTTGACTGGATTTTGGTTTGGTGGGTGACAGCCCCGTTTTTAATAACTCCATTAAAGGGAGGGAAACTGGCAAATGAAGGAATGAATCATCTATAGAAATTGGCAAAACCCAAAAAACTTTGAAGTTGTTTTTGGGGGGTTTCCAGTCTAGCACGGCTTTCCAGGGTCCATCTCAATTCCCAGATTGGATATTTGGTAGCCTAAATAATCCAGCGACTCTTTGTGGAATTCACATTTTGAGAGTTTTACATATAATTTGGCAGCTAGAAGTTTTCCCAGGACTTGTCTGACCAATTTGACATGTTCTTCAATGGTTTCGCTGAATATAAGGATGTCACCAGGTATACAAGGACTCCCCGGTACAGGTGCAGATGTAGCACTTCATTGATGAGTTGCATAAATACTGCAGGAGCCCCCTGAAGTCCGAAAGGCATGACTTCGAATTGGAAACTACCCAAAGGACAGTTAAAAGCTGTTTTCCACTCATCTCCCTCTTTGATGTGGACCCAGTAATAAACTTCTCTCAGATCTAGTGGGGGGAATATCTTGCCTTTCGATAGGTGGTTTAATAAGTCCTTCATGAGGGGGAGAGGGTACATGTTTTTGAAGCATATGACGTTTACGCCCCTAAAGTCCACTCATAATCGCAATCTGCCATCTTTCTTCTTGAACAACATGGGGCAGCTAACCTTGATTTAACAGGTTCACTAAAACCACGGTCCAAATTGTTGTCGATGTATTTTCTTAATTCAGTCATTTCAGCAGGTGTCATGGAATACATCTTTGGTTTTGGTAGTTTCACCCCGGGCTCTAATTCTATGGTGCAATCAGTGGCTCAATGTGGAGGTAAAGCATTACACTCTTCTTCACTGAATGCTTCAGCCAAATCTTTGTATTGGTTGGGTATTTGGGGGTGTTTAGGAGAAGGTTGCATGCTGTGGATGCTGGTTCAGGTTTTGGGTTCAAGTCGGCTGGTGGTTTCTTAGTGGGGGGAAGGGAGGGCAATGGGCCCAGCCCAATGATGCTTTTTCTGAATCCATCCTCCCATTTGATGGTAAGGGCCCATTTGTCTAGCCAAGCAAATCCCAATATGATTGATTCTGACATTCTGGGGGCCACTGTTGAAGTAATTCCCCATTAGGAGAATGAGTGCACACAGGGAGATGTAGTGAGAGTCAAGTTGAATAACACATGACCAGCACACAGATACACTGAATAGTAAAATGTAGGTTTTACTTCCAGTAAATGGCTAAGCAAAGTACAAGCAGTCCAAGTCATACACGGTTAAAGCAGTCAGTATTCAGTCCAGGGATAATCCCAAAATAAAGTCCAGTATCATAAACAGTTCAGTAACAGACTTACATCAAATCCAAGAAGAACTATGATCAGCAACAGTCAATAGGGAAAAAATTCAGTAACCAAAAACAGCGAACATCAGAACATCGACCAACTAGCAACACTCAAAACATAACAACCCAGGTTTCTGGCTCCATCTTATGACCGTTTGAGGAACCACACCCAATTATAATTTTAGCATTCCCTTAAAGATACAGTATTAAACATCTATCCTGCTTTATATATTTCCAGCCGAACTGTTAGGTAACTATCAATTCCTAACAGCCACTATAAAGCGTATGAGTTTGCAATGAGGACCCATTTCCATCTTGATCAACTCTGCCATTTGAATAGCTGGGGTCCCCGCAATTAATGTCCTATCTCAAATCTGCTCAAATCTGATTGGGCATCTTAGTGGGTTAGTCTTTATTCCCAATTGCTCAATGATAGGAAGCCCGATAAGGCATCTAGAGCACCCAGTATCAATGACAGCTTCTAACTCCCCAGCCTCCCCTGTGTAAGGTACCACTAGTAGAGGGGACTTTCCAGGCTGTGTCTAGCAAACTGGGTAATGTCCAGAGGTCTTCTTTGACTTTTCCGACCTCTAACAGCTGTACTAGACTTTGTGGTGCTCGTGGTGCCGGTGCAGAAGCCAGACAGTCAGCTGCTCTATGCCCATCCTGGCCAGAACGGTAACATTTTATCATCCTGTTGGGTCGGATATGCATAGTTTCAGCGGATTTGGTCAGCAGTCTCCTAGCCACAGTTCTCTTAGGTGGGCCTTCAGGAAGGGGTTTTCTATGTGGGTTGATGTCGTGGTCTAATCTGAGGGTGTTAGTATGCCATGCTTGCAGAGTCTCTGGTATTCCCCAAATGTTACAGGCCTTCTTTACTTCGGGGTCAATGGCGTTCTTAAAGTAGTGTAAAGTCATCCTTTCAGGCCAATCCATGAGATAGCTCACGACCCTTCTAAAGTCCCAAATAAAGTCTGATAAGGGTCGCTTGCCTTGTTTCATTTCCATTAACTTCTCTTCATTCTCTGCCACCTTGTCTGGATTTTCAAATCTGAGTCTCAATAATCAAATAAACCCATTTATATCTTGTAATTCTGGGGTTTGTTCATTTGTAGTTGGGCCACCCAGTCAGATGCATCCCCTTCATTCATCCCATCTGTTATGGCAGTAACCAAATCACACTCTGTCGCATATTGATCTCCAAATTGGTCTATGTGAGACCGGATTCAAGTGAGGAAGTAATTAAAATGCTCATGGCGGCCATCGAAAACAGCTTTGAACGGTATTTGGGCCAGTCTGCATCGTGGTTGGGGAGGTGGTATGGGCCTGGCAACTGCAGATTGAACTGGAATGAAAGGAGCCTGATAGGCTGCGTATCTAGTCTGGGCAGGGGCCCTAAGGCTTGGCTGGGTTGTGCCTCCCTGGGAGAGGGGTCTCTGTAGGGTTGCTCCAATTGGTGTTTGCATTTGTGGTTGCCATGAAGAAAGTGGGTATTGCCTGGTTCCCTACCTGGTTGGAGGGGAAGTGCCTGCTGTCTGCTGTCTGGGTAGATTCCCTTCAATCCAGGGCATCCATTGGCACTGAATCCACCCCTGGCCTGGATAAAATCCCCACCCTGGAGGGATACTTTCTGCAGGGGATAACCTTCTTTCTGGAAAGTGGGGAGCAGGACTCGGGGTTTGCAACATACCTGGGCCTCTCCAACTGGCATCTGTGTAATCTCCTCATTCCTCGCGATACTTGAGTTGGAGAAGATGGATTGTGTCAGGCTCCAACTTGTCCAGACAGGCTGTGGCTTTGAGATTAAGCTTGCCACTTTTAATTGCTGGAATTGGTGTGGTAATTCCACCATCGATGAGCTCCAAGAATCAATCTTGGGGTTATGATCTTGAGAGAGTTCTGACTCAGTTTGGGTCTCCTCCCTCCAGTCTGCTTTCTTTGCTATATACAGAGGCTAGTGAAAGATTTTTCTTCAGGCTGTCTGTGAAAAGTTGTTTTGCAACTCCCCCATGAGTTGGAACGTCTTGGCCTGGCTCCCAAATCCTTTCTCTTCTCTGAAGGCATCCATCATCTCCCCCAAAAGGGGGCTGAAAGATTCAGCTAATGCTCTGGAGCCCCACCCCCCACCCCAAGCCCTATCCTGCTCACCTTCAGTGTTGGCTGATTCTTGAGCTTTCTCCATCGCTGTAAAAAAAGTATCTGGGGTATCAGCTCAAGCCCCGTTAGAAAAAAGTGAGTTCTGAAATAATGTCAGGGTTCCAGCCATTGTCCGGTTTAAAACAGGAACTCTGAAACAAACATATCTCAAAGTACCTTATTAAAAACCATCACTGGTAATGTCTGTGAAATTTCAGAACTGAAATCATTCCGAGACCTTCCCACAAAATTCAACCTCCCCCCTCCCATTTTTCTACACCTCATTAATCACGTGAACCAATTACTCTGCAGCTACAATTTCTTAGTGGGACATACTAAATAACCTTGAACTTTCAAACTAAACTTTTTTCCTTTTTAAACTATTCAACTACATCACACACACACACACCAACATTCTTCAACTCTGTGGCAGTGATGAATTCCAGAGCTAACAGTCAGGCATATGTTGGTTATACCAACTTCAAGACTGGCTACCCAGCACTGATGTCACAGTCCACCCAGACCTCAACAAAATCATTGCCATTGCTGAATTAACGGCTGACACTACCCCAAGCTCTGCCAGATTCATGTCAAAGGCAATGGCTTCCTCTGTGTCTTCAAGTAGCCTCCTCTGGTGTCTGTAGTGCAGTTAGCTTGTTCATATGACCAAGGTTGTAATCAGGGTCTCTATAACATAGCAAGAAATGAATTGTGGTGTTTAGGGACAGTTCACAGACAATAGTCTCAGTAAGAGCAAGCTCCTGTGTAACATTTATCTTTTTCAAACCTAGGGACTTTTTATAGAAGATAGCAACACCACCCCCTCTATGGTTATCATGGTCAGACTGGAAAACATGAGCCATCACTGTTCTTGAACTTGGGGTCGTCGCAGGAAACATTGATGATTTCATCGGGAGCGATGGTTGATGTCTGGAAGTTGCTGATGAAGTTGCGAATCTTTGTGGTGTCATCGGATTCATTGGTGTCATCCAGTCCAAATAAGATAGTGTTGGGATGCTTCTGTTCATGTTCAATTGCATCTTTGATAAGGATGGAGATGTTACTAGCAGGATTAGTGATTTCCAGCAGCTTGGGTTGTTGAGCTGTGTCATGATTACGGGATACTGGTGCTTCACTTTTCTGCATTTTATCCTTTTCTTCAAGGGATGCTGGACGCGCTTCCAGAGTATCCACCCATTCAAGCAAATCAATACATTTGTCAAGTCTGGGCTTGCAGGATGGGCAGAATAATGGAAATGCAAATTGGGAGGTTTCTAGTGATGTTGATTGAAGAAACTGGGCTACACCTTTGGTTAACCCAAAACACTTGTAGTGGGCGTATGAGTCCATATCCCCATATCCACTTCATAGTGCTCTCAATCTCCTCAAATGTTTCATCACAGACAAAGCATGTGCAGGATTCATAAGACACATCAGTAGCAGTCCCCTTCTTTTTGGGTTGGGGCTTGGCAGTAGAGTGTCATGATTGTCTATGGATTGTCTGTTTTTTTAATTACTATTTTTTATTTTTTTTTATTTAGTGTGGCTGGGTTCTTTAGAGTAGCCAGTGGGAGCCTCAACTTAGCCCACCTTGTCAGCTCTTGGGAAGTTGGCTTCCCTTTGAGACGGTAGCCCAGCTCACTCCCCAGCTCTCCCTGGCTGCATAGCTATTTATTGCCATTAATTAGTTTTATTGCTTACTTTTCTGGAGGGACTCCTCTGATCGCCTTGGCTTCCCTCCCTGTTAGCCTCCGGTAGGGAATTGTCTTGCTGTTTGTTTGGCCTCAGGCCTCTCTGGTGTTACCAGCTAGTTCCGGCTTCCTTCTTTTGGCAGCAGCATGTGAGGTGTCAGCAGCTGGTCTCTTGGCACAGTGCAAATATTGATAGGTCCAAGCATGGAGGCAGAGGTGTGAGGGGAGAAGACAGGTGATCCAGACAAGCTGCAAAGCTGCCTGACTCATGGGGGGCTCATGGGAGGCTTGCCTGGTGGAACCAGAAACAGGCAAATTGCTCCATTACCAAATAGGTGATCAAACACTTTTCACCTGGATGGAGAAATGATGGAGACTCAAAGCTTTGTGTGCTTCCAAAGGGGATGGTTTGAAATGGAGCTAATTGCTCAGTTTCAAAATGTCCACTTTGGTTGAAAAGTGTTTGGGTAGGTACCACAAGCCCTGTCCCCTGTCCCATTGTCTGCTTCAATCAGGGCCAAGCTCTTGGCATGTCCCAGCCTCCATCTGCCCTGCTAGGAGAGTGAACAGTGTCATCAAAATGTGCCATCAATGAATTAAAATCAAGAAAGTTTATCAGATGTTCTCTAATAATCACTGGTTATAAATCCATGGAATAAGATTTTGACTAGGGAGGGAGGAAGGGAGGAAGGGAGGAAAGGAGGAAGGGAGGAAGGAAGGAAGGAAGGAAGGAAGGAAGGAAGGAAGGAAGGAAGGAAGGAAGGAAGGAAGGAAGGAAGGAAGGATAAATATCTTGATCAGTTTGGCTGGACTGGAGTCCTTGTTGGCTCAAGGATAACTTTTTGAGATTTTCCCAAAAAAGAAGATAACCCATAACAGGGCATTCTTTTTCTATAGATTTGAGAAGAGGGGGGATCATAGAAATCTTCTCTGAACAATTTTCTTAGAAAAGCTACTTTTGCTGATTTAATTTTTCCTGAGTTTTCCCTCTAGATGTATGCTAATTCGCAATAGTCACTAATCAATCTGTATTTGATTCATAGTATAAAGAATAAAATCTGTATTAATCTGTAATTATGATGGAAGTTTGTCACGCACTTAAAGGAATTCACACTCTGACAAAACTGCTGAAAATCCAAAAAGCTATGCTGCTAGAGATGATGTAGCTGGTTCAGATGGCAGGTTTTGAATGCAGTTTGAAATTATATTTATTTAGCTAATTTTCTCACCCAGTGTAGCGGATTTTGCATTTAGATTTTTCTGCTGTGGGTCATTCACCCATCTTTCTTAACTTCTGAGTTTCATCCTGCAAACTTTGCAATCAAGCAGATAGTCTGGAGCCTGGTTTAAGCCTATGAATAATGTGAGATTACATTAAAAAAGAATTTTCTAAGGTTTAGCTTTCCTGAAAATATCATTCCCACAGGCAATGGATTTTTTAAAAGAAAAAAAAACTATTTATTGATTGGCTTTGGTGCCAGACTGTCTGAGGCTTTTGTACTGCTAGGTTAAAGCTGTCATAATTAATGTATATGTCTGCAAGCAGACATGGACAGAGATTCATAATTAGTTAAGGGTAAGTGAAGTTTGACATGAAGGAGGCAATCTATTATAGCTGTGGAAGGTTCCTAGTAATGCTTCTTTTTCGTTCCTTGTGGGCTAAAATCTGGTTGTCCTCTTGCTCCCCCTGCTGGCCATACTTTGATGATACCAAAAGAAGGAAAAGGAGGAGGAGGAGGAGGAGGAGGAGGAGAAGAAGAAGAAGAAGAAGAAGAAGAAGAAGAAGAAGAAGAAGAAGAAGAAGAAGAAGAAGAAGAAGAAGAAGAAGAGAGGAGGAGAGGAGGAGGAGGAGGAGGAGGAGGAGGAGGAGGAGGAGGAGGAGGTGGTGGTGGTGGTGGAGATATTCAAGGTAGCCACATTTTGTCTTAATAAAACAGATAAGTAACACAGAGGAGAAGATTTGTCTCACTGGGCTACAGGAACGGTACCACTGACCTCACTAAAGCACTCTGCACTTGCTGGAGACTCTACAGAAACATCAGTGTGCTTTTGGTAAGCAAATAGGACAGGGGTGTCAAACTCAATTACACTGAGGGCCGCATCAAGGTTTTCTTTTACCCTCTGGGGGGTGGCACAGCTAGGATGGGCATGGCCAGCTCAAATGTCATTCATGTTGGGGGTGCCTGTAGTGGCCTGAGTGCTGTGCCAGTGAAAATGGGCTACTGAACTCTGTTTTCAGCTGTGAAGGCCTCCTGTAACCTTCTGCTAGCAAAAATGGAGCTCAGGAGGGATGTGAGTGACCCTCCCAAGTTACATTTTTGCTGGCAGAGGCACCACAGGCCAGTCCTTTGCTTTTTTCCAGGGTGGCCCCATGGGCCAGATCTGGCTCCTGTGCCTTGAGTTTAATACCCTTGAAACAGGGGTGGGATACTACCAGTTCAGCCCGGTTCTATAGAACCTGCCATGCCCCTGGTGGAGACTGACTCTGAGAGAGAGGAGGAACAGCCGACAGGGAGTGGAAGTGTGGCTCCAGAGGTTGTGGAGGAAGCTGGGGAAGGGCAGAGGCCAGCTGAGCAGTCAGAGGAGGACCCAAGCCCATCCCCTATCCATCCCAGGGCACTCAGGGAGAAGAGGATTAGGGAAAAATGTGGTCTACTCAGGAGGAGAGGGCCATGATCCACTTCATGGGTTGCAGGTATGAGATCTGCATAAGAGTTTGGACCTGCGTGCTAGCAAATGCTGAAGACAAAAAGTGGTTTTTCCAGGTTTATCTTGGTTGGCGTTCGTCTAACAGACTGTACCTGGTAATATTCTGGAAGTTTGTAATTAATTATCCTGGTCTGTCGTGGAACTTTTTTCAGTGCGGTTTGTTTTTGATTTTTGCTTCCTTATCTGCTCTTTGATTTTGAACTGTATTTCTTTCGTTTGGAATGTTATTTTGAAAATAGTTTAATCTCCAACTGTGAACAATTGAACAATGAAGCCAAGGTGAAGGCATTAAAGGACCTTTATTTACATTTTGGCTTTTGTTATATTTGTGGTACACTCCAGGTCATCACAGAACCTCTAGCTGCAAAGAACAACTGACAACGAACCAGTTCAGTGTTTGGCCCACCTGCCTGCCTGGGCTCTAGGCTGTCCTTTATTCCCTGCTTTTCCCTCCTCAGCTGCTTTGTGTGGCACAGCTGAGGTTGAAAAAGCAGGAAACAAGAGGATCTTTAAACACTGAGCACCAGAGTGCAGCACTTGTCAGCTGTCCAGGCAGCACAGCTGATGATTTCTTGCAAACGCTGCACACATGATTGTCCACAGTTCGGAGAACCAGCAAATCGCTCCACTGGCTGGCCCCGCCCCTCCCCACCCACTCACTCCTTACCTGGCATAGGAGTCATCCAACTTGCCTGGTTTGGTAAGTTGCTGTTTTTTTCTTTTTTTTCCCTGACCATCAGCTGTTCTGCTCTGCCAGGAGACTTAGATTAGCTAGAAAGCAGGAAATCTTGGATTTCTTGCTTTCTAGCTAATCTAAAAGTAGAGCTGAACTTTCCTTAGGATGAAGTGCAGACTCAGGTAGCTGACTGCAGATAGAATAGATCTCTAACTTAATCTTTGATTCTGTGAGCAACTCAATCTGCCAGCCTGCTTTGGGGTAAAAGTTGCTCTCTCTTTTTTTAAAAAATAAATTCAATATTTACATACATGGTGTGTTGTGAATTAATCTTGTGAGTTTGCTTGCTAGCAAATTTTATGTGACAGACTCAGTTAGCCAATTGCTGATAGATAGATCTCTGTGATTCTGTGAGCAACTCAATCTGTCTGCCTGCTTTACCTGCTTTTGGGTAAAAGTTGCTCTATTTTTATAAAAAAATCAATATTTACATAAATATTTATAATATTTACATACAACCCATGCCCACCAAGTCACATGACTACCAAGCCACACCCACAAATTAGGCCACTCCCACAGAACCGCTTAAGAAATTTGAATCCCACCCCTGCCCTAAAATAGGACATTGGCAAGATGCAAGACCATTGAATTCAAACAGGGGACTTGCCTACCAGCCATATTTTCTTATGCTGGAAGACAAAGAATGAAGCAGCCAGGGGTGGAGTCTTCAAACAGCCCTAGTGCCTCCCCAGCTCTTGATATCTGCTATGGTAGGAGGTGAAAATATTTATTTCCTCGGGATATGGGTGCTACACATTCTGTAGTCACTAAATCGCTGGCTCTTAAATCTAATCATCTTATACCCATTGTTAGAGCTTCAGGACAATCCCACATCAACCCTTTTTAACCACTTTTGGGAATGGATGTTAGAGGGAAAAGTTGACACTTGGCTTTTTGAATATGCATCACTGTCTGGCTACACTTTTGGGATATGACTTACTTTCTAAATGGCAAGTCACTCTTTCTTTTGATCAAAGAAAAATCATGATGTTTTTGCCAATTGGAGACTCTTATTGCCTGTCTTGAAATCCCCACTCAGGCAATATCTTCCCCATCCAAGGCAGTCTATCTCAAATGCAGTTATGTCATGAGGCTGAGCTACAAGCACTCCAGGAGGAGCTAAATATATTCCTCCTGTGGAAATTGCCCTGAAGAGGAACCTGTGCAAATTAAACAGTATGTTCTTTCAGAGAAAGCTAGAGTAGGACTGAGGCCAATTATTAATCACTTCCTACAATATGATCTTCTCAAGAAAGGGAAAACTTATTTCAATTTTCAGCTCTGCCAATTAAAAAACATGATGAGTCTTTTTATCTGGTTCTGGACTTGAGAATTATCAATTTACTCACAGTGACAATTCACCCTACAGTATCAAATCCTACTTTGATTTCACCTTTGTTTTGTATTGGACTTAAAGGATGCCTTCTTCTCTATTCCCCTTCAAGTGGATCATGAGAAGTTATTTGCTTTTCAGTGATCTGACAATGAACAGATACAGGAACTCAGCTATATTGGACTGCCTTACCCTAAGGGTCTGAAAATAGCCCAACCATTTTTGGTGAAGCTCTTGGCTCTGAGCTACTCAGATGAACCCCCAATCAGGAACAAATAGCACTGTGTTGCAGTGTCTATGGAGATTCTCAATCATCCAGGTCATGGTTGTTTCAGAGATGCTTTTCAAAAGGCAACTGGACTTGAAAAAGCATCTTGGATGAGAAGTGAAACATTTTCAAGGAAAAACCAAGGAAGTCCAGTTGCCTTTTGAAAAGCATGTGTGTTGCAATATGTGAATGATTTATACTTAGGGGCTCTTTCTGAGCTAGAATGAGACAGAATGTCTCAGAATGAAACAGGTGACTAGGAATAAACTAAATCCAACTTCTTTGGTACCAGTAGATAATTCACTTGGATGGTTTACCTCCTGATTGCATGCAAGTTTTGATGTGGTTTACTTCAGCAAACCAGATTTGAAAGATGAGCCTTTACAAAATGCAGAATGAGAATAGTTTATTGATGGAAGAAGCTACCTCTTGGAAAGCCAGCATATAATTTTGGGAGAGGGAGCATTGCCTTTGAATATGCCAGCTCAAAGGGCAGAGCTTATTGCCTTAAATGTGAATTGCAATTGGCAAACAGTAAAATGGCTATTTTTTTCTTGTCAGCAAATAAGCCTTTGGTGCTGTACATGACCATTGGTGCTGTACATGAGCTTTGTGGCAGGGAAAAGATCTGATTATAACAAAAGATTATCTGATTAAATTATGGAGAAGAAACATTGCAAATGTTAGATGCCATCTGAAAGCTAAGAGTGATTTACTAGTAGGATAAAGACAGATGGGTCTCTTTGGACTTGAGGGAAGCTTTCTGGATGAGGATCTCCAAAATCAAATTGAGAGAAGCCAGTGCTTGATCAGTAGGCTGTCTGCACATCAACACACTGCCTGTTGCTGCACACCTGAAAGTCAAAGCAAGAGTTTATCAATAGAATAAGAAAGCACTTTCCTACACAACTAAACTCTGTCATTCCTTAGAACTAACCCAAACTTTTTAAAGGTTCTACATTGTACAAAAAAACAGGGGGAAGTGATTCCTGATCCTTTCACATAAGCTTTGAGGTTGCTTTAGCACATCTAAGTGGCTTCATTGAACTGGTGTCCTTTAGGCAGGGGTAGGTTTCTACTAGTTCTGTCCACCTCTGTAGAACCGGTAGCTCTGAAGAGCAGCAGACATAGAACCAGTTCTATGTCTGCTGATGTTTTTGCCCACCCACCCACCTGGGCTGTTACCTGATCTTTATTTCCTGATTTTTCAACTTCAGCTGCCAAATAAGGCACAGCTGCAGTTAAAAAAACAAGAAAAGAGGGCTGTTTCAAAGGCTGCTTCTCAGCAGCAGTGGCGGCAGCAGCGTGCTAATGATGTGCTCATGACGATTGACAGGCGTGCAATTCACAGTGGGCAGGGAAACTCGTAATTCCCGAACCAGTTGTTAACCCTTTCATATCCTACCCCTGCCTTTAGGCCACAACCAGCTCTGCCCTGATTTTCTCATTTCTCTCTTCCACCTTCCCTATGAAGATACCTACAAGTTAAGAGAAAGGATTGTCTCTTGACAGTCTGTTGAGAAAGTGCTTGCAAGGGAGAAGCACAAGGCTCTGAGAAGGCCATTTTGTTCTTAGAAGAAAGAAACAGCCCTGGACATTCACCTCATTTGTTGTGGTTGTTTGTAGGAAAAACAAAAGAAGAAAACCAAAAGAAAGCTGGAGCAGTGGTCACGAGAAAATTTTGGTGGGCCTCAGAGAAATGTCACCCCCAGAGCACCCCCCCAAAGCAATTAATCCAGGCTGCACAGAAACACAAGGCTGTGTGACCCACATGGCCCATGGGAACCCTCCCCGCTCATTCACTCCTTACCTGGCAAACTTGCCTGCTAAGTTGCTATTTTTCCTTTTTCCAACCATCAGCTGTTCTGCTGTGCTGGGAGATTTCGATTAGATAGAAAGCAGGAAATGGTTGCATTTCTTGCTTTTTAGCTAGTCTTTAGATCTTTGCCTCTGCTTTTAAGCACAGCCGAACCTCCCTTAGGACTGAAGGTTCTATTATTCAGTGTAGACTCACAGCAAGCAAATTTTATGTGACAGACTCAAGTAGCCAATGGCAGATAGATGGATCACTGAATGATTCTGTGAGCAACTCAATCTGCCTGCCTGCTTTTCCTGAATTTGGGTAAAAGTTGCTCTTTTTTAAATAAAAATTTCAATATTTACATACATGGTGTGTTGTGAGTTAATTTTATGAGTTTTCTTTCAAGCAAATTTTATGTGACAGACTGAGCTAGACGATGTCAGATAGATAGATCTCTGAATGAATCTGTGATTCTGTGAGCATCTCAATCTGCCTGCCTGCTTTGCCTGATTTGGGGTAAAAGTTGCTCTTTTTTATAAAAAAAATCAATATTTATATTTATACAAATATTTATAATATTTACATACAAGCCAGTCAGTCACATGGCCACCAAGCCACACCCACAAAATAGGCCACACCCACAAAACCGGTTAGTGGTCCCTGGGATTTAAAATTATGAATTTGGTAGTCACTGTGGTCCAAAAGGTTGGCAACCCCTGGGGCTAGAGGATTACTTTTCCTTCTATGCAGATTCACTGTACTGTGGAAAATATAAACCAGCAAAATCTATTGTTAGATTTTTAGTGATCAACCTTTGGAATCTGAGCACATAGGTTAGAGGTCATCTTTTACTAACCATTCCATCTTCACATTTTGTTCCAGGTTCAACCATTCCATCATCTGGGTCATCTGTTGTAGGAAAGCAGGTGCATGTCGAGTTTTCCTTTTCGCATATTAACTTGCCACACATTTTATCCCTGAAAAGAAAACAGTGAATTCATTTTAATTAAAAAGAATGGAGTAATGAGAAGCCTGCTCTCTTGGGTGACCTACAATGTAATAAAAAGTTAGAAATTGCTAAAAACAATTATAATCGGAATAAAAGTTAAAAATTAAACAAACAAGATGATGGGCAATCTGTGCAGCTTGTGTAACATTGGGGTCATGTATGTCATGCCAGGGGCCTCCAGGACTGTAAGTGTCATTGCCTTCTGTACCAGTTGTAGCTTCCAAATGCTCTTCAAGGGTAGCCCTATAACAGATAACAGATAATCAGAGTTGGAAGGGACCTTATAGGTCATCTAGTCCAACGCCCTGCCTAAGCGGGAGACCCTACACCATTTCTGACTAATGGCAGTCCAGTCTCTTCTTGGAAGTCTCAAGTGATGGTGTTCCCACAACTTCTGAGGGCAAGCTGTTCCATTGGTTGATTGTACTCACTGTCAGAAAATTTCTCCTTATTTCCAGGTTAAATCTCTCCTTGTTCAGTTTCCATCCATTATTCCTTGTCTGGCCTACAGGCTCTTTAGAAAATAGCTTGACTCCTTCCTCTCTGTGGCAGCCCCTCAAAATTGGAAGATTGCTACCATGTCTCCCCAGTCCTTCTCTTCACTAGACTAAACATTCTTCATATGTTTTAGTCTCCAGTCCCCTAATGGTCTTCTCTGTACTTTTTCTAGATCTACAGTCTCAACATCTTTTTTATAATGTGGTGAACAAAACTGGATGCAGTAGTCTAGGTGTGGTCTTACTAAGGCTTTATAGAGTGGTATTAGTAACTCACTTGATCTCGATTGTATCCCTTTGTTATTGCAATTTAGGATTGCATTAGCTTTTTTGGCAGCGGCTGCACACTGCTGGCTCATATTTAGCTGGTTGTCCACTAAGACTCCAAGGTCCCTCTCACATTTGCTGCTATTGAGCCTGGTTTCACTCATCTATATGTGCACTTTGGGTTTTTCTTGCCTAAGTGTAGGACTTTACTTTTCTTTACATTGAATTTCATTTTGTTAGATACAGCCCAGTGTTCTAGTCTGTCAAGATCCATCTGGATCTTGAGCCTATCTTCTTGGGTGTTAGCTATTCCTGCCAGCTTAGTATCATCTGCAAATTTGGTAAGTTCCCCTTCTATTCCCTCATCTAAGTCATTAATGAAGATATTGAAGAGTACTGGGCCTAAGGCAGAACCTTGTTGAACCCCACTGCTTACTTCCATCCATGTAGACTTAGACCCATTAAGGACTACTCATTGAGTACTGTTTGTCAGCCAATTATGAGTCCAACTAGTGGTGGTGCTATCTATTCCACTTTTTTTCTAGCTTACTAAGAAGTAGGTTGTGGTCTATTTTGTCGAATGCCTTGCTGAAATGTAAATATATTATGTCCACAGTATTTTGCTGGTCTACTAATTAGGCACTATGTTGAAGAGTGAAATAAGATTGGTTTGGCATGATCTGTTTTTAACAAACTGGTGCTGACTGCTAGTTACTACTTTACTTGTTTCTAGATGTTGGCAGATCTGGTTCTTTATTATCTTTTCCAGTATCATTTCCTATGCAGTAGTCCAGCTGGAACTGGGGCATGAGTGACTGTGCTAACACTCTTAATCTTGGATTAACCTTTATGTGTTTTTGTTTAATTAGAAATGGAGAACCAGAAGTTTGCTCAGCCTCAGTAGGAACTAGTTGCCCCTAACACATAACTGAAAAATCTCATAAGGTGTTTCAAGGTTGGAACAAAATAGATAAACCACAGTTCCTGTATCTCCAACTGGCTCATTGTGATTTCCCTGATTTTAAAGGTGAAGATGAGTGACTCAGGATTCTTATCTTAAGAGCAAGTAATGCATCCATTGTCCACCTGGAAAACCCTGAAAGTGGGGTGGGTGGGTGGGCTAATGTCTCAGTGATATGATGTGCCTCACGGGAGCTCTGTGGGACCATTGATATCCAAGCTGCCAGAAGGTCAAAATGGATCTAAATTGCCTCAGAGGAGTGACAAATGAAGAGAGCACACTCTGCTGACCTCAGGAAGCCCACAATCTCCCTGACTGATCTGGAGAAGGCTCTCCAGCTCGGCAGCCAGGGGAGGCAGCCATTGCATGCCCTTATGAAGCTGGGATAGCCACTGGAAGAAGAGATAAGACAGAAAGACGGTGTGATCGATCAGGGTGAGATACTTTCAACTCTGAATTTCTAATATTTATAGAAGAAGGAGCTCCCTGGGAAACAACTGAGTGAAAGTGAGACCCAAAGGACAGGTGGAATTAGTTTTCCTATTCCACCTCTGGAAGAAAAGCATCAAGGCGAGCTTTAAGAGCCATTATTGGAATAGGAGGTTGGGTAACAGACTTGTTGAAAGAGCATATTTAGAAAACCAGACTGGGTACTTTAAAATATAATATTTTTAAGTTAGAAACTTTTAGAATATTGTAAAACTGATTATATAGAAACTTATATAATGGATATATATAAGTTATATATATATAATATATATATGGATCTTTGGTTGTTCGGGTTTTCTCCCGCGTAAGATTCAAAGTATCTAGGCAACGTTTCGATGAAGTCTCATTCATCATCATCAGGCCTCTGAGGTCTTTGGCTCTTGCTTCTCGGAGTGATGTGAGATTGCAGCTGCTTCTTCCTTCCAACTGCCAGTGGGGGTGGGACTTGATTGGGTGGGGGCTTGGCTGTGTTCTGATTGGTTGGGGGGTTGGCCGTGTTCTGATTGGCTGGATTTCCTGCTGCCCGGCTTCGAGTTCGTGGTCGCGCTGCATCTCCATAGTGGGTGTCAGCCTGCTTCATGTATGGCTCGGAGGGGTTTGAAGTGGGCAGTGATGCAGCTGCAGTGTAGCTTCTGGTCCATGGTCGTGTCTCATCTTCTGAGTGGGTGTGAGTCTGTTTTCTACATGGAAGTGTGGTGGTGGCATCTTGTGTGGCTCTCATGGGTGTGGTTCTGGTGTCCTTCTTCATGTTAGGTACTCGTCTGTTCATGAGGGCGGGTTTCCAAATGGCTGGAAGGCGGGAGGTGTCATCTCGTTTGTTCATGCTGTGTGGGCATTTTTCTATTTCTATGGCTTCTCTGATTATTCTGCTGTTGAAGTGTTCGGTTTTGGCGATAGTTCTGGTATTTTTAAAGTCAATTTCATGTCCTGTGGCTTTGAGGTGTTGGACCAGGGAAGAGGTCGTTTCTTCTTTTTTGATTGAGTTTTTATGTTCTTCAATGCGTGCATTTATTCTTCTGTTAGTTTGTCCAATGTATGTGGCAGGGCAGGCAGTGCAGGGGATTTCGTATACTCCTTGGTTTTCTAATTCGATTTTGTCTTTGGGGTTTCTTAGGATGGTGGATATTTTTCTGTTTGTGCAGAATGCTGTTTTAATGTTGTGTTTTTGGAGGATCTTGCTGATTTTGTCTGTAGTGCCTTTTATATATGGGAGGAGGGCTTTGCCGTTTTCTTGTTCTCTGTCTTGGATTTTGGTTGGGGTTTCTTTTTGGATTAGGTGGGTAATCTTGTGTCTTTGGAATCCATTGGCTGTAAGTACATTGGTGAGAGTGTGTAGTTCGGTTTTTTGGTGTTGTTCATCGGCTAAGCATTTTGTTCTGGAGATGAGTGTTTTGGCTATGGAATTGATCTGTGCTGGGTGGTGGTGTGAGAGTGCATGTAGATAGCGGTTTGTATGTGTTTTCTTCTGGTAGATGGTGTGTCCTAGGGAGCCATTGGATCTTTTGTATACCAAGACATCTAGGAAGGGAAGTTGATTGTTGGCTTCTGTTTCCATGGTGAATTGTATTTTGGGGTGTAGGCTGTTGAGGTGTGTGAGGAAGTTGTTCAGTTTTTCTTTCCCGTGTGGCCAGATTATGAAGGTGTCATCTATGTATCTGAGCCAGAGTTTGGGTTTGTGGTCGTATTTTTCTAGAGCTTGTGTTTCAAAGTGTTCCATGTAGAGGTTTGCGATGACAGGTGAGAGGGGTGATCCCATGGGTGCTCCTTCTATTTGTTTGTATTTTTGTCCATTGTAGGTGAAGTATGTATTGGATAGGCAGTGGTTGGTCAGATCCAGGATGTGCTTGGGGGGGTTGTATTTGTTTTGGATGGCTGTCAAGGCTTCTTTTATTGGTACTTGGGTGAAGAGGGATATGACATCGAAGCTTACTAGTAGGTCGCTGGGTTGTAAGTTTTGTTTCTTTATGATCTCGATGAACTGGAATGAGTTTCTTACATGTGAGTTGATGGATTCTGCATAGGGTTGTAGTTGTTTGGCGAGAAATTTGGCCAGGTTTTGTAGAGGTGAGCCTATGGAGCTGACTATTGGTCTGAGTGGGGTTCCTTCTTTGTGTATCTTGGGGAGACCATAAAGCTTAGGGCATCTGGATGATTTCTCTCTGGGTATGATTCTTTGCTGGATTTCTTCACTGATGGGGGAGGCTTTTATTTTGGATTTGGTAGTTTTTTCTAGGTAGGTGGTGGGGTCTGGATAGAAACTGTTTTTCAGCCTATTTGTTCTTTTATTTTTCTTATATTTTATATATATAAAATTATATATTTTTTTATTTTTCTTATATGTACCCATTTCATGTATTCATAACAATGTATATACTTATACCTATTATCTTGTAAGTTATTGACAAATCAAATAAATAAACAAACAAAGAAATGAATAAATAAATAAAATATTTATTTTTTACTATTCTGTACTATCTGTCAGATGGTAATAGTTCAAAAAAAGGGTTTGCAGGAGGAGATAGACCTTTGAGAATGTTTTGAACTTTCTTAAGGCAGCAGGAGCTGTAAGGCTCTTCCAAAGAGGAGAGAGGGCAACCAGTGATCTTCTGGGCAATGATGTGAGCCCTCTGGAGTGCTGTCCTATATGCCACTTGGGAAACCCTACAGAGGTGCAGTAAGTTAAAATACTCTCTATGGTGAAGATCACCAGCAGTTTTTCATTCAGTTGTTGTTTTCTGAGAAGTCTCAGGTAGCATAATCTTTGCTGGGCCCTTTTGACCAGGGCTGCAATGACCCCAGGTCAGGTCCTCTTTTATAGAAACACCCAGAAACTTATAATTGGCCACTTGCTCCACTTGGTCTCCATTGATAAGCGAGGGCTGGATGTCTGATCTGTTCCTTCTATAATCCACTATAAGCTCCTTGGTCTTACTGGTGTTGAGGACCAAGTTATTGTCTCATACCACAAAAGCAACTGATCCATCTCATCTCGGTAGGCAGACTCATCCCCCCCAGAGATGAGTCCAACCACTGTTGTATCATCTGAAAATTTAGCAATAGTATTACTAGCGTGAGTGGGAATGTAGTCATGCACATAAAGAGTATAGAGTAAGGGACTCAACACACAACCCTGTGGTGTACTAGTATTAAGAATAAGGGCTGAAGAGGTATGATTACTTAATCTAACCCTCTGTGAGGGGACAGACAGGAAATCCATAATCCAAAGGCAGATTGAATAAGAAAGTCCAAGGTCCAGAAGTTTAAACACCACCAACAGCATTCTCATATATCCCCCTCCCCCCATTCTAGCTGAGTCAGAGCAGTGTGAAGAGTGATATAGTGTCCTCTGTGGATCTATTTCTTCTGTATGCAAACTGGTGTTTATCAAATGTATGCGGAAGACCAGAAATGATGTGCCGGCAGATCAATTTCTCAAAGCACTTCATGATGATAGGAGTGAGTGCCACTGGTCTGTAATCATTGAGGTTATTGATAGGGAACTTCTTTGGCAGTGGAACAATGGTGGAAGCCTTCAAACAAGATGGAATAGTGGACTGGGATAAAGACCGATTGAAGATCCTGGTAAAGACTCCAGCCAACTCATCAGCACAGTCTTTCAGCACTCGGCCAGAGATACCATCAGGACCAGCAGCCTTTCTAGGGTCCGCAGCCCTCAGAATGCTCCTCACATCCTGTTCCTCCATAATGAGGTTGGGGGCTACAATTGGCTGGTGGTTGTATTTTATCTGTCTTTGACTTCTCCACTTTAAAGCAAGAAAAAAATGATTCAGTTCCTCTGCCAATGAAGCATCCCCCTCAGCAGGGATGACATTGGTCAGTTGATGGTTTGTAATTTGTTGAATCCCTCACCACACTTGCCTCATGTTATAAAAATTATCCTCAATCTTCCTCTTATAATCAGTCTTGGCCTGACCTTTCTTCAGATTAGCTCTGGCAACACTGTATCTTGCCCCAACATGTGGTGCAAATTTAGCCATGGTGACTTCTAAATCATGATTTATGACTAAATAAACTCATCAACCAGGGTTTATTCAGAAATACGCAGGGTAAACAAAGCTGGATAATGTCAGCCCAAAGGGAAAGGCTGATTATAGCGTCGTCCTTGACTTATGACCACAAATGCATGAAGAATTTCCATTTCTAAATAAGGCTGTTGGTAAGTGAGCTGCACATAATTTTATGATCATATTGCCATGGCTGTTAAGTCAATCACTACAATTGCTAAATAAATCACATGGTGGTTAAGCAAATCTGACTTCCCCTATTGACTTTGATTTATTGGAAGTTGGCTGGAAGGTTGGAAATGATGATCATGTGATCTTGGGACACTGCAGTCCTCATAAATATATATTGGTTACCAAGCGCCCAAATTGTGGTCACATGACTATAGGAATGCTGCAACAGTTGTAAGTGCAAGGGCCAGTTGTAAGTCACTTCTCGGAAATCATTAAAAGAATGGTTGTAAGTCAAGAACTATCTGTCCTTTCTGACACAATCTTTTAAAAGGCAGTTTCCCAAGATGGCAAACAAAGGAAAATTAGCCATTCAGAAATTGGCTGACATTTCTACTGTTTTAGCCAGATGACCGAATCATATTCCCACAGTGGAGACCCTAAAATATTTCTTATTATTCTTATATTATATCATCATCATAGAAGGAAATAATTTAGATTGCTTACTTTGCTGCACACGGAATCTTTGTACCATTTTCCATTCTGCAGAAGCCACAACCTTGGCTATACTGGTTCAACGTAAAACATATATCTGGAGACACATTTACACCTGTAAAGGGGAGTGAGGAATCAGGACAATTACCTGAGAGTGTAACATGTCAGCAGGATAAAGAATGGCTTAAGAGATTTTAGAGGATTAAAGACACTATTATTAGTATTTGCTTATTTGTAACCTATTATTTTGTAACCCATTATTTATCTAATCCTCTTTATGCCTGAATCATTCTCTATCTGATACAGCGCTACATTTAACTTGCTTGTTGTTGAATTTTATGGGCACAAAATCTGAAGCCACTTTTATGCAACTTGCAGAAGACCATGCAGAAAATCAATGGCTGGAGGGGAATCTTGGACCATTGGCCTTGTTCTCTAGGGATGACTGGAGCTTTAAACCAAAAGATCTGGAGGGCTGAGCTCTAAACCTTCCAAAGAAAGAACTTCATCTTGAAAAATTATTCCATCTGTACAAATCCCTCAGAAGTTGTAGGTGCTGCAACACTGGAGATTTTTAAAGAAAAGATGGGAATTGGTATAAGGTTTCCTATTTGAGTAGGGAGTTGGACTAGAAGACCCCCCAAGCATCCTTCTAACTCTGTTATAGAACAGAATACAAAGGAGAAAATATTTAATGCAATGATTGTCTTAGTCTTTTACAATACCACTATTCTGAAATCCTAAGGTCGACTTACCTGGCCCCCAGAGATCGATACATTGGTTTGTCATGATGGGGCATTTCCCATTGTAGCAGTAACCTTGGTTGTTTTGGCATGGATGTCCATTCCTCTGGAAGCTGTCCATGGGACACTCAGCAGATTGGCCAGTGCAGATTTCAGGCAAGTCACAGTCATCCTTTGCTGCCCGGCATTCTGCTCCTGCTTTCTTAAGCTGTGGGTGAGAATGAAAAATACTTCCAGCTGAAATATTAAAAGAAATGACAAGCATTACTATCACAATGTTGAAGACTGGGAAAAACCTACATCAGTGGCAACAACTTCAATGACAGTAGCTTCACCCGTGACACAAAAAAAAATTGATGAGATGCTAATGGCGGAAAAACAGAAACCTGCTTCTAACATCAGTATACAAACAACATTATTTACATTACAGGAAATGATGCTTAAGCTTCAGGATACAATGATGAAGAATCATACAGAAATGAGAGCAGATATAAATGAAATCAAAGAAGAAATGGGAAAACTAAAAAATGAAATGAAATCGGACATATCTAAACTTGATGAGAAAGTTGGCTCAATTCAACAAGCCTTAGAAAAGAATGAACATAAAATAAAAGAAGTCAAAAAATGAACAGAACAAACCGAAAAAGATTAGAAAGGGTCGATCAGCAAATGAAAATAATAAACAAAGAAATGGAAGACTCTTTGATCCACCTTTAGATGGACCAGGCGTCATATCTTAGATTCCAAAATGATGTGGAAACCAAGGAAGAAATCTGGAAATGGTAATGGCTGAAATCTTAGCAGATACATCAGGAAGAGACAAAAGTGAAATACTGAATGAATTGGACAATACGTATACGGTAAGCACGAGTTATGCCAGGCGACATAAACTCCCCAAAGAAGTACACATAAGGTTTAGAAGAAGAAAAGTATGAGATATTGTATATAGAATTTTGAGAGATGAACCTGTTGTTTATAAGGGAAAGGAGATTCAGATATTGAAACAGGTCCCGAGAAGGGTGAGGGAGCAGAGACAGGACTATAGGTTTTTGGCTGTGCAATTGAACAAAAGGAACATTCTCTTCTGATGGCTGATTCCCGAAAGGATGCTTATTACATGGGAAGAAAAGAGAATTAAAATTGACACTCTAGAGAAGGCACAGGACTTCTATGATCAACTAGTAGGCCCAGAAGATCAGAGCAGCAAGGAGGAACTTGAATCAAATTCCCAAGAGGAACATCAGGAACAAGAGAATAAAGAGGAAGAGAAAGGAATGGGAAGAACAGATCATCAACAAAACAGGAACAAGAAGACCAAAAAGCAACAACCAGAACACAAAGAGAGCTACGGGCAAGCAGAAGACAAGAATTAGGTACAATTAAGAGAATGGGAGAAGAAATACATTTACTATCAATTAACATAAATGGTTTAAATTTGGCAATAAAGAGGAAAAGAACATTGGCAAAATTAAGTAAACAAAAAGTAGAGATAACATGTTTCCAAGAGACACATATTCAAAAAATGGACAAAAAATATTTAGAATGCCCCAAATTAGGGAAATTATACACTGCCACAGCAGATAAGGGAAAAAAGAAGGGAATAGCTGTATATATTAAAGAGGAGATAAAAGCGAAATTAATGTTTGCAGATCCCAATGGAAGAATTTTGATGATGGAAGTGTGGATAGCACTCAAACCAGTATTATTAGTAGTAATCTATGCACCCAATGAAAACCAACAAGAATTTTACAAAATGTTACATTAAAAAATTATTGAATTAGAACAAAGAAATATATGCATCATAGGAGACTATAATTCAATAATAGGCTATAAAAAAACTATAAAAGGGAAAGGGAAAAAGGGAAAAAAGGAAAGAAAAGAAGAGAACTACCAAAATACTTGAGAGGAGAATGAGGCCTATAGATAGAGAAGATCTAAAGGAAAATTTAACTAAAGAGATAACGATAGTAGAATTAAATCACCAATTAGAAACCAGAAAAACAATAAAACACCAGGGCCAGATGGTCTCCCAGGGGAATTTTATAAAATAATGGAAGATCTACTAGATAGATGTTAAATGCTGGATACATGGAGGGATGCTCTTATCGCGCTAAACCTGAAGGAGGGCACGGACACAAGACAAATCCAAAATTATAGACCAATATCATTATTTAACGTCAACTATAAAATATTCACAACCATTATAGCAAACAGATTGAAGAGACTTTTGAATGAATACATCCACACAGACCAAAGTGGATTTTTGCCAGGCAGACAAATTAGGAACAATCTGAGAACAGTAATAGATATTCTGGAATATTATGATGTCCACCCAGAGAAACAAATATCACTTGTCTTTTTGGATGCTCAGAAAGCATTTGATAACCTGAACTGGCAATTCATGATACAGCAAATTTATATGAACTTAGGAACTAAATTCAAACACATAATAACAACAATAGATTCCAATCAGAAGGCAAATATTATAGTGAATGGCAAAATTACCCAGAGTTTAGAAATAAAAAAAGGAGTTTGACAAGGTTGTCCTCTTTCTCCTCTGCTTCTTATATTATCACTTGAGATTCTTAGATGAATCAGGCAAAAACCGGAAATAAAAGGACTAAAAGTCAAGATAGAAGAATACAAATTGCAATACAGCTTTTGCGGACAATATGGTCTTTTTTATTGCAGATCCAATAGAAACAGGAAAGGAGTTAATTAGTGAATTAGAAAGATATGGGGAAATGACAGGTCTGAAAATTAATAGACAGAAAACAAAACTCCTGTCCAAAAATCTAATGGAATTGCAACAAATAGAATTAGAAAGAGTAATGGGATTACAGACAATAAAGAAAATTAAATATCTAGGTATATGGCTGACCGCACAATGTAAAACAATAAAAGAGAATAATTATGATAAATTATTATACAAACAAAAAAATATTTGGAATTATGGGCTAAATTGCAATTATCTTTACTGGGAAGAGTAGCAACTATAAAAATGTCCATCTTACCCAAATTTTTATATTTATTTCAAATGATCCCTATCAGACTAGAGAAAACAGCCAAGAGATATTACATTTTTATATGGTTAGTATGGACCAGGGTAAGATCTTTCTTGAAGTTAAAAATAAACAAGTCTTACTTTGCATTTCTCACAACACTCTTCAGAGTCACACTGTGCCTCATGTTGCAGTTTACAAGTTGTAGCGTTGCAGCAGGCACTTTGACAATCCTGAAAACCAAAACATATCAAATGATGTCATAGACTTATTTTATCTAATTGGTCTATTCTGAAGAAGAAAACTGCCAAGGAAAATATATTTCTGTGATGTGTTTTCTCTTATGGGTTCATGCTAGCAAATGCACAAATGGTTTGTTATTGAAAATAGATCATGGCATATCTGCAGGAAATAGACTTATCTGATATTTCCTATGTGAAAAGAATAAAACAAACAAAAATATCCTCATCTCCCAGTTGTGAATCCCACATAACCTAAAGCCCCCATTCCTTATTCATGAAGGGTATTCTACTCTTCATGCCAGCCTTTGAGGTGATCCAGAGAAGAAGCACTGACCATGAATATTAACACTACCTTTGTTGTAAGGTTACAGTAGCAGAATCTTTCAATATTTCTACCCCCTCATCTTTATGGACCAAGAGAGAGGGTGGGAGATGTTTGCCATGCACATTGCTCCTCATGAGATGTTTGCCATGCCCCATTACTTCTGCAGGCTAATCTATTTCCTATATGACCATCGAGTAGACTTTCCCTCCTTCTTTTGTCTCTCAATGACATTCTTACAAACCATTACATGTTTATTTGACAATATAAAGAGAACACTTCACTAAATAACTGTTCTTATAAAAAGATTATTAGGGACTAGAGCATAGATAAAAGATTATAAATTGTGGGAGGAAGCAGCTCAAGAAATCATGGAACAGTGGCCATGTGAACAAAATAGGGGTTTTCAGTCAGGAAAAAGAGGTAAATCACCCATTCTTTTCCCCAAATACTAATGAGATACCAGTTCTTTATTCCCTTACAACTGGTTATGCAAATCCAAGGAACCACTGCATACATGCATGTACATAAATGGCACAAACCTATGCCATTCACAAACCAGCCTCTTGGATGGCTCAAACCACTTAGAAAGCCAGATGATTTTTCAAGGATTCACATTTTTGAGAAATTTTTTTCAAATGACTCTTGTTGATTAAAAGAAATCTTACCATAGGAAAGCCACAGTCACATTCTTCTCCCACCTCCACTAAGTAATTTCCACAAACTGGAGGTGTAACAATATCTGTGCTCAAGGGTCTGTTGAGAATGCATCGTGGTCTCTCTCTAAGAAGATACCTCTGATGTTCCTGGATACTACAAGAGCTGAACTCAGAGAGAGGTTCAAAACTGTAGAGATGAAACAAAATAAGACATCAGGACATCAGGACATGATCCATATTTACATTAAGAGCAAAAATCATTGCAAAAACATATAAGATGGAAAAGGGATGGCTAATGAAGAATTGCAGTGATTTTTTTTCTCTAGAGCTAAAAAAGTGATTTGTGCAAAGTGCTAAGAGAACTCTTTGTAGTCCTTGATCTAACACTCAGATTATGCTCCCTCAGTTTTAATTCCACCAACTTCAGCAGTGGGATTCTAAGGATTTGTTAATTTATGTTAAATGTACATCTGGTTCGATGAATTTTATTGATTTTTTAAAGACAAACAAAACATAGGACATAAAGGCATAAAACCTCCTTTCTAAAAATTACTTATGAATTTTAACAAGGCAAATAAAACATTATTTTTTAAGGCATAGTTCCACATTATCACATTTCCATTTAAGCACATATATCTCTTTTCCAAATTTCTCGTTATTTCTCCCTTCACTTTTATTCAATTATATTTCTTTCTATCAAGGTTTTATTAATTCTCAATCAAATATAAACATTTATACAGCATAGTTCCAAATTATCACATTTCCATTTAAACACCTATATATCTTTTCTGAATTTCTCATTGTTTCTCCCTTCACTTTTATTCAATTATATTTCTTTCTATCAAGGTTTTATTAATTCTCAATCAAACATAAACACACAAAATACAGAACATAAAACAAGACATAAAAAACATAAAACCTCCTTAATTATCATTTGTACATGTCTTTTCCAAATTTCTCATTGTTTCTCCCTTTAGTTTTATTCCTCCAAGGTTTTATTAATTCTCAATCAAATATAGCTAACTAAAACACAAAACATAAAGCATAAAACTTCTTTTGAAAAGTGGCTTAGCCCTGGGTTACATCTTTTTTTACAGACATAAATCAAATTCATGCTCACCTTATATACCATTCTTATCTTATTTACCATTCTATATTTTCTATATAACTTCTCCCTTCTTTTCACTCTCTTAATTATATTTTGTTTATTTCATCTTATTTTAAAATCATTATACTTGTATCTTTTGTCTGTTCTTTTCCAATTATCTATTTATCACTTCTCTTTAATAGAAAATTTCCCCTGTAATCACTTTTAAAGTGTAACGCCTTTCTATCTTTCCCCTAAATTAACACTTAAAATAATACATAATTTCCATTCTGATTCTGCTTAGTACATTCTACATGTTGCGTTTTAAAATAAAGGAATAATAAATTTATAATATAGTTAAATATATAATTTCCATTCTAATTCTAATTCTACTTAATACATTATTTTAAAATAAGAAAATGAAATAGTAAATTTATAATTCTCTTTGATATTTTATTGAATATTGAGATCTATCATTATTAAACATTTTAATATTTTAATATTTTGTTAAATCTTATAATATTCCAATGGACTATTTCAAATGCAAATACTACAATACTATCTTATGTACTCTTGCAGAATCTTTCTTTAATTATACTCTATCCTTTGTCTCTGAAAAAGATCTGCTTTTTTACATCTTGTTTCAGACCTTTGTGGCTTTTCCCCCCCTTTTCCCTCCCTTTCTTCTCCAGTCTGGTCTTTTTGCCCCCCCCTCCTAACCTCCACCTTTTTAACTTCCCCTCTCTGCTGTATTTCTCTATTCTGTTGCTTTCTAACATTGTACCTTTTTTTCACCTTATTTTTCTTTTTCTTGGTTGTTTTAATAAATCTTAAATTCTCATTTTTCCTTCCTCTCTTCCTATTTTCTTTCTTAATTGAACTTTTTTGTCCATTAAAAATGGCTTCCTCCTCCTCCTCCTCCTCCTCCTCTTCCTCCTCCTCCTCCTCCTCCTCCTCCTCCTCCTCCTCCTCCTCCTCCTCCTCCTCCTCTTCTTCTTCTTCTTCTTCTTCTTCTTCTTCTTCTTCTTCTTCTTCTTCTTCTTCTTCTTCTTCTTCTTCTTCCTCCTCCTCCTCCTCCTCCTCCTCCTCCTCCTCCTCCTCCTCCTCCTCCTCCTCATGTATTTGCTGATATGTAGAAACTGCCATTTCTAAAAAGTGGAAGACAGCTCCCAAAGAATCCTTGCCTTCTTGTTCTCTTTCCTTTAATTTTTCATATTCCATTTTTAATTCATCCACAGATGATGCCATTGTAAATTGTTAAGAACAACCCAGATGTTTTTAGTCTTAAAGTAACTTCCAAGTGTCAAAGTTATCAAACAATCCAAACAAACACCAAATATTTCCTCTTCTTCTCTTTGCAGTTTTTCTCCTGGGGCAAAATCCCAAAATATATTTTAAAGCCGTATTACAGTTAGTTGCTGGTCTTATAATCTTCAAGGCGTCTCCTCAAACAAATTTTTAAAGATTTTTTTAGTCCTCTCCTTCCCACTTATAACAAAGAGCTTATTTTTACCTTAAAGAAGCAGATTTTCCAGTGCTTATTTGCTTTCTCCGTAAGGAAAGGGAGTGAACTTTCCTTTCAGCACTTTCGCCGCTTTAGCAACTTCTTTTGGAAACAAATGTATCAATCCAAAAGTCAGGTTTAAAAGTATCTTAATGTCCCAGTTCAGCCAAGAAAACTTTCTCCTTCTGATTCTTCCTACTGCACAAATCTTATCCGGTTGAAAATTCCTTTGTGGCTGCCATTTCTGACAGCCGCTCCACTGCCTCAGGAAAAAAAAAGGAGTCTATCTGGCAGGGGAAAGGGGTTGCCATGTTTCCAGACCCCTGCCCGGATCTCCTCTATCTTCCGCTGCCCCTCTGGGGTAGCGACAACCCCCAAATCCAGTTGGATCAGGGGTACCTCAGTGGTGAGTGCAGCAAGGACCCACAGAATCATGAATTCCTGCCACCCCCAAAGCCTGCAACCGGAAGTTCAGCGAACCAGTAGTTCTGAAGACCAACTGACCCTGCCCATGCACTTGGTTCTGGCTCCCAAGTAAGTGCAGGGAGGCTTGCAATGCCAACAATGGGACGCAGGGGGGTGCAGGGGTGGGGGGTATCAGAATAATAGAATAACACTTAGAAGGGACTTTGGCGGAGACCCTATACCATTTCAGAGAAATGGCTGTCCAGTCTTTTCTTAAAAATCTCCAGTGTCGAAGCACCTAGAAGTTCTTAGTTTGCTTCTCTCTTTGTTCAGTTTCCATCCATTGCTTCTTGTTTTGCTTTCTGCTTCTTTGGAAAATACATTGCCCCCCCGGCCACTTCTTTCTGACAGACTTTTAAAAGCCTGTTGCCTATCATCCTCTTGGGCAAAGAATGTGAGCCATTTCCTCCTTTCAGTGGTCCATGAAAGTACATCTATAGTATGTAGATAATAAAGTCAAAAAAAGGTGAACAATACTTGTATAGAACTATAGATAAGTTGAGGAGTGGCTGGGAGGGGAGGGACCAGGCAAGGCACCGCTTGATGTGAATGACATTGAGTTGGTCATGCCCACCCAGTCACATGACCACCAAGTCATGCCCAGCCAGTCATGTGACCACCAGGCCATGACAGCCAGCAAGCCACTCCAAGCCAGTCACATGGCCAGCAAGCCACACTCACAAATTAAGCCATGTCCACAGAACTGGATTAAATTGCGCATGTGTGATATGCCTGCAGCCTGCTTCTGCCTGCCCACAAGGGCAGCCATTCCTGCCTGCCTTTCGCTGTGATGTGAGCCTCTTCGCTAATATGCCTGCTCACAGGTAAGCCTGCAAGTCATGCTAGCCCTTCCCCCTCTGTTCCCAGGACTCCCCGAGCCTCCCGCAGCTATCTCTGGGGCTCCCTGGGCCTCCCATAGCCATCTCCAGGGCTCCCTGGGCCTCCTGTAGCCATCTCCGGGGCTCCCTGGGGCTCCCGCGGCCATCTCTGGGGCTCCCTGGGCCTCCCGTGGCCATCTCCAGGGCTCCCTGGGCCTCCCACAGCTATCTCCGGGCCTCCCTGGGCCTCCCACAGCTATCTCTGGGGCTCCCTGGGCCTCCTGCAGCCATCTCTGGGTCTCCCTGGGCCTCCTGCAGCCATCTCTGGGGCTCCCTGGGCCTCCTGCAGCCATCTCCAGGGCTCCCTGGGCCTCCCACCGCTATCTCCGTGCCTCCCTGGGCCTCCCACAGCTATCTCCGGGGCTCCCTGGGCCTCCCGTGGCCATCTCCAGGGCTCTCTGGGCCTCCCATAGCCATCGCCGGGGCTCCCTCGGCCTCCCATGGCCATCTCCATGGCTTCCAGGACCTCCCGCGGCCATCTCCGGGGCTTCCTGGGCCTTAGCCATCTCTGGGGCTCCCTGGGCCTCGCGCTGCCATCTCTGGGACTCCCTGGGCCTCCTGTAGCCATATCCGGGGGTTCCTCAGGCCTCGCCCAGTCTACCTACCTGACCCACCCATCCGCAACCTCAGCTGGCTGGTTAAGCCACCACATGGCATGCCAGCTCTCCTTACCACATGGCAGCTGCAGTACAGTGAGCTGTGGGCCTTGAGCAGCACCCCCCCCCCAAAGTACCTCCACATGCTCGAGCAGCCACTCCTGGCCACCACCACATGTGGAGGTCTGTTTCCTTTGGGAGGATCGGGGTGCGGCAGGGGTGCACCGCTGCTGCACACCTAAAGCCACCCATTTCCTTTGGGAGGATCAGGGTGGGGTGGGAGTGCACCACCGCCACCCAAGAGAAGCAAGGGGCAGCAGAGGGGCTCAGAAAGGGAGGGGCTGCTCAGTTTCTTCTTCTCCCACTGCCCGCTCATGTGTATATGTGTCTGTGTGAGAGAGAGAGTGGGATCTTTCCGTGCCTCCTCCACCTTGTGCCTGTCCTGGGCTTCCCCGCACCTGGCCGCCAGCTTGATAGGAGAAGAGGGAAAGGGAGGCTGGGGTTTCCCATAGCCGTGCCACCACCACTGCCCGCCCCCCCCACCGCTGCCACCGCCACCACCCATGTGCTCTGAAAGGGAGGGCGGAGGGATGTTCCGGGGCTGCTGCTTTCTTCGTTGTCCTGCCACTCGCTACTCTGGAGTTCTTCCCAGACCAGGTGTGTGTGTGTGTGTGTGTGTGTGTGTGTGTGTGTGTGTGTGTGTGTGTGTGTGCGTGCGTGTGTGTGACAAGAGAGAATTTGGTGTCTGTTGTGAGATAAAGACAAGGAAGGAAGGAAGGAAGGAAGGAAGGAAGGAAGGAAGGAAGGAAGGAAAAGAAAGATGAAGGGAGAGAATGAGAGAGAGAAAAAGAAAGAGGAAGTGAGAGAGGGAAAGAAAGAAAGAGCAGAGAGAAAAAGGGAGAGAGAAAGGAAGTGAAAGGAAGAAAGGGGGTGGAAGGAAGGGGCAGAAAAAAAGAAAGAAAGAGGGAGAGAGGGAGGGGAGAGAAAGAGAGAGAAAGAGAGAGGGAGAAAGAAAGAGAGGGGAAGAGAATCCCACCCCTGAATACTTCTGCACCAATTGATTTTAATTTAAAAATGTTAAAATATTGTGGAGCAAGTCATCAATCCTTAGCATCACCCACAAGGAAAGCCTCTGGATACTATTTCAGTCACATAAGTGTTTGTAGGAAAAACAAAATAAAATGTATAGCTGCAATTCAGAACTTTCTTTGGAAATATTTCTGTTTTGTCTAACAAAACGAAAAGGGGATGGAAGAAGGTTAATGATAGGCAAACAGGACAATTTGGTACAATGCTAGCAGTTTGGATTCTGTAGATATTTTGTGACTCCCACCCACCTAGCCATTGTAGTACAAATTGTAGTGACAGAACATATTGTGCAGCTGTATAAGTCACAGGGTTTGTGTCATGATGTTTTAATTCTTGTTTCATCACTTGCCTCATCCCCTAGTTGCTTATGCTTATCCCTATTTATGAGAATATTTATGAGATGTTCCATAGCTTTGCCTGCTCTGACATAGATAAATATGTATTATTTTTGGAGTAAGGATAGGATAAATGAAATGTAAATTTGGAAGGAACTCCATTTAATATGCAAGAGTTTATTTCTGAAGGTAATGTTAGCCTATAAGAATGATATTACAAGGTACCCTGACTTGAAAAAGACTATAGTGATTTTAGCATACTCTTAAAAATATAAGTACTGGCTTATATGACTCTATAGAAAAAAATCTAGGAGTGATGAAGAATTCATATTGTGTATTATAATAAATAACATGTTTGATCTTTTAGAGTAGTGATAATCAACCTGTGATAACTCTACATGTTACTCCCAGTGCCCCTCACCAATAGTCTGGTGTCCTGGTATCCGGGGAATTACAGTTTAGCAACATATGGATGCCACAGGATTCTAATTCCTCTTATATTACTTGATGGTGGTGTTTTATTCAAACTACTAGATTAAAATGGTCATATAAGAATTGGAGAAAGAAAAGTATGCTTTTCTTTTACAGGCTGAGTTGTTACCGAGGTCAGTATCCTGTTCGTGGAACTCTTTGCTAAGTGCAACATTCCCGGCATTCCTAAAGTTACTCTTTATATTCGGCTCTGCTTTTAAGCAGAGAGAAACCTTCCTTAGGACTGAAGCAGTGCAGACTCAGCTAGCCGATGGCGGGAACACGGATCTCTAAGTAAATCTGTGATTCTTGAGCAACTCAATCTGCCTTTCTGCTTTGCCTGATTTTGGGCAAAAGTTATAATTTATAATATTTACATACAAGCCATGCCCAACCAGTCACATGGCCACCTGCCTGCGCCTCACCCTGCCTTCCCCAGGCCTTGGAAACTGGCAAAAAACACTTGCTAAGCAACTAGTCACTAAGCAAAGACCTGGTCATTAAGTGAGGACCACTTACATTTGGTTTGCCAGTCACATGGCCATGCCCACCCCAGTCACATGACCACCTAGCCACACCCAGTCAGCAAGCCACTCCTACCCTAGCCACATGACCACCAAGCCACACCCGCAAATTAGACCACGCCCACAGAACTGGTTGTTAAGCAATTTGAATCCCACTCCTGCTTTGAGGCACATAGAGAGCTAATTATGCTAACTCTCTTTTTGCCTGAAAGTATTCATTGTTGATTTCTTTTGTTGAAAAGGTCATAATATCAGTGATGTGCCACTGATCTCCAAAACTGCATACTTCAATAGATGCAAACATGGTATCATAGCCCACCCAAGCACCTTCCTAATGTTAATACAAATCACTAGGAATATAATCATTGGCCCTCAAGTTAGGGGCTGAAAACAAGAACACAAAGACAATCTGCTGGTGGCCATTGAATAGACAAGATGGTCTTCTTTCAAGGTAAAGGTTGCACCAGGCTCATTTGGTGGTGTTAATTCAGCAACATTGTTTTCTAGGCAAGGTTTTCTGTACAAAACAGCATAAAATGTCTAGAAGTGTTAAAGTAATCACGATGGCAGAAATCTTTCAGTAAGTACAGGAAAGGCTCCATAGCATTCTCTATGCTTCCTGACCTCATTGCCATTGCATGAAATATGAGACAATGAAAGGTCTAGGGGTTTAGCAGAAGAAACTAGAAATCCATAGGTGGCATGCTCACTGAGGCTACACAAAATTCTTACACAAAAGTTATGGGGAGTTTTGCCATAGACAATTGCTGAGAAGATTCCTTCAATTGGTTCTGTTTCCTTTTTCTCTCTTGATGAAGTAAAGCCTAAATATGCACCCAGAACAAAATATTGGTAGTCCTTGACTTGCTACCACAGAATTTCCATGGCCAAGCAAGCCAGTTGTTAAGTGAGTCATGCTCAGTTTTCCAACCATTTTTGCCACTCTGTTAAGTGAATCACACAGTCATTAAGGGACTGTAGCTTGCTTCATTGGCTTTGCATATGGGAAGACAGCTGGGAAAGTCACAAACGATGATTACATGTACACAGGATGCTGCAACCATCATAGATACATGCTGGTGCTGCCAACTGCCCAAAGTTTGATTCTGTGACTGAAGGGAGGCTGCGATGCTTGTAACTGTGAGGACCAGCCATAAGCCACAGTTTTCAGTGCCATTGTAACTTCAAATAGTTGCTAAACAAATGCTTGCAAGTCAATGACTACTTGTACATTGCTACCGGTTGATTTCAGAAGACTGCAATATATGGCAGAGACGTAACATATCTTCTATGTTGCAAGGGGCGAGGCAGGAAAACCCCACGGACACTAATCTATCTTGTTCTTCCTGCTGTTGCATCGTTCAGAATAATCCCCTCCCTCATTCACCTTTCCATTTTAGAGATGTTTTTAACATCTAACCTGATTTCCTTTTTTATCCATCACAGATATTCATATTTGGTTTCTTGGGCTATGCTTCCTATTCTATTCCTTTAAACTCTTGTGTTTTGGAGGGGGCTAATGAATGATGGCTATTCAATTGTTGAGAACAGTTCTACCTTTTCAAATATAACACAGTTTAACTACAACATGGTAAAGTGACACACAAATGATCCAAACCCTACTTTTTGTAACTCCCTGACTATTTCATTTTTGTAAGTTCTTAGTATGTTTAACAATTAGTTGCAAATAGTTAAAAATAACTTAATTGGAAAGGCATTAAAAGTGTTCCTCAATCCTTACCTTATTATCGCAGACATAATACATAGTTCAGCATTGCAATTACAGGAAGCGTGGTCATGAGTAATGCCCAGATTATGACCCAACTCATGGGCCATTCCAGATGCCATTATATTTGTTCTTCTGCTATAAACCTGAAGAAAAGAGAATACTTTGTTTACTGTTAGTTTGTCAAGAAACTGAAAGTGAATCCAATTATTATTAACATTAAGTGGCTAAAATTGGTGACTAAGTGATAAATGTTGAGTTGAGGATACCATCTCAGAATTCTTCTAGCTCTTCTGAATACATGTATGCCCACCAAGACCCCAGAACATAAAGAAATACATCCAGAAGAAAACTTTGAAGTCCGGAAGCTAAAGCACAGGAGAAGATCAAAACCTATGCATCCATTTGGTATCTGCATTTATTTAGTCCGATCTAAGTATAGTACATAAAATTATATATTGCAATGTCCACCCTCTCAATGAATTCTTCAGCTTCAATCACAACAATACAAGAGCACACAATAGATACAAACTCAAAGTAAAGTGCACCAAATCTGAGTGCAGGAAATACGACTTCAGCAACAGAGTGGTCAATGTCTGGAATACTCTACCTGACTCTGTGGTTTCTTCCCCAAACCCCAAAAACTTTAACCATAGACTTTCTACTACTGACCTCACCCCTTTCCTAAGAGTTCTGTAGGGGGCGTGCATAAGCGCAACAACGTGCCTACCGTCCCTGTCCTATTGTTTCTTTTTTTCTTATTTGTATCCATTTCATGTATTCATAACCATGTTTATAGTTATACCTGTTATCTAATAATAGCTTGACTAAATAAATAAATGAATAACTGAATAAATAAATAGTTATTAAAACTTACAGGCAACTTCAGTTCAAAAATATTCACTGGTGTTTGTACAAGTTAGCATTTTCAGAATATTGAAGGCTGAAGTCCAAAACAAACTTAAGAATGAATGTTCTTCTGAATAAAAAATGGCCTTTTTAAGCAAAGAGGCTTAGGATTACTTTATATTATCCACATCCTAACTCTGCTTATTAAGAAACAAAACTTTATGAGCTTTGTCATATAAGTTTTTTTATTGCTGTGTCTCTCCATTTTTTCTATGTGAATAATAAACTAAGTTTACCGTTTCTCAATAAATGCATAGCATCATTTTAACTAATATGGTTTTCTTGCAGGATCTTAAAATATTGGAGGTTTTTTTTTTTTTTCGTTTGAAGTAGATTTAGCATTCTCTCATTTTCTCAATGCACATTAACTCAATCATATAGATCCTAAATTTCTTGGAAGAAAAAAAGGGTGATTCATGTTTGTCATTAGGATTGCTAAGAATATTGTTCAGGAGTATTATTTGGGAGTATTGTAATATGATTTGACCTGCTCATTTGCCAATTAGAGCACAGTTTGACTCCTCCTAATCCAGAAACATTGTAATATGTTGTCAACTTCTGATATATAGCTCATTGCATACAAGAAGTTCAATCTATAACATGTCTAGAATACATTGTGCCAAAGTATCATCAATTGAGACAGGACCTGGAGATGTCAAATCCACAAATAAATATGGATGAAAATGACATGGATCAAAAATAAGAAGATACTTTATTTGTAAAGAAGTTATGACTATATAAGTTTTGATTTGAGTACAAATAGGTAACAGGTATCCTTTCTACTAACCTCCATAACTGCTACAGATTCCTCCGGACTGCAGATGCTGCCCACATAAGCAAGTCCTACAGTAGTTCCGCTGAACTCAATCTGCCTATTAGAAACAAGGGGAGGGGGAATAAAATTTATAGAAGGTGAAAGCACATTATGTAGTCTTAGGGCATATATAACTCTCCATGGCTTTTTGCAAACCCATTCCTCAGTTACTACCAGTTTTCAGGGCGTTAGAATTTATTTTAGATAAATAAATAAATAGGTAGCTACCAACTATAAGTAATAAAGTAAGAATGTAATTGCGCACAAATTAATACCTGTAAATAATGCACAAATTATTGTTATAAGATAAGACTACAAAATCCTGTTGTTGAATAATATATTTCCTATGTTTTTAATTTAATAAAAGTTTAATAAAGTTTTTTTTTTAATGAATTTATTTTAGGTTCTAGTTTCAGAAGCCATTTAACTAAGCAGACCTGTATTAAACATATTCAAGATGCATTTTCATGATATGGTGATTTGGCTGGTGAATTAGGTTGGGGAGAGGGATTAGCATATTGCCTGAATCCAGCCCATAAGGTGAATTTAAATTCCATTAATCATGAAAACCCCAAATACATATTTATTTAATAGATTTTGTCTATCAATTTAGTTGTGCAGTTATTAAAGACTAGATGGGATTGGAAAAGGAGACTGGGAGACAAGTCAAATCAACATCTGTGGCAAAAATAAAATGGAATTTGTTTTTGTTTATTTTAATATTCTCCCTTGCGCTTAGATCTGCCCTACATCTAGCCCCTAATATATTTCACAAGACCAACTTGTTATGCATGTATCCTGTAGGATTGCTCACAACACAATTGTCATTTGTCCAATGTCTTATAAGACATATAAGACAATAAATGTATCAATTTCCCACTCATTAAATTGCATGAGAATACATAGGCTGATGGGGTGCAGAACTAAGCAGTTAAGATACTGGGCTTGTTGACTGGAAAGTGGACAGTTAGAGACCTAAGTACTGCCTGACACACTCCAACTCCTGCCAAGTACTGCCTGACACACTCCAACTCCTGCCAGCCAGTTCAGAAGCACAAAAACATAAGTTGATAAATAGGCACCATTTCGGTGGGAAGATAATAGCATTCTTTGTGCTTTTGGCATTTAATAATGCTGGCCATGTGACTATGAAAGCATCTTTGAACAAACTTGGCTCTTCAGCTGTGCTACTGCTAAATAGATTGGGTGGGTATTTTATCATTTTAGTTTATTCTTGGTTATCTGTTGTGTAATGCCAGCATTGATTTAATTGATGCAGAATGGGAACCAAACCATTACCCAATCAAATAAAAAATGAATGTGTAAGTACAGCCAAAGCATAGTAGGATAATCATTTGAGTTTCAATTTTAAATCTAGATGAAATGAAATCAAGCTGAGTTTTTGACCTGCAATCATTCAATGAACTCTCAACTCCATCCCTCATCTACAAAAAAAAGTGATTGACTTCGACCCAGAGATATAGTTCAGATATGGTTTAAAGTACACAGCACTAACCTTCCCATAATCCTCCACTCCCAGATAGCCCCACTCCTTTTCCCCACAATGAGACGTACGTAAGTAACTGAGCATTATCATTCCTTTTGCGTGGCAGTAAAACTGTTTCTCTCCATTTTCCAAATGATTTCAAAGTGACAGCCACCTCTGGTTCAATGTTAATCTTATCTCGGTTGGACCAAATTTCTAGGCCAATCAGTGCAATGAGAAAATTCAAAGGTCTGTACATCTGTGAGGTGGACATGACAGCAATTAGAACCTTAAATGCAAGTAAACCCTGAGAACTTTGAGAAGACCAAGATTAAAAAGAAACTGGCATTGGCTTCTATGGGCAGGTGAAAAAAATAGATATAGGCATCAATAGAAGAGAACTCTCTGGTGCTCTAGACTCAATTGTGGACTCCTTGCTGCTTTCTGAGTTTGCTGCTTTGCTTACTCAAGTAAGTTGTTTAGTCAGATAATGAAATGTCTGCAAGGAAACCACCAAGCTCAGACAACACTAAGGACTCTATATATTGGGGAAGAGGAGGAGGAGGAAGAAGGAGAAGGACAACAACAACAACAACAACAACAACAATACTTGGTTGATACCTAGGATACTGGCAGAAACCCATATCAACCATTAGATCCAGTCAATAATATTTGTGATACATTTTTAAATGTTCAGTTGACTGACTTTCATGTTTAATGAATAAAAGATAATATGATGATGATGATGATGATTACTAATAATAGTACTAACAGTAATAATATGATTAATTGATATTGCAATACCAGGTGATGCACTAATTGAAGAGAAACAACAAGAAAAAAATAACAAAATACTAAGGTTGAGTGATTGTGGAGGAATATATCAATAATACCAGTGGTTGTACCAATAGAAATATGAGCCCTTGGAGCAATATCCAAGGGCAAAATGGAAATTTTGAACTTATCAGACCTGAATATCCTGACTTTGCAAAAAAACCCATCTTACTCAGAACTGCCTATATATTGAGATGTTACCTTAACAGCTCTTGGGTCCTTGGTTAGGACCTGAATTGTTTAATTTTTACCAGTCCCAGAGTGTAAATTGAATCAATCATTATCATCATCATTATCATCATCATCATTGTACAACTTAAGAAAACACTTGGTTGATACCTAGGATGCTGGCAGCGACCCGTATCAACCATCAGAGCCAGTCAATTATATTTGTGGCACAATTAAATGTTCAGTTGACTGAGTTTCATGTTTAATGAATAAAAGAGATAATTATAATGATGATGGTGTATTAAGCAGGAGAAATAAAACGATAACAAGAAGCAGGTGTTTATTCTCTATAGTCAAGAACAGAGGAGGAGGAGGAGTAAAGGGAGATTTGACTCATCGATCTTCCTGTTGTCTGTAAACAGGGCTAATTGGACACTACAACAGGAGCATATCTCCCCGTAGGTACCACAATCCAACTCAAATAGAGTTCCTCTCTCCAGGTTTCTTTTCAGGGATCAGTTCAATAATCAACTGACTCTGTCTACCTCTTTCTAATGTCCAAGTTCAGAACCATTAACCACAGCCCTCAAAGAATCCAGCTACATATATAGTTCTGATTGAATTCTTGCAACACTTTTGGATTGGCATTCTCCCAACACTGTGGCTGTATTCACATAAGAGGCTGTCAGAGTATATTCATGAGCTTAGTAACAAGGTCAGCCAGTGATAGCTGAATTGAGGGCAGAAACTTAAAGAGAGAATCTGTTCTGTGCTCAGCTCTAAAGTGAAACTAACTTGCTTGCTTGTCTGCTGAAGTTGAGTTGCTGTTCTGTTTTGCCCTTGTAACATGTTTACTTCTGTTTGAGTTTGCTCCATGTTGAAAATATCTACAACTGGTATTTTACAATTTACTTAACATGTTTACAAAAACATTAAACGAAGCATCAGCCAACTGTGTTTATTTTTTCTGGCACAGAATTTACACTGCAAAACTCTGAACAGGTTATGGGCCCAGAAAAAGACTGAATTGTAATTAAAGCTGAGAAACTGCTTGTTTTAAAAGTAAGAAACAAGGCTTTGCAGGATGGCTGAAAAAATTAAAGAGAGCTCCGTTTGGGTCAGAAGAACTATATTATTTGGGCTGTAAAAATGGAGTGTTTTAAAAAATAATGCTTTATTTGTCTTGTTGAAATTTATAAGCAATTCTTAGAAAGGAGGTTTTATACTTCTATGTGTTATGTTTTGTTTGTCTTTAAAAATCAATAAAACTTGTTCTTAAAAATAAATAAATAAATAAATAAATAAAATAAAAAATGGAGTGTTTCCTAAAGGCTCAAGTGCTTTGGAATATTGTTTAAAACCCACCCCAGGCACCATTGAATGCTACAGATCGGAAGCTGCATGATAGAGCATTGGATTATTATATCATCTTAAGTTTAGAAGATGATCAGTTTTTCAATGTAGCTGATTTAAAGACTGTAAAGGAAGTCTGGGATAAATTGAGGACTGTTCATGTGAGTGTATCAGCATGCAACATCGTATAGTTATCAAGAAAGTTATATAGAGCTTGTTTGCAGTCAGGAGATTCAGTGGAAGAGCATTTTGTTCATATGCAAACTTTGTGGATTTGGAGCAGTGTGGGATGAGGATTCCTGAATCTCAGAAAAGTACTGCTAGTTTTGAACAGCCTAGATGAAACTTGGGACATTCTTTCTGCTGTGTTTGAATGCAAACCGGAGCAGGCGCTGCATTTTGAAGCCCTTAAAGCTTGTTTAATTAGACAGGAGAGAAATCCATGGGGAGGGGTCCAGGGAGCAGAATGGAAAAGTCCACAGACTGGCTGTCTCCAGAGAAGAGAAAAACAGCAGGGTATATCAGATTACAGCTAAACAGAAAGCCCTACAATGGAGACGATGCTTCATTTGTGGACAAACAACTCATTTAAAGAAAGACTGTTTGCAAAGGGACTGTCTGCAAGACAGAAGAAGCAGTTTGCAAGAATGACAAGTTGATGGACAAATTGCAATAGCAAAAGTCAACTCTTGCAGGAGAGGTCAATGATGTCAGCTATGGAACCATGATTCATTGCTGCCACCCAGCTGGAGAAAGGGGGGGTGGGTTGATGTTAATTGAGTAGCTCAGTAGATAAAATATAATTCTTTTGATAGTTCAAGGTTAAAGAGTGTGACACAGAATGAATTGGAACTTACTTTGGGATTGGTTCATGTGATGTGATGATGAGTAAAAAAGAGATGGTTTGCAGATTGGGACATTGTGGGGAAGCCAGGAAACTTTTAGATTCAGAATTCCACAGATGTGCCAGGTGCTATTCTAATAAAAGTACTTTGAGATTATGCTTGTCTTGGAGTTACTGACAGGAATGGATGTTCCCTGGAATCCTGACAAATGTCTTATCAACAGTGGGGCTAGCCAAACAATTATTAATAATGCTAAATTGTTTTACAGGATGGATGCAGCTGCAGGAGACACAGTAGCCTTGGCAAATGGCAAGAAAGCTAAAATAATTGGAAGAGGCAGTGTGCAAATTCCATATTTGGAAACAAGGTTTAATAATGCTTTATATATGCCAGAAATGGAACATAATTTGCTGAGTGTCTCTAGACAAGCAGGGATTTGAGACCACATCTGTAAATGGGCAGTGTCTTATAAAGAAAAATGGGATTGTATGTGCAAAGGGCATAAAGCATGATAACCTTTATATGTTACAGGGACAAAAAGTTCAATGTGCACAAACGTTCGGCAATGTTGCAAAACATGTTGTTCAAAAGATGGACCAGTATGCAGAAAGATTGCATGTAAAGGGATGTAAGGCATATTTGGATTGTGCAGTATGCAAAACATCAAAGTCCAAGGCATTCCCAGTAAGCAAGAATAGCACAAGGCAGACAACAAGAGCTCTAGAACTGGTACATGAAGTTTTGGTGGGCCCAATGCAAGCCAGTTTGGGAGGAGCTAAGCATGTGCTGGTCATTGTAGATGACTATACCAGGTTTGGGTTCTGCTTTTTATTAAAGAGTAGAACAGAGGTGCTACAGAAATTTAAGCAATGTGTAAGTTTTGTAGAAAGAAGGCATAAACAACAGTTATGTCAGCTGCAAACTGACAGAGGTTCAGAATTCATGGCAACAAGTTTTCAGCAGTGGTTGACACAGGAATAAAACACAGACACACAAATAAGAATACACAGCAACTGAAAATGGTGTTGCTGAGAGACAGAATGGAGTCTTGCAAACCATGAAGGACTCACTGCTAGAGGATTCTGGCCTAAGCAGATCATATTAAGGTGAAGTCATATTGACTGCTAATTATTTAGTTAATAGGCTGTAGAGTTCCTCTATTAATGATACTCCATATGCATTGCTATATGGGAGAAAACCATCTCTAGCACATTTAAGGGTGTTTGGAAGCAATGTGTGGATACAATTCCACAAGCAATTAGAAGAAAGGGGCAACCAAAGGCTAGAAAGCTCAGGTTTTGCGGGCTATGAGCCAAGCTCAAAGAGTTATCGCTTTAGTGATGGGAGGAAAAGAATAGTATTTTCAAGGTCTGTGAGTTTTGCAGAGCAAAATTGGAACAGAATTGATGCAAATTTGTGCAATGATTCACTTAGTGATGGTGATCCACTTAGTGATGGTAACTCACTTAGTGACAGTAACTCACTTCAATGTCTGGGGAGGAGAAGCTGAACAATATATGAAGCAAGAGAGGGTTGACACACAGGAGCAGTCAGTGCCACCCAGGTCAAAGTGATGGAATAAGGGGATTCCACCTGACAAGTATTTTGCTGGTAAAGTTAAAGTGTGTAATGTATGGTATGAGCCAAGGAACTACAAAGAACTATTAGCATTATCTAAAATTGAACAAGTTAAAAGGTGGGGATGAACGCAATTGCGTTGGATAGGTAAAAAAAGGAATTCCCAGGTATCCCTCAGGTATGAAGGGAACTGTGAATCTGGCTCTCCAAATACAGATATCTGAAAAATATTAAAGGTAATTGACTTTATGTCTATTCCAGTTATGAAGGGAGGAGTGTCAGAGTATATCCATGAACTGGAATAGAGCTTAGGTCAGCCAATGAGAGCTGAATTGATGGCTGAAAACTTAAAGAGAGAATCCGAGCTTGGTTTATCTCTGTTCTGTGCTCAGCTCTAAAGTGAAAGAGAAATTAACCTGCTTGCTTGTCTGCTGAAGTTGAGTTTCTGTTCTGCTCTGCACTTGTAACATGTTTACTTCTGTTTGAGTTTGCTCCATGTTGGAGAAATCTACAACTGGTATTGTACAATTTACTTAATATATTTATAAAGACGTTAAATGAAGCATCAGCCATCTGTGTTTATTTTTCTGGTGCAGAATTTACACTGCAAAACTCTGAACAAAGGCTTACTAACCTAGTTACTAAATTAACCCATTTTAAAGGATGGCCTTACATGCCAGACGACCAGCTGGTCAAATGACCCAGTTTTGCCTCACTTGAAGCCACAAAAGTTAGTATTCTTATAGAAGTTCATCTCCTAGCTCCCTTTACCTTTATGTGTGTTGTGTCAACACAGTGAAAACCTGGGATGGGGCTGAGAGAAGTTTAAATCTGACAAGTGAAATAATTTTTGCCATATTGTCTTACCATGTTTAAAAGGTTGATTGTTTCATATACTTTTCTTTTTATAGCATGTCTGTTGCTGTCGTAATTCTTGTACTACAGAAAAGACAAACATGTTAAGATGAGATCATAATGATAGGAAGAAGGAAGTGAAGTAGAGAGACAAAGAACATATCAGGATCATATCAGGACATAAAGGATCATTGAATTTGCTGATTCAGACAAAAGTAATATTTTTATCTAAGCAGTCCAAATAATTCTTTTGTGCTGGTTTTTAATCTGCATTTGTGCCTTTAATATATTCAAATTATTAACTTTTCAGCAGCATAGATGGGCTCTCCTCCTGGCTGGAGAAAATTTTGCTCAGCCTATTGAGATGCTTTCTTAAACTAGATGCCATATATCTGTGTTCAGAGAAGTGTGAGATAAGCATTCTCCACTAGATATCTTATTCTTCATGTGTTGTCAACTTGGATAAACAAATAATTCAGGAATGTTTCAAAGAAATCTATAGAAGTGTTTAACCATTGTGGGATAAAAATTTTTTAGATGGAATCCAGGAAGAACAAATGTGCAAATTAGAGTATATTTACAAATCTCTCTTTAACTTTGTAAATATTGGTTGGGTCCAATAACAAAAAAATATATCAAAATTTATGATAAAGCACATTTTAAGAGAAATCCAGTTAGGATGTTTGTTTATGTCTTCAAAAATGCCTACATTAAAAAAGGCAGAAATCAACTCAGAAAAAAATGGAATGATATCCAGATACTTACCATTTTGTTGTCCACAACTACATACAACTCAATGTATTTTTTGACCTTCAAGTACCTTTCTTGCTAAACAGAACAATAAACAAAAGGCTGTTTAGATATGTTGCTCCCATCAGCCAACATTCTTGTTGGTCATCATCAGATAATCAGAAAACTGATTGTTATACTCCCTGGTGCATGTTCCACTTGAGAAAGCATGGATGGGCATGCTCTATTTGCACAAGTGAGTGCATGGTCACACAAATGGAGTTGCGTGCACGCGTGACCCCACTGCTCACACTGAGCCATCCCCCACCCCCCACCCCGCCAGACTGCAAAGCTGGAAAGGTTGGGGAACTCTGAGTTAGAGAATGTGCTGATAAATGTTTGTAGAAAAAGTACATTATGCAATGGATTGTCAAGCAAAAATAAAAGTTGTCACCTTAAAAAAAATGTTTGTCATGACATGAATCACTTTCTTTGTATTAATATGGTGTGGCACTTGTTTCCAATTAATCTGTTTTTGGAATTTATGATGCCAACATTTAAAGATAAATTTATATATGAATACCTAGCTCTGAACAGAATTTAATAGGAATAAAAACAAGCATGTGAAGAAATTGCTTTCTTTGACCTATTTTTCAGCCTGCCGCTCCAATGACCTTCTCACTTTTCCTTCCCTTTCTCAAACCAAGGATTTCAACCAATCACATGAGAAACATAGTGATGTGGTTATGCTATATAACCATTTAGACCTTGCCTGCAATGATAACACACCTTACATCAAAGACAAGACATTTTGACCCCCTGAACTCACCGTAAAAGGTCAAAAATTTATATCTTTCCTTTGATGTAATTTAAAAATGATTACTGAAATATTGTTTCAGACGTCTTGGGCACAAGGAACAAGAACAACATGGTCAGAGTAGGTTCTTTACTGCTGCTCTCCTATAGACAGGAATCTTGCCAGACTAAAGTAAACTCTGTTAAACCATTGAATATACCCTCTGAAAATTTTAGAGAGGATCCTTTCTGGCCTTCTTTCTGCAATCCAAGGACTCATTGTTGATCTGCCTCTTATTTCTCTGAGAAAGAGCCCTTCCTTCCTGCATTCCACTGTTAGGTTTCACCACTAGAACTGCCAAATTACTCAGGAAGTGCACTTATGCTAAGATCTGCATGTGCGAGGGTGTATTATTTGCTTTCCCAAGGAAAGTGTATTCATGTTTTTTCATCATACAGAACTACAAGGCCAAATTGCCAATTCCAGGGTGCAATTTCTCTCCTTGCTCTCTGAGAGCCAGTTTCTTAACTCTGCTGCACAAGATCTAGTTTGAATAAAGTGACCATGAGCAGACACTGAGAATAGAACATTTACGATAAAGGACCAATTAAGGACCAATTAAACATAATGTATATAACTACAACTTGCTGAGAATAAAGAATTTGGAAATGGGGCCTCTTCCCTTATGAATTCTATCTAATACCCCACCCCCCCAAGGAATTTCTTGTTTACTTTGCATTTTAGAAACAAGTTAATGAATCCCTGTTCCTGAACCATGTTATTATATATCTGAGAGTTTAATATAAGATTTACTTCAGAAATATTAGTTAATTGAGAGATCTTTTTGATGGGCTCATCTGACTCCGAAGTAGTCTGGGTTATCCCACAGTTGGGGGTCTCTTTCTCTTCTTCTACATTTTCATCTTTGTAGATTGCATGGAATTTACTGTCGGAAAGCTTCAAGGGCTCAATAAAGTATGTCTCCCCTTGATGCTTGAAATGTCCTCTGTAAAAGAATGTAGAAAAGGGTGGTCAGAGATGGATAACCAATAGAAGAAATTATTGTTAGTTCAGGGATAATCTGGACTGATGATGTTACCTAGTTGGGCAGTGAAATGTTTGCAAGGAAATAACTAAGCTTTGAGAGCCATTTTTAATTGACCAAGTCAACATTCCGTTTTTTTAATCCCTCCCTAAAACTCACTGAAATTGTTATTTTCTATCTATCTGTCTGTCACTTTGTCTCTCTGTCTATCATCCATCTATCTATCTATCTATCTATCTATCTATCTATCTATCTATCTATCTATCTACACATTATATATACAATGTACTATAGAAACTATAGCACAGTATTTGGCTGCGGTCAGGGAAATAAAATCAGATTCATATGATAGCAGTTTGAGATAGGAGTCAGGATGACCAGGATAATTAATAAAAAAATGGAAATAAGAATTCTTGGCAAGCATCTTCTTAGAGAGGGCAATGTAGAATAATATGAATAACAATGTAGAATAACAATGCAGGATAACAAGGAGCTGGAAGCTAAAACACATGATGAGTGGTTGCAGGAACTAGGTAAATCTAGTGTAAGGAAGAGAAGGATTAAGAGTGACGTGATAACAGTTTTCCAATATCTAAGGGGCTAAGAGGGTGACATTCTATTCTCCAAAGCACCTGAAGGCAGGACAAGAAACAATGGATGGAAACTAATTTAGGAAAGAAGCAACCTAGAATTAAGAAAAAATTTCTTGACAGTTGGAACAATTAATCAGTGGAAAGATATACATTCTGACATTGTGGGTGTTCCATCACCCCTGGTTTTCAAATAGAGATTGACAACCACTTAAGCAGGAGGTTGGACTAGAAGACCACCAAGGTCCCTTCCAATTCTGTTTTTCTATCATTCTGTTGTTCCCTTATTATTCTTTTGTTATTCTGTTCTGTCCATCATTTAATGTATTCCCCTGCTGCATGGACACAGTCTCTGCAAAAAGGGGATCTTTTAGTGTCTTCCTTCAATAGCAGCTATTGGGAGAACATTGAACCTGACCAGTGATAAGGACCTTCTGGTTGGAGAAGGTCCTTAGAGTGACAGCAGAGTGACTCAAGAAAGTGTTTCTGGGTAGAACTGAAAAGTCTGCTACATACAAAGGAATCATGGGCTTGGAAGCTCTTTTAGACAGACCTTGATTTAGCTCCCTAGTGTCTCTACCAGCTGGCAGCAGCTCATGTTTCAACCAAAGTCTTTCTAAATTCTGCAGAAGTCACACCCAACTAATTTTCATGAAAAACTCCATTTTAAGTTGGAGTTATGACAACTCCAAGAGCAGTATTTTATTCTTAATAAAATCAGTAAAAGATAAGAGACTATCTTACTTCAAGCCGTCGCATGCACTGATGACTGCACTTGAATTAGCTTCATTCTGAATGTAGCCATGATAATAGCAGTGATCCTGTATGCAGGCAAGAGGGTTACACTGGTTAAAGCTTGTTTGTAGTACGATTTGATGAGCATAAGTACAGTTCCAATATATTCCACAACATCAATAAAATAATGAGTAGGACAGAAACTAGTTGAGAATATTTTTATTGAGGAGGAGAAAAAATGAAAATGAAAAGGTAGATCATATAAACCTGATATTCTCATAATAAATCTATTTGTGAAACTCACTCCCCAAAATATTTGCTTCCAACCAGTAGGAAAGCACTGGTTGATTGGAATCTTGCCCTACTAATTCAATGAATAAAACCAACTGGGTTTAACAATCCATATATCCTTATATGAATATTTCAGTATAAGATATTTTATACATATACAGTCATTCTTATTTGAGTAGCCTGGTCTGGAACATGCCTATTTGGAATATTGTGCTCAAATATTCCTCTCAATTTATTTCCTAAAAGTAAGATAATCTGGATATTGAACCTACTTGAACCAGAGGGCTTGTTATAATTTCTGTGTCATCAGAGGAATAATGAATTTCAGTGTAATCTTCTGAAAAAAGTTCTCTGCAAAGAGGAGAATATCTATGTCAGAAATTAAGTAGGACAGAGATAGTTTTATAGTAAGTCTACAACTACTGTATTTTAGGCATATTGTTTGGTATCAAAGAAAAGGGGCAGGTATTTAAGAGGAGTGAAGCCCATACTAGATTCACCTGAGTAAAGAGATTTGCACCAAGGAAGCTGTGCAATTCTCTTCATCAAATCTCAGAGGTGGTATGATTGACCAGGAGAAAACATTCTGTATTGCCTCTTCTTTTTATTCTTCTGGTCTATGCAACAGTCTGATGAAACTGCTTGGTGTATAAAGGAGAGCAGGGGTGGGATTCAAATTTCTTAACTGGTTCTGTGGATGTGACCTGATTTGTGGGTGTGGCTTGGTGATCACGTGATTGGGTGGGCATGGCTTGCTGATTGGGTGTGGCTAGGCAGTCATGTGACTGGGGTGGATGTGGCCAGGTAACTGGCAAACCAAATACAAGTGGTCCTCGCTTAATGGCCAGTTGCTTAGCAAGTGTTCTAATTTACAACTGACTTCCCCAGAGCTACTTCATCTGTTTTTGGGAGGCTGGGGCAGTGGGTGCTCATGCTTAAAGTAACAGGCAGGCTTTAAAGTGGTATTCTTAAAGTGTGCATGCTGCTTTAAAGCCTGCCTGTTGCTTTAAATGTGATGGGACCTTGCGATGGGACTGTGCAATGGGACCTTGAGCACCCCCCACCCCAGCCGTCACTGCTCCACTTGGAGATGATTTCAGAGGTCTGGGGCAGCAGGTGCTCACACTTAAAGCGGGAGGCAGGCTTTAAAGCAGCATTCTTAAAGAGTGCGTGCTGCTTTAAAGCCTGCCTGCCATTTTAAGCGTGAGCACCCGCTGCTCCAGCCCTCCAAAAGCATCTCCAAGTTGAGCAGCAACAGCTGGGGTGCGGGGTGCTCAAGGTCCCGTTGCAGCTGCACGCCACCACCTCCTCCCCCCTTTCTTCCTTTTTGCCACCCACTGCTAACTGGAGCTCACTGGATCACAGTTAGTCCCAGACCAGGTAGGTGTGTGTGTGTGTGTGTGTGTGTTTGTGACAGCTGCGGCAGGTGTGTGTGTGTGTGTGTGTGTGTGTGTGTGTGTGTGCTCATAGTCCTGCTGCTTTAAGTTTACAGCAACAGCTGTATACTTTAAAGCATGCTGCTTTAAAGCGTGAGCACCTCCCCCTCCCCGGCCCTCAAAAGCATCTCTGCAGGCAGCAGAGGTGGCGGACTGGCTGCCCCCCATTTTGCCCCCGAGAGAAGCGGGCAGAGGCGGCAGAGACGCTGTGGTGATAGAGTTGCTTATAGGCGGCAGCACTGCCACATGGTAGGGAGAGCTGGGAGAATGCTGTGTGGTGGCTTAGCCAGTCAGTGGGAAGGGGCTGCACTGGAGGGGAAGCCAGCCAAGCCCGGGGATGTTGGGGGGGTGTAGCTAGATAGGCTGGGTGAGGGTAGGGGAGCCTCAGGGACAGTGGGGGAAGGGTTAGCACAACTCGCAGGCTTACCTGTGAGCAGGCAGATCAGAAGAGAGGCTCGTATCAGCTCTGGTCTTCTTCTCTCACCTGCTCTTGCTGGGAGAGCATCTCCTGGCAGAGCAAAAACCTTGCAAGTCCCTCTTCCCTTTGGAAATGACTCCTAGGCAGCAGTGAGAAACAGGATTCAACTGATTCCCGAATGGGGGGGACTTAGAAGCTTTTTGCTCTGCTGCAGCGAAAAGCAGGCAACAACGGCTGGCCTGGCGGGCAAAAGCAGGCTGCAGGCATGTCACGCATGCGCACGATGTTGCACATGTGCAATAGGAACTGACTGGGCAGGAAGCGGAGAAGAGGGTGGAGAGCAGCGGGGCCAGCCTGGGGGCCGTTTTACCGGTTATCTGAACTATCGGGAACCATAACAACCGGTTCTATAGAACCAGTCTGAACTGGTAGAATTCCATCCCTGCTTAAGAGTAAAATGAAGCAACCTCAAAGAAATGGATGCCTTGACTCCTCACACAGAAGCATCTGTCTTGAAGTTTTAAACTAATATATGGATTCACTTTCCACTCCTATGTCACATCTGTGTGCTTTCGCATTTCCTTCTATTTTTCCAATCTAGATATTCTTTGCTAGTCTTCCACCTCTAGCCCTGCTTGGCTTCCGTCCCAAAACGTGATCATCTAGATCAGGCTTGTCCAACCTTTCACCTTCCCTGGGCCACATTAGAAGATGAAAATTTGGTTTGGGCTGCACATAAAATAAAATAACAGTAATGATACCTGATCATCCAAAAAAACCATAGCAAACATTTTTTTCATAAGATATCATAAAAAATAGTCAACCAGGGAGAAAGGAACACGGAGGGGGGGGAAGAAAGCTCACCCGTCTCGCGCCTACCTCTCCTCCTGCAAATGGCCTGGCTGGATGCAGCAGAACTGGAAGGCGAGGACCGGGAGGCTCAGTGCAGCAGCAGCAGCAGCGGCGGCGGGGGCAGAAGCTGTTACAACAGCTCCGGCGGCAGCAGTGGCAGCGGCAACAGCAGGAGGTGGTGGAGCGGGACTTGGGCTGTGGCTGCCTTGGCACGAGGAGCGCTCTGACGACGCCCACCTTTTCTGTTGCTGCTTGGCGTGGCGCTTGCCTCGCCCCGCCTCGCGCCTGCCTCTCCTCCTCCTCCTCGCTGGCTCGTCTTCTTGCATGAAGGTTGGGGTGGGCACTGGGCCGCATTATGAGCCGACCTGGGCCACATGCGGCCCGCGAGCCGTGGGTTGGACAAGCCTGATCTAGATGCTGCCCTTGAAATCCTGGATAGCCTTCATATTTAAACAAAACTAAAAAGGACACTAGGATTTCTAAAGCACGCAGCCATACAAATTTCAAAGGTGATGCGGCATTTACAGGTTAGGGGATAATGAAAATGGCATACTTTCTTTTAGTGGTATTAGTAGTTTACATATGAGAAATCCAACTTACAATTAAGAGCAATTTCCTGACAATGAGAACAATTAATTGGTGCAATGGCTTGCCTTCAGAAGTTGTGGGTATTCCATCACTGGAGGTTTTCAAGGAATGATTGGATAGCTATGGAATGGTACAGTCTCCTGCTTGAGCAGGGGGTTGGACTAGAAGACCTTCAAGGTCCCTTTCTGCTGAAAAATAATTTTGTTCCATTTTTGTTACCTGTAGTGAAACAAAGCTGCCAATCTTTTTTAAAGGCCTGGCTAGATGAGTCAGTGAAAGACCAAAAACTTCTTTCAATGGTTTGTTATTATGAGAATATAAACCAGGTGGCTTATATTTGAACAATATCTTTATTAATATTTTGATTTATAATTCAAATAGAACACCACCAAGAAGATTCACATGGCATTCTTTGAAAAAAAGTGTAGTGAAATCTGAGCTTACTTAGGTTTTTCATGCCTTGATATTTCATGCCTTTCGTGCTTCAATATGTAAATTCTGATGTAAGTTGATTGACTATATAGATTTCTTAGGTAATATTATTCAGATCAATAGGATATCTTTGAAGCAGCATAAGCCATCATTTTAAAAACTATAATATTTCATAACTAATCTAGGTAATTCAAGGGATAGAAGGTTATGAGCCTTGAATGGTTCAACTTTATCTAAATTGTTATAGTACAGCAATGAACCATAGAAAGCTGAAATAAACAATTCTCAGTTCAGGGGTAAAACCTAATTAACATGTTCACCAACTATATCGATTTTTCCTATAGTGTAAAATTTAATTTACTTTTAGGTTCCCAAACAAAGCAATACAATTATTATTTCTCTTGGATTACATCCAAGAACATACATTTTCCATATTGTTCTAATTAAGTTAAGAGAACTTTGGAGATAACATACTTATTTCTTTCTAAGTGAAGGACCACTGGCTCTCCATTCACCTGAAATTCATATTGCATTGTATCTTCATACTTGGTCTGAAATGCAAAGAGTTCAGAGGTTTTTTCTTTAAAAGAATAAGGCAAATAAAATGTGTACCCTTTTAACAACTCTACACCTGTGTCAAATGGAGAGCTATAGCCAAATTATTTATTAGATTTAGAATATTTCATCTGGTGCTTGAACAGCACTATAAAAATTTAAATTGAATTAAACTTTCTAGCACAAGTTCAAGATCTCATTCTCCAACTGAACATCTTTTTTCTCCCAAAAATTTATTATTTTTTTAAAAAACAAACATACAAACCAAACACAAAACATAAAAACATAAAACATCTTTTTTGAAAGCAGCTTGATCCCGGGTTACATCTCTTCGTACAGACATAAATTCAAGTTCATGCTCACTTTTATATACCATTCCATATCTTATTACCATTCTAAATTTTCTATATAGCTTCTCCCCTCTTTTCACTCTCTTAATTCTATTTTATTTATTTCATCTCAATTTAAATCATTATACTTATATCCTTTGTCTGTCCTGTTTCAACTGTCTATTATCTTTTCTCATTAACACAAAATTTCTCCTGTAATCACTGATTGGAGTATGACGCCTTTATATCTTTCCCCTAAATTTAACACTTAATATAATACATAACTTTCATTCGGATTCTGCTTAGTACATTCTAAAGCTACACACTATATTTTTTAAAAAAGAAAAAAATTATAAATATATAATATAATTAAAACAACAATCCATACCAGTTAAACTCCATCATTAAAAATAATATTCATTTAAATCTTAAACATTTTACACATTCCTTTTCAAATAAGTATCATACTTCTATGGGAACCCTTATAAGTTTTGCGTAGTTACTTCCCCCCCCATTTCACTTATATTTTAAAACATTATGTAATTAAAATGTTCCCATTCCTTTTTAATTCAATTCTCTCATATTTCATTTCATTTATTTTGTTCAAAAAAGAAAAAGTTTCACTAAATTACATTGAATATATTATCCCATTTTATAATCATATGTTGTTCCAATTTTCTAACATTATTTCTAATACAAATACAACAATACTGTCTATATGTACCTTTGCAGAATCTCTTTTTCAGTTATATTTTTACCCATTATCTCTAAATAAATTCTGTTTCTTCACATCTTGTTTCAAACCCTGGTAGCTTCTCTTCCCTTCCTTCCTCCCTTGCTTCTTCATGCCCTTTTTACCCCCTTGTCTCTCCATCTCCATTTCCCTCTTCTGTATCCCTCTTTTCTGTTGCTTTCTGACATTATATCCACTTTTCACCTTATTTTTTCCCTTTTTTGGTTGTTCTTTTAGGTTTTAAATTCTCCATTCTCTTTCCCCTCTTTCCCCTTTCTCCCCCAGATAAAGTTCATTAAAGATGGCTTCTTCTTTGTCCCAATCTTCTTGTTCTTGTAGTTTCTCATAGATAGAAATCGCCATTTCTAAAAAGTGGAAAACAGAGCCAAAAGAGGCCTTCCCTTCTTGTTCCTCTTCTTTATATTTTTTAAATTCAATTTTCAGTTCATCCACAAGTGATGCCATTATAAAAAAATTTTTAAACAACTACCCAAGTATTTTTAATCATTAAAATATAATTTCCAAAAGTCTAAAAGTCACCAAGCAGTCCAAATACACACAAGCTGTTTCATTTAACACTTTCCTCTTTTTTCACTTTCTCTTCCTGGGGTTACAATTCAGTTACAAAGTTCCAATTAAAATGTATCTTTTAGAAGTCTTGTTACAATTTAACTTTCGATTCTTTTAAATTCCAAGCAGTCTCCTCCAGCCAAATCTTACTCTTTATTCTTTTCCTCTCCCTTCGCACTTACAGCAAAAAAAAAAGTTTTTTCAGTGTTCAGAAATCTTTATTGTCCCCTTGGCTTTGATTTTCAGTTTAATTACCTGCTGATATCAAAGTGGGTTTTTCCGATTTCTCATTCATCTGCTGTCACCGTAAGGAAGGAGTGTGAGAAAAAACAAACTTTCCCTTTTCACTTTCATTTGCTGCTTCCAGATCTTCCTTGGGAACGATGAATCTTTTTAAAAATTTAAATTCCAGGATATCTTGAATGTTGCTTCTTATCCCGGTCAGCCAAAATTTTCACTTCTTAGCTTCTTACTGCACATTCTTTTCCGGATGAGTGCTTCTTTGAGGCGACCATTTCTGACCACCGCTCTACCGCCTTTGGAAAAGGGAGTTAAGCCAGCTGAGGAGGGAAGGTGCGGACTCCCCTCAAAGCCCTGCTGGGTCTCCCCTGTCTTCAGCCCCCTCTATGGGGTGGCTTTAGCCCCGAAGCCGGCTGGCTCGGGGCACTCCAGCGGCAAGCACAAGCAGAAACCACACACGATCGCAGATTCCTGCCGCTGCCGAAGCCCAGCAAACCAGAAGTCCTCCAACTGAATATCTTATGAACATTAATAGTAACCTATTAATACTAGGAAATTCTGTTCTATGTTGCCAGGAGTCTCCTCAATTTTATGCGAATTAGGTGATTATATAAATTTGTTGAATGAATGAATGGGGCACATAGATTTCAATGAAAAAAAAAATCCAGATAATCATTAGATGGCAGTAAAGGGAAACAAAAAATTATGTTGGCTGGTAAGAAGTCTTTTGCTGAGATCTTTTTCTTACCTCTGGCTGAGGATTCTGAACTCCTCCTTTGGGCAATGCAGGCACTTTTTGTGGATACACTACTTCATAATCATTAACATTCCCAGATTCCAGGATTATAGAGCTCCCTTCATAAGGGGGAAGAAAAATAAGAAAACTTTGGTTGACTTTGGGATGTTATTCTACCATTCTCACACCCACAACTCAATTCGCTATTCAGTTATCAATGAAGAATGGGATCATTTTCTAGTGGAAGACAGCACTGAAATCAAGATTTTCTCTGAGTATGCGGAAGGATGTTTGAGAGCTAGGAGACTATTTAGAGACATTGCTTTGGGCAGCTGGAAAAGAAAGATTTTGGAGCTTGAAAAAAGAAAGTGCAAGTATAAGGATAACATGAGAACCTATAAATCACAATAGTTTGATTCACAAAATTCAGTAAACCATATTACATTATGGTTTAGTATATCCATAGTGAAAAAGCTAGGCAAACTTAGCTTGTTATGCAAATGCAGCTTATTAGGAATTCATTCCAGTTGAACTGCTATTTTACTGCCATCCAAATGGTTTGCTTGACTCCGTTCTTTCACTTTCAAAAACAACAGGTATACAATCAAATTCAGCGATTTCAGAATTAGACAAAAGTTGAAAAATTTAGTATGACTACAGTATGTGCACATTCAATGGTCACTCACCTGCTATTTGTTCCTTAACATACTTTGTAAATGTGGTAGTCCAACACCTACAGTACTCCAGGATGTACGATCACAACTGAGACCAACATTTGTTAACAGATTAAAGGGCCCTATCCAACAAAATGAATTTCAATGTGAAGAAAAGCAAAATTTTGCATTAAAACCTGTGAAGAATGGCTGCAGGATTTGGGTTTGGCTAGTCTGAAGAAAAGAAGAATTAGGGGGTGATAATAGCAGTATTCTAGTACTTGAGGGGTTGTCACAAAGAAGAGGGGGTCAAAGTACTGGATATGTTTAAGAGGGAGAGGAAGGAGAGAGGGAGGGAGGGAAAGAGAGAGGGAGGGAGGGAAAGAGAGAGGGAGGGAAAGAGAGAGGGAGAGGGAGAGGCTGAATTCTAAGCATAAGTAGCATTTGGCCTTGGAAATCTATCTTCTGAGACTGATGAGCATCTTCCAAAGGAAGATCCAGGCAGAAGGATATATCTTCCTCATACCTATCCATGTAGCTGCCCATTTGTACCGGATGCTCCCAGAAACAGGGAGGGGTTCAACTCCATCTCCTGGAAATGAAGGTGGTTATTCCTCCCTTGCTTTGAGCACAGAAAATCAGCGTTTTCCCTTCTTCTTTACTATATTGTTCTCCGTAAATTATTATTCTAATTTTGAAAGATACCTCCTGATAAGGACATCCCCATCATTTCTTGCTTTAAAAAAAACCAAGGCTATCCCAGTGAGCTTCTGACCCTCACTTGTATCTTGGCAACCAGTTGAACATTATTATTTGCAATGATATGGGGAAATGACTTTGGAGACAGGAGGAAGAGCGACAGACTAATCAACTGGCATGTAAAAGGTATCATATTAACTTGAGTATTTTTTGAAGGCTCTCTTTAACAACAATAACATAGCTTTTGTTTGGCTGACTATTGTGCTAGCTTAATTACAGGATGTCTAACGGACCTATTGAAATAAAATTAGAACTGAAAGCTCTTTATTTTTCTTTAACATTTTGCTTCCTGAAATTTTCTTGCCACAAACCCTGTCTCTCTCTGTGCTCTTCAGTCTTCTAATCCTTTTTTAAACTCACTTTATTGGAAAATCTTCTCTCCAAATTGAACATGCTTTTCTTCTGAGGATATTATGACTTTTCTTTCTTAGGATCTGTTTGAGGCTTGACAAAATTTAAGCAAATACTCCCTCCCCGCAATCTACGTAACTTTAGAACAAATGTGAGCTTTGAGAGCAAGCGCTCTTTTGCTAAGTCTGTAGAAATGGAAATGGAACAAATTTTGGTTAAGCATCTAAAGAAAAACCATAGAAATTTGTTGGGTGCCATAGACTTTTACCAATAAGAGTCTGAACATTGAAACCAAAGAAAACATCTTACCTTGATATGGAAAAACCGCGAAGCATATAGTTACCAAGAGAGCTTGGATCATTTTGGAGCCTGGATTGGACTGGTGGATAGAAATCTCTTTCTGCTTCCAAGCCAACCTGAGCTCTTCTCCTATTCACCGTGAGAAGCAAGTAGTGAGTCCTTCGGCTCCATTCATGCCCTTGCATGCAAAGGTGTTTGCTAAAGGGTTTGCCCAAATTCTAAGTTGTAACAATATTACTGGAGGGCAGTTTTCCAACTATATTACTGGAGGGCAGTTTTCCAACTGGCTTAGTCCTTGTCACTGCAATAATGACATCTGGAAAGCTTCTTTGAAAGCATCCCTGAAAGCCAAAGCCAAATGGAGAGGATTAAATGCTCACAGCATTGCCTCATTTGGCTCACATGTTTGGGGTCTCTTGGGCATGGGGTCTTAAATGCCACGAGTTGGTTTTTATCGTATTTTGTGAGCGCTTTTTCAACAATCTAGCTTCCTTTCAATATTGCTAGCATTTAGTGCTTGTGCCCAGAAGTTCTGGGTGCCCAATTACTGGAAATATTTAAAAGACTGCACAGCCATTTCTCTGAAACGGTATAGGGTTCCTCCCAACATCCCTTCTAAGTGTTATTCTGTTATTCTGACACCTTTCCCAGGACCTCTACTCAGAGTTTGGCATCCTCAGTTTTCCTGCCTGAGCAGGGGGTTGGACTAGAAGATCTCCAAAGTCCCTTTCAACTCTTAAACACACATGTATTTATGCTCTGGACTATAGATATGGGAATGCATGTAAACCCTGAAAAATATATGGTAGCTCTGGGCAAAAGAAAGGCAGTAGAATCACTCTAGGTGTAGGGACAGCGTAAAATATTAACACATGATAAATAATAGAACAATTAAAAATAATAGCACAGTTCTCTCTCTCTCTCTCTCCCTCTCTCTCCCTTCCTATTTCTTTTCCTTTCTTTATCTTTCTTTGTCTCTTTCTGTCTTTCTCTCCCTTCCTTTCTCTCTCTCACACAACACACACCACACAGACACCACATACACACACCACACACACACTCTCTCTCCCTCCCTTCCTTCCTTCCTTTCTTTCTTTCTTTCTTTCTTTCTTTCTTTCTTTCTTTCTTTCTTTCTTTCTTTCTTTCTTTCTTTCTTTCTTTCTTTCTTTCTTTCTTTCTTTCTTTCTTTCTTTCTTTCTTTCTTAGCAAGGCCAACATTTCCCCTTGGGTTCCAGAAGTGGGTACCCTTAATTTCACTGGGATAGTCGTGGGGCCCTTCTTTGGACTTACCAGAGGATTGCCTTCAGAGTTGGACTTGCTCTCACCAGAAGAGGTTGGAGTTCCCAGCTCCTCTCCTTTCGAAGGGGCGAACTCTAGAACCTCCTGCACTTTCAATGCAGTCTCGCACAGAGTTTTTTCTAGTTTTCTTCCACCTGCGCCCCCTTTGGCTCCAACTTAGCACAGCAATCTGCAACCCGGTGACCTTCCTTCCCACATTGGAAGCATGTGGTGGTTTTGGGTTTCATCTTCCCTTTTGAGGCTTTGGTTTCTTGAGGGTTGGTGGGGGAGGGCTTGCTCCAACTGAGGCCACCCCTGCATCTGTTTCAGGTCAGATCGATTTCCATCTCTGCTGCTAACATGTACCAGAATTGCAGTTCACTTGGGTCTTTTCTGGCGATGCAGCTTTGATAAACATCTTCGTTCAGCCCATCTTTGAATGCTTCTATCAGGGCTCCCTGGGACCAGCTTCAAATATGGCACTCCGGCTCTCTAAATTCCTGGGTGTATTCGGCCACTGATCTCCTCCCCTGATTTATGGTCTTCATTCTAATCCTAGCCTTACGTTCAGCCAATGGGTCTTCAAATCTGGCACATAATGCTGCCGTGAACAGGTCATAATTCATCAATTGGGAGCGTTATCATTATGCAATGTCACCATCCATTTTGGAATACTTCCTTCTAAAGCCCTGGTGACACATCTCACTTTAGCTGCTTCTGATGAAAAATCATTACCATATTCTTAGGCTAGGAAAAAACCTAATTCCTTGGGATTCCACCCCCCCCCATATTTTACTTCCAGTGGAAGCACCTTGGAATTTGACACCTTTGGGCAATTGCTCCCCCTACTGGGGCCCTTGGGCTGCAGCCACTGGTTGAACTGGCCAGATTTATGAGGATGGCTGGCAGGGTTCCCAGTGCTGCTGCCTCCCCCTTCTCTCTCTCAGATTCTCCATGAGTCATTCATTCATACCTTGGGTTGGGTTTGCTTCCACCCACAGCTTCCTTTAGGAGATTAAAGGCTTGCACTAGCAGAAGATTTTTCTTCTGTTCCTCATGCCAAGCCTCTTCTCCTCAATGGCATCTGGTAGTCATCACCCCTGGGGGGAGGGGGGTGTCATCTGGTTCCTTCCAGCTGACTCCCAAGGACCATTTGGGTCAGACCACAGGTTTCTCCTTGAGGTGCAGCCCTACTAGCAACTCGGCCATCCCTGCAGCATCCAGAAGTAGGGAAGTTGTTTATCCAGCAGCTCCCAAATCTTCTTGGTCACTAGCTGAGTTGGACATTGTTTTTCAGACCCCATTGGAAGAAAGAATGTTAATTCTCCAGGTGGGATGGTAAACTGAAATCTAGAATAATGTCAGATAGTGATCCATTGAAAATCTAAGAAAGACACTCTTAGACTCCATTGTTATAGAGAAAAGAAAGTTTTACTGGAAATCAAGTGGTAGCATCAAAAGAATCCGAGATCTGAGAATTTAGGCATGGAAAAATCCCATATACAAAGTCATGGCAGCATTCCCACCCAGAATAGTTCAAACAGTCCATCCAATCTGAGATGTGTATAATGTCATGCGGGGCATCTTCAGATGGTGATGCAGACATCTGGCCATTGACCTTGGCCTGGTTAGATAAGATGCTGCAGTTGCACAGTAAGCAAGTAAGCATAAACAATAAAGTTTTCCCCAAGTTTTACAGTTCATTCTCGAAAGCCTCCAGCACACTTCCCATCCCACAAAGCCCTCCCCACCATTACTATAGCAGCCGAAAAGATAGCGAAAGAAAGGAGTCTTCAGGACTGACACTCTCTTTGGTGTCCACCTTGTTTTCTTTCAGAACTTCTGCACTTCCCATCATCAGACATCCTTTCTTGCATCAGCACCAAACTAATTAAAATTGCAAAGCTTATTAGGAGAAGTAGCCTCAAAGCCACATCTTATACTGAATTTAATGTTTCTGTTTGAGGGGAAGGTAAATTATAAACCAGTATTACAATGTATGCATACTTCTAAAAATATGTACCTGCATTTAATGCTTTTCTTATCTTAGTTTGATGCTGAATCTGATCTAAAATTTCTAAATTCTTCTCTCACAGTAGAAAAAAAGGAGGAAAAGCTTTCCTTTTCAGTCTTTTTAAAAAGGAGCTACTCATTGAACTTTCTTGAAGTGAGAACTTGGTTCTGTTTTAGAGTGATCAAAGAAGGAAGAGATTAAAAAATCAGAATTGAGATCTGGTTGAGATCTTTCCTCATAGCTTCTACTCAACTGAACAACCTCACTCTTCCCATTAATTTTCCTCTCCGTGTCTCTATATTTTGCTTCTGAAGAGATCATCACTCACATGTCAGTAGACAAGGAAACTTCTAGATCATCACGTTTCTCTGCTATAATAATTGTTGATCATTTCCAGACAACTCAGGATAATTCTGTCTAAATTTTTATTGTCTGAGCTTTTCCTTTCTCTGAATGTGGCTACATTTCCTTTATTATTTATAAAATAAGCTTTATTTTGGATTTATTTATTTATTTAAAATAGTTTTATCAAAGTTGTGTTTGCTAGAACTAGAATTTGTCTTTTTCCTTTTTATGAATTGGTCAATGACTATAAGAAAGTTTCTTGGCTAATTGATAATTAACCACATCATAAGAAAATTTTCTGAGTAAATTATTTTAGTTGTTCACCCAAACAACCTGTGAAAAATATGTCTCTAACACTTATATCTAACACACTCTCTAAATTTATCTAAATTTCTTTTCAATTTCTTCTTTAATTAGTTTTTAGGGTTTTTTTCTCCATCTCTTCTTCCACATTTTGGGTTCATTCTCCCTCATTTAGTAAAATCATCATTTATTTTTTTTCTTTTACCTCTATTATGAAAATAAATTGTATATAGCAACTCAGGAATTTATTTTTATTTTATTTATTTTGTTTTGTCAATCGCTTACAAGATAATAGGTATAAGTATATACATAGTTATGAATACATGAAATGGGTACATATAAGAAAAATAAAAGAAACAATAGGACAGGGACGGTAGGCATGTTGGTGAACTTATGCACGCCCCCTACAGACCTCTTAGGAAAGGGGTGAGGTCACTAGCTTAGTCAAAAAATTTCTACTTGCATTGTATTCAAGTGAATATATGTACAGGTATATGTACTACATGCATAAGGATTTTTCTTTCAGAATCTTTTGCCTTTTCTTTACTAATAGTCCCTTAGACTTCCAGATACTGCTAATCAACTGAGCATCTCCCAGCAACCCTAACAGTGTAGCCAATATATCTAGATTTTAATTTAGCAGGATCTGGGGGCCTTAGGATTATTATTGCCAAATTTGAAGATTCAAGAATGCTTCAGCCCTCTTTGCTGATGCAACAGTTCTTGTCTAGGCCATACTCTATCATGCACGCCCATTCTTTAGAACAAGAACCTATGGTACATCTCAATGATCTGTTTGTTCTTTTCAACTAAATAAGAGGTGAACCTATTGGGATTCTTTTATTACAAGTAGCAGTAATAAATTATTCTGTGCATTGAACACAACAAATGCTCTTAGTTATTTTTGCTTGACAGTCCACTTTAATTATGATTTACAGCTTTTAGTGCTTCTGGAGTGAGGCAGGCAAACTTTATGGGTTTCTTGGCTAGGCATCACCATGACTATGAACATACACTAATTAGGGCCATTGATTTAGAGCTGTAAGCAGACTTTCCAGCTCTACTCATGGAGAATGAGTGGGCATCCATTTAGATTTTCTAAATAAATGAATACATTCTCAGAAATCCCTTCTTGAACTACTCTGCTTACCTTCTCCAACAGTCAGAAATTTTAGTTATGGAAGTATCCCAAAATTCTGAAGGACATTATCCCTAGCACAATTCAATGCCCCAGCAATTATTGAAGGAGGATACCAAAAAATCCCCTTCGAACACAGACAGTGTCCATGTGGTAAAGGAATAATTAAATTGATGGAACATGCTATTCTATATTGTCCTCTCTATGCAGATTTTGCCAATAATTATTATTTTTATTTTTTTACTAAATAATCTGGTCATTCTGATTTGGTTTATTTCAATATGTTATTATTGGATCAATCTGATTTTATTTTCTTGATCATAACCACTGTCCTATAATTTGTACAGAATGCCATATTTATTCCAATCCTTTTTAGATATTTTAGAAAAATTGTATTTTTTATCCTATTTACCTGTAATTTTTGTACTGTATTTGCTGATATATTATTATCTATTGTCATAATCTAGGAGTTATTAGGAACTAAATAAAATGATATTGTTTTGGTCAAAGAAAAGAATCATAAACAGAAGATCATCAATATAATCTAAGAAAAATTGGTGCAAAGAGCTTCATTCAAGAATCTATTTTATTCTCTTATATTAATTTCCCACATTTCCTCCATGGAGCTCAAGATATACACGAGATCACTTCTGGAATTAACAGATAACAGATAATCAGAGTTGGAAGGGACTTTGCAGGTCATCTATTCCAACCTCCCGCCCAAGCAGGAGACCCTACACCATTTCTGACAAATGTCAGTCCAATCTCTTCTTGAAAGTCTCAGGTGAAGGGGCTCCCACAACTTCCGAGAGCAACTTCTGTTCCATTGGTTGGTTGTTCTCACTGTCAGAAAGTTTCTCCTTGTTTCCCAATGAAAGAAAAAAAAGAAAAAGGAGAAATTCTGAGGCTTTCCCTTTAAAATAAAAAGCGAAAATAAAAATATTGCAAAAATAAAAGTTTACAGTAGAGCTGGTAAGGAGGGGTAACACAACTAAAAGAAAATAGAAGAAAACACACTGCACTTTATTTAATTATCCAAGGCTCTTATTAGGACTCCCTTCTCCACAAACTTCAAAGCCAAGCTTCAAGTGTTAGATTGTTGATAGGAACACCTATAATAATATTCTCCCATGCTGCTCGCCGTCTTGGTGCCTCCGATCCAGATGGATTTGGAGGATAAGGCTGCCTTGTAGAGGCAGCCGAAGTTAGGGAGGATCTGGGAAGGGGTTTGGAGGTGTCGCAGACCCCCCCCCCAGTTTAAACCTCCTTCTCTCAAGACGATGCAGCGACGGTCTTATGGCCGCCATGAAGAGGCTGGCATCCGGGAAAAGATTGCGCAGGAGGGGTGTTGAAGGAAGAGAAAACAGAGAAAGCTTTTGGCTGAACCGGGACAACAATTAACATCTGAATACCCTGGAACTTTGGCTTTTCAAGTGATATATTGTTTCCCAAAGGATCGTTAAGCTGCGGTGGAAGAGTAAAGGGAAAAAATTTTTTTTCTCCTCACTTTCCTTCCCACGGAGGCAGCAGATGGAAATCCGAAACACCCGTATTGGCAGCAGAAGGTATTAACTTTCAAAATTGAAGCCAAGGGGAAATTACATTCTCAAATATTGATACTTTAAAACTCAAATCTTTTTGCTTTAAGGGGGAAGGAAGAGAGGCAAATGATTTATACTAACGTTTGTTGAAGGAGACTGCTTGGAGTTTTATAAGATTAGAGATTAAATTGCAATAAAACTTCCAAAAAATGTCTTGGAATCATGTAATTGAATTCTCCCCCAGGAAGAGCAAGTAAGAAAGCGAAACAGAATGCACTCAATGTACTGATTTTGATTGCCTCATGACTTTGGGACTCTAACTATCTTTTGAAAGACTAAGAAAACATTTGGACTGCTTAAAAAAAAAAATCCTTTTCTGTTTACAATGGTGTCTTTTGAAGAATTGAAAATGCAGTTCCGAAAATTAAGAAAAGAGGAAGATGGCTCTTTTGGATCTATCTTTTGCTTTTTAGAAATGGCGATTTCTGCCTACCAGGAAATGCAACAAGAAAGAGGCTGGGATGATGAAGAAAAAGCCATCTTTAATGGACATATGATTTTAAAAAAGGGTAAAAAGGAGAAGAAAATCAAGAATTTAAGCTTTAAAAAAACAATTAAGAAAGGGAAAAGAAAGGTGAAAAATCGATATAATGATAGAAAGCAATGGAAAAGAGGAATGCAACAGAGAGGGGAGATTAAAAAGTGGGAGATTGAGAGAGGGGGGTAAAAAGGCTAGATTTGACAAGGAAGGAAGGGACAAAGCGAAGGGAAGTTATAAAGATTTTAAACAAGATGTTGTTTGTTTTGTTTATACGCAACTTTTTTTCAGAGACAAAGGGTAAAATAAAATTCTAATAGAGATTCTGCAAAGGTACACAAGACTGCATTTTATATTTGTATTTGAAATATGTGTCAATAAAATATTGTAGGGACTGTAATTGATGTGTATTTAACTAATTTGTTAGGGAATACTATTTCCAATATCTATAAGAATATTATGTTTGTTTTTTTATTCTAAAATGTCATCTAGAATGTACTAAGCAGAATCAGAATTGAAATAATGTTTAATTTTAAGCATTGAATTTGGGGGGAAAATAGAAAGGTGTCATACTTCAACCAGTCATTACAGGAAAAAGTTTGTGTTTAAGAGAAAGGTAAATGGATGATTGAAAAAGAACAGACAAAAAATACAAGTGAAATGATTTAAATTGAGATTAAATAAACAAAGTAGAATTAAGAGAGTGAAAAGAGGGGAGAAGATATTTGTTAAATGTAGAATTTTTAACAAGATATGAAATAGTATATAAGCTGAGCATGAATTTAATTTAAGTCTGTACCAAAAGTTATAACCCGGGGTTAAGCCGCTTTCTAAAAAGAAGTTTTATATTTTTTATGTTATGTGTTTTGTCAGTTTATATTTGCTTATTGAGGAGTAATATTGGATAAGAACATATGAAATAGTAACAATATGAAATATAGTAAGATGAAATATATGAATGAATAAAACTGAATAGAAATAAAGGAATATTCTCCCGCGCTCTTCCCTCTATCTTATCAAGTTGCAATGTCCTTGAGAAGGAGTCTTTCACAGTTCTCTCCACTTCAAGTAAAATATTTTCAAGCCTCTAGTTGGCAGTGTTACAAAGTTTCTTTGTTCTCATTTCCCCCCTCCTTTCCCAGAAAAACGTAATTGAGGTTAAAAAAAAAAGAGAAAGTATATATATATACTTTTAATATATATACTATACCTCAGAAAACACACACACATATATAAAGAAAAGTAACTAAAGGGAGCCTCTAATCTAAAAAAATTGAAAAATCAAGAAGGAGAAGAGAAAAAAAGAATATATAGAGAGGAAAATTCAGTCCAGTTAACTGCTAAGTCGCAATAAAGTCCAGTAAAAAAAGTAAAGAAATAAAAAGCCAAGCCTCACTTTGACGTCTCCCTTTAAAAATCGCCGCTTATTCAATTTTGTCAAAAATCTTACAGATTTCTTCTTATACTTAGAGTGTCCTTTCAAGTGTCAAAATATTAGTAAAAAAAAAAAAAATTCTCACCCAGCTGACACACTTTCTTTCAGTCTCTTCCTTTCTGGAGCTGTCCCAACTTCAGCAGTTTTGGGGCTGCCTCTCTGCCGCCAGCAAAAGGGACTTCCCCTGAATCAACCAGGGACTTTGTGGTGTCCCTGGGATCCATAGGATGTGCCCTTCACTATCACCATCTCTATGGGACGGTTTAGGTCCGTTTGGACCGGCCAGGGGCAAAGATATCGGCTGCAAACTTGGAGCTCGATTGCAGACTGTACCGTCGCGACGCCAGTTCCTCCCCTCTCCTCAATATCGAAACAAGTACTTGGGCAGACCATAATCCAATGAAAAATGGAAAGGACAAAAAAAAGATCAAGATGGATGCTAAATAATACTATTTTAAAGGAAAAAGATTTTACACAATGGATTGAGAAAGAATTGGCTTTTTTCTTTAGAGAAAATAAAAAAGAAGATACTTCAATTGAGAATGTTTGGGATACAACATATTTTTACTTGAAGTCAAAAGAGTCCTCAAACTATATGTACCAATAACAACTCCCCAAACCAGAAAAAAACAAATTACCCATAACAATAAGGAAGCTTCAATTCAAAAAGAAATCCCTTTAGCAGAAAAACAAATCTGGTCACGTTGCCAACTTCAAAAGCCGATACAAAAATTTATGCCACCAGATAAAAACCGATTGCACCAATTATCACATTAAACAAGAAGAAAATGTTCTATGCACCAATTCCACCCGCGCTTTCTACAATTTTGTAAACAACAAACTACAAGACTCAGGGTCCATCCCACCCCTGATAGCACATAATGGTAAAGACTGCAACGACGACACTATTAAAGCCAACCTCTTTAACACATTCTTTGGCTCAGTATTTGTAAACAGCAATGGATCATGCGCAGTATTTCCAAGTTGAACCACAGACAACTACAATGATTTTATTATTTAATATCGATTTTACAGAAGACAATGTTGAAAAAGCACTACACAATCTAAAACCATCTCTATCTATTGGACCGGACAAAATATGCTCCTACTTCTTTAAAAAGCTATCCACTGCCATAGCTGAACCTCTAAGCATAATCTTTGAAAAATCTTTCAGGACCAGCTCCTTGCCAAAACTATGGTCACAAGCCATGGTCATCCCTATCTTCAAAAAGGAAGACCCCAGCCTAGTTGAAAATTACAGACCAAACTCTCTGTGTCACCTGTAAAGTCACGGAATCAATTATTAACCAATCCATCATCCTCCACTTAGAAACAAACAACCTACTCGCTAATAAACAATTTGGTTTCAGGAAAAACTATCATGTAATCTGCAACTCTTACACTGCCAAAAACATATGGACTACACAACTCGATCAGGGCAAAGCAATAGAAGCAATCTACACAGACTTCTGTAAAGCCTTTGATTCAGTGGTACATGACAAACTACTCCTAAAACTAAAATCTTACGGTATCTCTGATGACACAAAGGATAAGATCCAAGGAAGGATCCAAGGAAGGATCATCACAGGAAGTGATGATGACATTTCTAGTTTTTATTAGATAGCATTAACTTTGGTCTTGAAAAGTCTAAATGAGACAAGCTGATATTAATGGTAGATTTGTTTCCAGACAGAGCACATGAACTTGACATTGTCCTTTGAATCAGAAACGGTAATGGTATGTGGGAACGACCTTGAAAAAGACTGGGCAAACTGAGGGAACAATAACACAAGAGACAACATGACCCCACAGCTGCATAATAGGTGGTGTAAGAGGCTCAGAAGGGACTCTCCCTACTTTCTCAGACTGCAAAGGAGACAGTGGAAGATTTGTCCTTTCAGACAAATCAGAGGAGTTGGTTTTCCAGAGCCTCATCCGCCCACTTCCAGTTCTGTTCTGTAGTGGAAAAAGCTCCTCAAATAGAGCTACTAAAATGGCTCACTTGTGCCCTGGTTCTTAGTTCTCAACTACACAATTCAAAAATGGCTGTCTTTATTTTTCTGCAGTTCTAGATTTTACAGCCATCTGTGAAGTCCCATTTTAGCACTCCGATGGAACAGCTTACTTCCTGAAGGATGTTCTATCTGACCAGATCAGTCAGCAAGAGTAACTCATGTGGTCAGTTAAAGCTACCACCTGCAACATTTAGCAACAAAATGATTTTTAAAAACACACATTCTATCTCTTCCTAGTGTTTGCCTTCCTTTCATCTTAAAAAGTGATTAGAAACTCCAAATGTGACTTATGATTTGGAACTGTGTGTGTGTGTGTGTGTGTGTCAAATTTTACTAGTCGTAAATTAGATTGCCTTGAATTGTATCAACTCCATTCTTATCAAGGTGGTTAATTTCAAAGGTGAGGAAGATGTCTGGCTACCATGAACGTATTTGACAATATACCTTAGATTCTTGAGTGTTCATCATTGAATCTTGTTTTATTTTATTTTATTTTAGTTATTTTATTTTATTATTATTTTTTTATTATTTATGAGCTGCCCATCTTGTCCGGAAGCAATTCTGGGAAGCTTATAAACATTAAAACTAGTACATATTAAAATAAACAGTGGGGAAGATAACAGTAGTAATAACATTGTTAAAAGATGCAAAGGAGGGGAACATTAAGTGCACAAGAAAAGATTGCGGGGGAGGTCTTTTCCAACTCAACAGCCATCTGTCTGAAGAATACTACTCTGTGAAAAAGTAATTATGAATACTTAAACCTTAAGAAAAGCTTTGGTAATTCAGGAAAGTTTAGGATTATTATTTCTAAATGAAGAGCTAGGTCATTAGATAAGACTATAAGATGACATCAAAGGCCAGGGGGAAAAGCCATCATCTTGTGTAGAGGACAGCAGTAAAGTAGAAATAAGGGCTTTAGCTTCTTCATTCTGTTAAAAAGTTTCCTTTGTAGAAGTGAATAGAATATATACGTTTTCCTATTATTTCTTAATCCCTGGCATGAGAAAGCTAAATGTCAGTGTGTGTGTTTGTTATTAAAGGTTCTTGGCATGGATGAGACTTATTGTGCTAAATGTTTGTACTTGTCTTTCAACGATTAGGCACATCTCCAGAAAGGCAATGAAATGCCATCACAAGTCATGTGAAAGTTTTGTAAACGTAAATGTGGACAGTGCCAGGTAAGGTTACATGGACATTCATGAGACAAAGTTCTCCTCCTCTGATGTTGTTTTTTGATGCACTGCAGTAAACGTGGATTGTCTACACTTTTAAAACGAGGGAGCAGCATGAGCGGTAAACAGTCACAATGTTCAGAAATAAATGATATTGAGAGAGGAAAATCAAGAAGAGCCAAAACCAATGGGTTCATTTCAAAAGAAATAGATTTTAAAGAAATAGATCTTAACACAGTGTGTTTTTGCATACCTTCCGTGTATTACTCTTTGACTCAGGAGCAAAAGGTTATATTAAGAATGTACATGCATAACCCATCAAATCCATCAGTCTTTTCTCAGTATAGTTGCCAACTGCAAGAGAAACTCTTTGGACTCCCAGCAGAGAGTCCCTCTGCCTTCAAGGCTAACAAATGATTATTTCCATGTCTTCTATGAATTGGTCTAACCCTTTTTCTGAAAAAAGAAAAATGGTTTAGGGAGCTACGTATGTCTAGCATATCGAAGAGAAGGGGAGCATGATAATTGTCTTCCGGTACTTGTGGGGCTACCTTAGGGAAGAGGGCATAGACTGATTAAAGAGAGATCAAACTAAAAGTAAGTAGAAATTTTCTGACAGTGAGAATGATTAATCAAAAGAATGAAAATTCACTGGAGATTTCACTGGGATGTTATAAGGCTTCGAAACAACCATCCTAAATTCTTCACCTTGTTTATAGTTAAAAAAACCCAGTTAGGTAAGAGGATTTCTCAGGTTTTCAATAAATTAGAATGGTCACCTCTGATGAAATCATCCCTTTTCAGAAGGCTACCATGCAATTTGCAACTCATAAAATGAACACGGAAAGGTCCCTAAAACAAAGGACAAAAAAAATTAAAGCAACATTAGAACAAACTCTCTTAATATAATTGTTTGTGTTCCATATTAGCCAGCTTGTAGACCTGCATTCCTATTGGTCCAGAAAAGCCAGACCATGATTGGATGTCTTAAACAACCCTGATTGGCTTGTATGGGGTTTGCCGTGATTGGCTACAACCAAGCGCGGCAAACTCAAAGAACTGTCATTGGCTGCCTAGCCGTGGCTGGCTCTATAAAAAGAGCTGCCTTTTCTCTCAGAATTCTTTCTGTTTAATAAAGAGCTGTTTGTTCACTACTCAAGCCTCGTTCTTATGGGACCCTCCAAGCATACTTAACACTGGCGACGAGGATGGGATTCTGAGACAACAGGGCTGAACAGCACATGGCAAACAGTGCAGAGACGACCAGCGAAATGGCCAGCAGCGCCACGCTGCCCTCACCATTCAACCCAGCCAGCGAGGACTTGGAGTCCTAAATTGATTGTTTCCAAATGTTCTTGGAATCCAACAACTTAAAAGATGCTACCAGCAGCAAAAAGCGAGCGGTCTTTTTAACGCACTGCGGGCCCGCCGTTTTCAAAATGGCCAAGGCACTAGCGAAGCCCGCAGATATCAAGACAATGGATTTGGACAACCTAGCTCCCATCCTCCGGAACCACTACGCTCCAGCTGTACCAACTCTTATCCGAAGGCACGATTTTTATCAGTGAGATCAGTGTGAGGGTGAGAGCATTGGTGAGTTCGTAACTGACCTGAGGGACCTAGGGGGATTATGCGGATTCACCAACTTGGATGAGGCCATGAATGACCAGGTCGTCCTCGGCCTAAAAGACCCAGCACTCCAAAGCAGGTTGATGGCCAAGGGTGACATCTCCTTCACCGACGCCATCAACGAAGCCACCGCAGCCGAAGCTACCCGCAAATCAGCAGCGCGAATGGGGCGTTCAAATGGAACCAATCGCCAATCAACCAGCGAGGCGACCACCACACCAGAAAAACTCGCAGCCTCCAACCACCATGACAACATCAAATCCCTCTCTGACAGTGAAGAGGAAGAAATCCACAGACTTCAATCTGAACGTGAGCGTCGAGACCGGTGAGGTTGTAAGTCAGGGTATCAAGGCTGTGGAGGGAATCACCCGTGTTCTGAATGCAAGTTCCTGGATGCTGTTTGCCGTTTTTGCGAGCAGCAAGGGCATATCTCCAAAGTATGCCGCAATAAAAGAAATTTCAGCCCCTGGCGTCGGGGAAACAGCCCAAGAAGACTTGATGGCACCCCCACCAAAAACCGGGACCGCCAGACTGACAACCAATGGAGCCAAGACAGCCGAATTAAAAAGTTCAATGATGCACCGCAAAGAGAAGAAACGCACCAAACAGTCATCATCGGCCACGCTTCATCAATAGATGCATGGAAGATTCTCATTGAGGTCAGCATCGAAAACCAGCCATGCACCATGGAAGTGGATTCTAGCTCTTATCTCTCTATGGTCTCCTGGCAGACCATAAAGTGCTTAATACCCTCCAAGAACTAAGCGACCAGAAACTAATTTTGAGAGATTATCAAGGGAACCACATTCCAGTAGCTGGAATAGGACACTTCAAGATTTCATTCAAAAACTGAACCAACATCCTACCACTCACAATCGTTGATAAGGACCGCCCCAGCCTACTCGGGTTGCAATGGCTCACACTGCTGGGAATTGAGATGGCAGGCATCAACCATACAGATGACGAAGATTGGGAGGCGACGCTCGTACGAGACTTCCAAGAGGTCTTCGATGACACCTTAGGCAAGTACAAGGGGTCCCCAATCTCCTTTAATCTTAGCCCTAACGTCGCTCCCATCCGCATCAAGCCACACTGAGTGCCATTTGCACTCAAACCTAAAATAGATGAGCAATTAAATAAGCTCATAGTGCAAGGCGTATTAGAACCTATCGACCATGCCCCCTGGGAAACACCAATTGTCACCCCCATCAAACCAGATGGCTCCCTGAGAATTTGTGGTGACTACAAGGGCACCCTCAACCATGCTCTGCAGCAGAGTGCCTACCCTGTGCCAGTATTCCAGCATCTCCTACACTCACTGGGGGGTGGCAAAATCTTTGCAAAGCTTGACCTGGCACAAGCCTATCAACAACTGCCGGTCAATGCTGAAACCACCGAAGCTCAAACAATCGTGACACATCGAGGGGCATTTAAATGCAACCAACTCCAATTTGGAGTCAGTGTCGCACCTGGCATTTTCCAAAGCCTAATGGAACGACTGCTGCATGGAATTAAAGGAGTCGTACCCTATTTCAACAACGTTTTAGTAGCAGCCCCCAATAAAAAAACAATTGGAAAAATGACTGAGAGCAGTCCTACAAAAATTTAAAGACTCCGGCCTCAAAGTAAAAAAAAGAGAAGTGCCAATTATGTACTGAATGGGTTGAATTCCTCGGATACCTCCTTGATAAACAAGGAATTCACCCTACTGACAAAAAATTAAAAGCCATCAAAGAAGCCCCCAGGCCGAAAAATAAGATGGACCTCCAAGCCTTCCTTGGACTCATTAATTTCTATAATATTTTCCTACCCCAGAAAGCAACTGTTGCAGAACCCTTGCATAGACTCCTGGATAAAAAGGCATCCTGGATATGGGGACGGTGAGAGACAAAAAACCCCCCACAAAACAAAAAACCCCCCCCCCCACACCGGATCACCTTCCCCCCCCCTCAGTGTGGGAGCAACCTACCCCCCAATGGACGAGGCCCCATCTTCTTCCAGAACCCTGTCCAACCAGAGAAAAAGCCTTTGACTAAAGAGCCGCATAGTCAGAGAAAAGACATGAAACAGGTAGGACTTTTTCAATTATTACGGACCACAAACCCCTACTTGGCATTTGGCTGGTAACAAACCTACTCCACACATCCTGTCACCTAGAATGACAAGATGGTCTGAATTTCTTGCCGCTGATAATTACCAATTAATACATTGACCTGGCAAAACTATTTCGCACGCCGATGCCTTAAGCCACTCCCCCCTACCAGATGTGCAAGACGACCCAGCACCCACATTATCAATTTTACAAATAGAAACAGTAGCTACACCACCATTGACCGTGCAAGACATTGCCCGCGAAACAAGAAGGGACAAACACTTGGTGCGAGTTCTCAGCTGGGTGGAGAGGGGTTGGCCAGAAAGTGGAAAAAACGAACTCTTCAAACCGTTTAAAAACTGACAAACTGAACTTTTTTCCCAGAGGGGCTGTATCCTTTGGGGAGACCAGGTAATAATACCGGAAACATTACAGAAAACAGTTTTAAATATGCTGCACAATGGGCACCCAGGCATTGTTCTCATGAAAGCCCTAGCCAGAAGCTATGCTTGGTGGCTGGGCATGGACAAACAAATTGAAACCTGGGTCGCCGCTTGCAGCAGATGCCAAGAGACTCACTCAGCCTCCCCAAAGGCTCCACCGTTAGAATGGGAGACACCTAGAGGCCCTTGGTCGCGCATCCATATTGACTTTGCTGGGCCAACCAAAGGGCATACCTTTTTGATCACTGTTGATGCTTATTCGAACTGGCTCGAAGTGAGCAAAATGAAAACAACCACCACAGATGCTGTCACCAAGAAATTAAACAAACTCTTCACCACGCACAGTCTGCCAGATGTGATAGTATCTGACAATGGCCCCCAGTTTACCACATTGGCATTCGAGCAATACTTGGCAGACCATGGCATCTGACACGCATTGACATCGCCTGCTCACCTGGCGGCAAATGGGAGAGCTGAACGCATGGTTCAATTTGCAAAAAAAAAAACTCCTCAAAAAATTGAACATGGAAACATCCACGAAAAAATCACCAAACTGCTTCTAATACAACACATCACACCCAACACCACTACCAACAAAAGCCCAGCAGAACTGCTCATGGGCAGAAGACTATGGTCACCTCTAGATCGCCTGCACCCTGCTTACACCCCAGAGAAACCCCCGGGATCTAGCAGCAAATACCGCACCTTTAATGTAGGAGACACTGTTTTCGCAAAAAACTTTACCGGGAACCCACTATTGCTTCCTGCAAAAATCACCCAAATCACTGGCCCTCGCTCCTACCGGCTAGAGACCACCGATGGTAGGTGTTGGAAATGGCACATTGACCAGCTAAGGTCCAGGCTGGCCACCCTTTCCCTCACAGACTCTAACCAAGAAATCAGAGGGGTGGGGGAAACCTCAAACTTAGAAAAAGAGCCAATATCTGCACAAGCAGAACACCCCACACACACATTAAACAAAAATCAAACATTAAATCAGCAATACTTACCTTCAAACAGGGAACTGAGGCAGACGGGTGCTTCACCTGGAAGTAGCAGCTGAACAAGCTCAACCAGCCCAGGGAATCCAGGTGGGACCGACAGAGTGAACGACTAGACCGACCCGGAAACACCAGGCAGGGGTCACAGCTATAGGCCTGGCTCACCCTTCCAGGCGGTTCCATCGAGAAGCTTGCCAGTATGTAGGACAGAGCATTTATTTGTTGAGATTTGAAGTTGCCATTTGTTTGACCATTCTGATACATAGTCAAGGTCTTTTTGGAGGGTAGCAGTATTGTCTGTGGTGTTGAATAGCTTTACATCATCAACGAAGAGAATGCAGTTGCTCTTGATATGATCACAGAGGTCATTTATGTAGACTATGAAAAGAATTGGTCCTAGAACACTGCCTTGGGGGACACCACTGTTGACAGGTACAGAATTTGATAGGACGCTCCCAATTTTGACCATTTGTTGTCTCTTTGAGAGGAATGCTTCTATCCAGTTATGCAGGTGTCCAGTAATATTAGTATTATATAATGTTATATGATATTATGTAGTATTATAGTAATATTAGTATTATAGTATTTGCACTTCAACTTTAGTTCTTCTGCCTTTCTGTTCATAATGATATTTTGAAGCTCAATTAGAAGAAGCATTGTACAAATAAGGGACAAGACTAGATAAACTAGTGACTGGGAGCAAAAGGTAAAATTTCATGAGGCATACATATTCTCTCTCTCTCTCTCTTAGTGATTTCTTCCTTCTTTTCTAATATATCATTCTTTCTTCCTCTTCATATAGAAGACAAAGGAAAGTCCATTCTTGCCACACTTATGAACAGCTGTTGCAGTAGTGTTGGTTATTTTACAATGGATGTTTGATATTTGGCTAAAGATTTGCAAAGATTTTTATTCTGTAGACTATTCCATAATCTAACCTGATAGCATTTGTCAACTTATTGCATTAAATATTAATTTGAGATGAAAGTTGAGGTATAAATGAAATAGATAAATGAGCATATCATTCAATCATTATAAATTTTGTATTAACAGGAAGCCTGCATTAAAGTTTTTATGCATGTACATCTAATACATTTATTTTCTGAAGTACTTTACTTTGTATGCCTAGTTCAAACAATTATATTAAGAGAGTTTGTTCTAATGTTGCTTTAATTTTTTTGTCCTTTGTTTTAGGGACCTTTCTATGTTCATTTTATGAGTTGCAAATTGCATGGTAGCCTTCTGAAAAGGGATGATTTCATCAGAGGTGACCATTCTAATTTATTGAAAACCTGAGAAATCCTCTTACCTAACTGGATTTTTTTAACTATAAACAAGGTGAAGAATTTAGGATGGTTGTTTCGAAGCCTTATAACATCCCAGTGAAATCTCCAGTGAATTTTCATTCTTTTGATTAATCATTCTCACTGTCAGAAAATTTCTACTTACCTTTAGTTTGATCTCTCTTTAATCAGTCTATGCCCTCTTCCCTAAGGTAGCCCCACAAGTACCGGAAGACAATTATCATGCTCCCCTTCTCTTCGATATGCTAGACATACGTAGCTCCCTAAACCATTTTTCTTTTTTCAGAAAAAGGGTTAGACCAATTCATAGAAGACATGGAAATAATCATTTGTTAGCCTTGAAGGCAGAGGGACTCTCTGCTGGGAGTCCAAAGAGTTTCTCTTGCAGTTGGCAACTATACTGAGAAAAGACTGATGGATTTGATGGGTTATGCATGTACATTCTTAATATAACCTTTTGTTCCTGAGTCAAAGAGTAATACACGGAAGGTATGCAAAAACACACTGTGTTAAGATCTATTTCTTTAAAATCTATTTCTTTTGAAATGAACCCATTGGTTTTGGCTCTTCTTCATTTTCCTCTCTCAATATCATTTATTTCTGAACATTGTGACTGTTTACCGCTCATGCTGCTGCCTCGTTTAAAAAGTGTAGACAATCCACGTTTACTGCAGTGGATCAAAAAACAACATCAGAGGAGGAGAACTTTGTCTCATGAATGTCCATGTAACCTTACCTGGCACTGTCCACATTTACGTTTACAAAACTTTCACATGACTTGTGATGGCATTTCATTGCCTTTCTGGAGATGTGCCTAATCGTTGAAAGACAAGTACAAACATTTAGCACAATAAGTCTCATCCATGCCAAGAACCTTTAATAACAAACACACACACTGACATTTAGCTTTCTCATGCCAGGGATTAAGAAATAATAGGAAAACATATATATTCTATTCACTTCTGCAAAGGAAACCTTTTAACAGAATGAAGAAGCTAAAGCCCTTATTTCTATTTTACTGCTGTCCTCTACACAAGATGATGGCTTTTCCCCCTGGCCTTTGATGTCATCTTATAGTCTTACCTAATGGCCCAGCTCTTTATTTAGAAATAATAATCCTAAACTTTCCTGAATTACCAAAGCTTTTCTTAAGGGTTAAGTATTCATAATTACTTTTTCACAAAGTAGTATTCTTCAGATAGATCTTCAGATTTCAACTTTTTTAAAAATAGAAGTATACACTTTGATTTGTATGGTGGGTTCATGGGCACCCTTCTCACCATTGGAACCAGTAAACATCCTGCTGCCATAATTGTCAATCTCCCACTTGGATTATTGCAGTGTCTTCTACAGGGGCCTCCCTTGAAGAGTATTTGGAACCTACAATACAGTGGTGGGATTCAAACATTTTATTACCAGTTCGGGGGGCATGGCCTGGTGGGCGTGGCAGAGGAAGGATACTGCAAAATCTCCATTCCCTCCAATAACCTGCTTTCAAGCTCCGTTCTCCTGCGCAGGGGAACCCAAGAAGACCCAGCCGATTAGCTGGGACTCAATGGGAGGCAGAGAATAGATGGGGGTGGGGCCAGTTTGGTTCTCCGAACTACTCGAAATTTCCGCTACTGGTTCTCCAGAACTGGTCAGAACCTGCTGAATGCTACCTTTGCTACAGTAGGTCCAGAATGTTTTGGCTTGGACACTTTGGGAGGCTCCTTGAATAGGATATGTTACACCTTGTTACAAGAGGTGCACTGATCTGTTTCTGGGTGCAATTAAAAATGTTTTATTTATTATCTTTAAAGCCCTTCATGGCATGGATCGAAGGTATCTGCAGAGCCACCGTTCCCCAAAGGGATTGGCTTGCCCCATTCGTGCTGGTTGAAGGGGGCTACTTTGGATCCTTCTGCCAAGGGATTCTGGCTGGTGGGATCCAGAAGAGGATCCTGCATTAGTTAACAGGGGTGTTCCACAAGGCAGCATCTTAGGTCCTACGCTTTCCTTGCTCTATATCAACGATTTATGTAATCAACTTAAAAGCAATTGCATTCTTTTTGTTGATAACATAAAATTATTTAGTACTACAGATAATTCTTTTGTTTTGCAAAGTGATCTCAACTATGTGTCTGAACGGCCATCTATTTGGCAACTTCAAATTTTGATCACTATATGCTCTGTCTTACATATTGGTAAATGTAATCAGAATGTCAAATATAAGCTAGTTCACTGTAAAAGCATTAAGAGTTGTAAACTTAATTTTGCGCAGTTTTTTTCCCTGGAAATATCGTTTTGTTAATTAGAACTTATGAAACTTGTGCTAGACCAATCTTAGAGTATTGTTTGGAATCCCCACCATATATCTGACATCAGTAAATTGACCGGGTTCAGAAGTACTTCATGAAAAAAGTCTTGCACTGTTCTATACACGATAGAATTCCCTATGCTACTAGGCTCAACATTCTCAGTTTGGATAATGTAGAACTGCATAGCTTGTGGTCAGACCTTGGTATTTTATACAAAATTATATGTACTAAAGTTTTGCTATAAATGACTTTTTTTGTTTTAATCAAATAATACGTGTGCTAACAACTGCTTTAAACTCAATGCAAACTTGACTGTAAAAATATGACTTCTGTAATAGGGTTGTCAAAGTCTGGAATGCGCTACCTGGTTCAGGGATGATTAGTTGAGAAATACTCAAGATTTGGGAGTCTAATATTGATTTTTTTTTTTAATTAGGCAGAATTAAGGCAAAACAATGGAAAAGAAGAACCAGATAAAAACTAATTTAATCCTGCACAAATTCAATTAATTAAATGCAGAAGGATCATTCCTCCTTCTATAAAATTATAAAATGCAGCTTGTTGGAAATGGAAATGTTTATTCTGGGATAGCAGCTAGACCAATTTTCTCCAGTCATATTTGGATGTGGTAGATTGTAACCTTCCAGATCGGCAATTTCCCCAAATCTCAGCAGGCCAATACTTTGACCGTCTTCTTTTGACAATTTTATTTATTTATTTTTATTTATTTCATGTCCACCTGGTGGCTCAAGGTCATTCTGAGCAGCTTACAAGATAAAAGACACAAATATTTGACAATTATAAATATAAGAATATTAAATATTGTTGGAAATGTAGGTGGGAGAATCAAAGTGAAGGTCATTAGTGTCTATATTTGGCCCTGGTGACACTGAGCCAACAATTCAGAAAGAATTAGCTTTGCAAAATTGTTTCTCTGCCAAGCTTATTTTAAAACACACACACACACACACACACACACACACACACACACACACACACACAGAGCTTCCTTGGCACATAGCCAGCAGTAGTTCCTGTTGAATTCAATAGGACCTACCTCTGAGTAAAAACATGCCCAGAATATTTAATAAAATATTAAGGAGAATGTGTAAAATGATTAATGTTTAGTTATAGTTTAATTCGTTATTGTCTTAATGTTATTATAAACTTAGTATTTTATTTTCTTATTCTATAATAATGTACTAGTTAGAATTAGAATGGAATTATATATTTAACTATACTATAAGTTTATTATTCTTTTATTTTAAGATTTAATATGTAGAATGTACTATGCAGAATCAGGATGTTAATTATGTATTATTTTAAGTTTTACTTTAGGGGAAGGCGCACACTTTAAAAGTGATTACAGGGGAAATTTTTTGCTAAAGAGAAGAGATAAATAGATGATTGGAAAAGAATGGACAAAAGATATAAGCATAATGATTTTGAAATAAGATGAAATAAATAAAACATAATTAAGAGAGTGAAAAGATGGGAGAAGTTATATAGAAAATATAAAATGGTTAATAAGATATGAATGGTATATAAGGTGAGCATGAATTTGATTTAGGTCTGTTAAAAAAGATGTAACCCGGGGCTAAACCACTTTTCAAAAGAAGTTTTATGTTTTGTGTTTTGATTAGTTATGTTTGATTGCGAATTAATAAAACCTTGGAGGAATGAAACTAAAGGGAGAGAAATTTGGAAAAGACATGTATAAATGACAATTAAGGAGGTTTTATTTTTCTTATGTCTTGTTTTATGTTATGTATTTTGTGTGCTTATGACTGATTGAGAATTACTAAAACTTTGACAGAAAGAAATATAATTGAACAAAAGTGAAGGGAGAAATAATGAGAAATTTGGAAAAGATATATATGTGTAAATGGAAATGTGATAATGTGGAACTATGTTTTAAAAACTAATGCTTTATTTGCCTTGTTAAAATTTATAAGTAATTCTTAGAAAGGAGGTTTTATACTTTTATGTTTTATGTTTTGTTTGTCTTCAAAAATCAATAAAACTTGTTCTTAAAACCGCTTCTACAATTCAGTAGGCTTTGCCATTGTTATGTATCTATAGCTAGTTTATATTTTACAATTATTTCATACCTCACTGTCATCACATTACAAGACAGTTTTATTTCATCTATTGCAGTTTGAAAATCTTCACAGCCACAGAAGAGGAGTAGAAGAACAGCATAAAGAAAGCAGAAGGTTTAGAAAAATGTCCATATACAACAGCATGCTTCTTCACACACACACCCTTCTTTTTGTAATTTCCAATTAAAGAAACGTGGATCATTTTGGTGCTCATTAAAGACCACCAGAAGGTCTGCAAAATGAGAAATGATACAGAATATTTTGATTACCTTCTTACCCTCCACACCCATATCAAACTCGGAGGGGGGGGGGGTAAAATTGGAAATTTCCCATGATATTACAGGTAATCCCCAACTTATGATCACAATTCAGCCACAGATTTCTGTTGTTCAGTGAGACACTTGTGAAATGAATTTTGCCCCACTTTATGACCTTTCTTGTCTCAGTTGTTAAGTGAATCACAGCAGTTCCTAAGTCAGTAACCTGGTTCTTCAGTGAATCCGGTTTCCCCATTGATGCTGCTTATCAGAAGGTGGCAAAAGGGAATCACGTGACCTCGGACACAGCAACGGTCATAAGTATGAGCCAGTTGCCAAGCATCCGAATTTTGATCACTTGACCATGGGAATGCTGGAAAGGTCGTAACTGTGAAAAATGGTCATAAGTCACTTTCTCAGTGCCATTGTAACTTTGAACAGTCACTAAATGAACTGTTGTAGGTCAAGGACTACCTGTATTGTTCTATAGTGTAGGAGAATAATGTTCAAGGACCCCCTTTCTTCTACTACTTGTAGAAGAAGACACACCGAAACTATTGCAACATTCAGAGATAGGTAAATATCACAGTAGAAATTATTTCTGACATTTTTGTTCCTGAAAAGTATTTGTTCTTCTTATATTGAACTGAAATTCTTTTCACAATCAATAGAAAGCAATCAGGTAATTTCATTTCTGCTATCCTGATGAATAGTGGCTTAACTGGGATGCACCACCAGTTTCCCAGTGCTAATGACAGTAAGAAACCAGCGATCATCAAGGGATGACTGGGAAAATGGAAGAAGGTTCATCATATTTTTCCTCCCCAGTGATGCTGCTCAAGATTGGAAGAGAGATGATCTACTGAGTGCCAGTTGCTTGCAATTTGGCAGTTCAAATCCCACCAGGCTCAAGGTTGACTCAGCCTTCCATCCTTCTGAGGTGGGCAAAATGAGGAGCCAGATTGTTGAGGGCAAAAGGCTGACTCTGTAAACTGCTTAGAGTGACGGCTGTAAAGCACTGTGAAGCAGGATATAAATCTAAGTGCTATTACTATTGCTACAAGAAAGGGATCAAGGCTATCCCAAAATTGCCTTTACATATATGAAAATTGCCAGGGAATTGTGTAGCAGGTGTCATACTAAATAAATATATTTTGCATCTGTAAATACAGAAAACTAGATATTATAAGCATTGTGTATAATAATGGGAAAATGTATAAGTGTTTTTTTAAAGAAAACTAGATATTTGGGCAAAGAGGAGCATCATGACGTAAATCGCAGAGCACCCAGAAGAAAAAGGTGGGAAAAAGGGAGACCACCCCTCCTCCTTCACACCCATAGCAACCAATCACAGTGTAGATTACCTCACGCAAGAGCAATCCACTTTAACTATGCCTTCTGGCTCACTGCACAACTCCACAGCTCCAGCTATTAAATGTTCACAAAAGTGAGCCAAGATATACTTATGGACAGGAGACCAATCTCTGTAGCATCAAACAAGCCATGTGGTCTCCAAAGGGGAAAAAAAAAATTCTCCACCATGCGGGAAATGCAAGGATTGCCAGTCAGCTGCCATTAGAGGAGGAAGCATAGTGGGCTGGGTTTGGATTAGGTTGATCCAGCTCTCAGCTTAACCCCGACCATGGATCACTATTAGCTGATTACTCTCCTACTCTGGTCTATTGAAAATGGCAACTATTGTAGATATACAATGAGAAAGACCAGTCTCCTCCTTGCTCTGACTTGAGCTATAAGAGAAAAGGCATAATCAACGAATCATCTCAGATCAATAGGATTGGTCCACCCGACCCATGGTGGCAGAGGGGGCATGCTCTGCACCCCCGTCAAGGCGTCAATCAAGGAATTTTGGCAGAAGCTGCCTCGGAGAAGAGCCTTTTCTGCCCTGGCTCCTGCCCTTTGGGATACTCTCCCACCGGAGGTGAAATCCGTACCCTCCTTTTTGGCCTTCCACAAGAGCCTGAAACCCTGGCTCCAACTGGAGGTGGCTGTTGGGTTGGGTTGGGTTGGGAAAGACCCCCCCCCCTCAATCTTTCCTTGTGTACTTAATGTTCCCCTCCTTTGCATCTTTTAACAATATTATTGCTACTATTATCTTCCCCCGCTTTTTATTTTAATATGTACTAGTTTTAATGTTTATAAGCTTCCCAGAATCGCTTCTGGACAAGATGAGCAGCTCATAAATAATAAAAATAATAATAAAATAAAATAACTAAAATAAAATAAAATAAAACAAGATGCAATGATGAACACTCCAGAATCTAAGGTATATTGTCAAATACGTTCATGGTAGCCAGACATCTTCCTCACCTTTGAAATTAACCACGTTGATAAGAATGGGCTTGATACATTCAAGGCAATCTAATTCAAGAGTAGGAGAATTTGACACACACACCCCCATTCCAAATCATAAGTCACATTTGGAGTTTCTAATCACTTTTTAAGATGAAAGGAAGGCAAACACTAGGAAGAGATAGAATGTGTGTTTTTAAAAATCATTTTGTTGCTAAATGTTGCAGGTGGTAGCTTTAACTGACCACATGAGTTACTCTTGCTGACTGATCTGGTCAGATAGAACATCCTTCAGGAAGTAAGCTGTTCCATCGGGGTGCTAAAATGGGATTTCACAGGTGGCTGTAAAATCTAGAACTGCAGAAAAATAAAGACATTGTGTACTTGAGAACGAAGAACCAGGGCACAAGTGAGCCATTTTAGTAGCTCTATTTGAGGAGCTTTTTCCACTACAGAACAGAACTGGAAGTGGAGGGATGAGGCTCTGGAAAATCAACTCCTTTGATTCGTCTGAAAGGACAAATCTTCCACTGTCTCCTTTGCAGTCTGAGAAACTAGGGGGAGTCCCTTCTGAGCCTCTTACACCACCTATTATGCAGCTGTGGGGTCATGTTGTCTCTTGTCTTATTGTTCCCTCAGTTTGCCCAGTCTTTTTCAAGGTCGTTCCCACATACCATTACCGTTTCTGATTCAAAGGACAATGTCAAGTTCATGTGCTCTGTCTGGAAACAAATCTACCATTAATATCAGCTTGTCTCATTTAGACTTTTCAAGACCAAAGTTAATGCTATCTAATAAAAACTAGAAATGTCACCATCACTTCCTGTTTCCTTGGATCTTATCCTTTGTGTCATCAGAACAAAGTGTTGTCAAAGAAGATCTGGCACCAGAAACACAAATTTTACTCTCTTTACATTGACAAAGTCCACATAACTCATGAGCTTCATTTAGCTGTATTTCTCTCAAAATCTTCTGCTCAAATATGAGAGGAAGAACTATCAAACATTGTTACCGGTGCATTAAAAAAAATGTGTCTGATTCCAGGGGGCAGTATTCACCTCTGATTCACAGCTGAAGAGCTTCTGTGGTCATGTGACCAGCATGACTCTATGCAGATAGTACACAACTAAACAGCATGTATTTAAGGGTGCAGTTGAGACTCATGCACAGTAGATGTCAGGGTTGCTACACATATAAAGACCTTTTTTAAAAAATCTATGTTTTAAAAATCTAAATGTTTAGAACCGGTGTCTTTTCATGTCCTCTGAATTTTTTAAGCTAGAATGCAAACATTAGCAAAACAAATAGTCAGCTTTGAGCACAAAAGGGTAAGAATCCGCAATCAGGGAATTTGCACCTTTTTGAAACCAGAGAACCTTTAGTAGCAGTCAGCATTTAGAATCATAGGGCTGAAAGGGACCTTGGAGGTCCTCTAGTCCAACCCTCTGGCCAAGCAGGAGACCTTATACAATCCCGGACAAACAACTGTCCTGAAAACCTCCAGGGATGATGGAGCAGAAACCCACAGTTTCTAGAGTCAAGCCATCCCACTGATTAATTGGTCTCACTGTCTATGGAGATTCTCTGTCATCCAGCTCATGGTTGTCCCAAAGGTGCTTTTTAAAAGGCAACTGGACTTTCTTGGGGTTTTTTTTTCCTTGAAAACATTTCACTTCTCTAAAATTTAAGATAGAAATATTAAACTTGATGTTTTCTTTATTAGGTATTATGGACAAACCACTTGAAAAACGTTTTGGGATGTTATCTCTTTATTTGGCTGCTGGGAGGATTGCACTTGCTGACTGTCATTATGCTGACTGTTGAAGAATGGATCTCAAAGTTGTCTGAACTAGCAGAGATGGCAAAACTGACTCCTTTGATTAAACAATGGAGTAGACAGCTTTATAAGAGGCTGGAAGTTGTTTTTAGACTTTCTACGTGTTAAATACAATAATAGATGGTTAACAGAGGGATTTGAAGACTAGTGTAATGTTTGGACTAATGGGTCCACTTAGGTAGCAACACTGATTGACAATCAATTTCACATGCTGTTGTGCAAATGGAATAGACAACAGGTGGAAAGCGGAGGCAGTTAGCAAGACATCCCCAATAAAGGAGTGACAGCCGGCTCCCAGTCTACCAAGTGAGTGGCTGTCAAAAGAGAGATTGTTTGGGGCTTCAGCTTGGAGCGAAGTGGATGGATCGGCTGAGGGCCAATCCCCTTCAAGTAAGAGGGTTAACAGCGCGGTGTGTCTGAGGAGACCTCCACACCCTTATTGCACCGGCTTGCTCAAGCACTCAAAAGAGCTCCAAGGCAGCAGAGAGAGATGAGCAACGCAGGATGGGGCGCTGAACAGGCTGTGGGCAAAGGGACAGCAAGAAGAAGCCAAGGAAAGCCTGGAAGTGGTTCCTTACAGCACTAGCATAGATTCCCGCCCAGATCAGGAGCCACCCTTGGAGAGAAGAGCCACTTCCCGACAGACTGACAGGAGGCAATTGCAGGAGCTGGCCACAGGGGGAGCTGAAGAGCAGTTTTGATGCCAGGAGCCAGAAATTCCTTTTGGCACTTCTGAAGGAAGAGAACTTCTCTGTCTGCCCAGCAACAGAACAGCTAGCAACTACTTTGCAAAGACCCAGAGAAGCTCCCGAGGCCACTTTCACACCCACTGCTGCGGGGTTCCATCCAGCAATGGGACAAGATCCAGATGTGCAATTCAACATGCAGGCTCTACTAGTGGAAGCAGTAAAGCAAGGGGTATCTGGCAGCCCTCAAGCAGTCTAGGCAATCTCCTTCAGTAGCCTCCTGCTCTTCTTCTAGGCGGGGCTTGAGACAAGCCTCTCAATTTTGTGATGACCTGTCCGTGTATTCTGAGGCTGATTCTTACACTCCCTCTCTACATGGTCATTCTTCCCACTCCGACACTGGGGATCAGAAAGAGAGAGACCTTTCCAATGATGATGGCCTGGATCCTGAGAACTCTGTAATTTCAGGACTTTTTCAACCGGCCCTATTTAAATCGCTCCTCTTCAAGGCAAAGAACACCACAAGGCAAGGCAAGGTGCATCTGAAGACCCCAATGATCCACCCTTCTCAGAGAAGACCATAACTGCTAATGCCATCCCTTCACCAAAGATGTTTACAACGGTGATCCAGAGGCAACGGTCTTCTCCTGGGTCAGGTCCAAGCCCTTCTTCCCTTGACAGGAGGTTGTTCAATGTGGGAGCTGATCTTTCCAGAGCTCTGGAAGTACCCATAGTAGATGCCCCGGTAGCTGCCCTGCAGTCCAATTCTGAGATTCCTGGTAAGGCTGAAGACTCCTTGACAGCAGAAGACAAGAGGGCAGAACAAACACTTCAAAGGACTCGTCAATCAGCAGCCTGGGCAGTAAAGGACTCTACTGCCGCGTCTTTCTTCAATAGGGCATCCCTCATCTGACTGCGTAAACCGCAGGAGAGAATTCCAACTAACGATGTGAGATCTCATCATCACATTAATAAGCTAGCAGCTGTTAGATTCTCTGCTGATGCCACACTCAGTGCAGCCAGGTTTGCTTCAACGGTGATAGGATTGTCTGTAGCCTCTCACCGTCTGCTCTGGCGCAGGCAGATATGAGGCATAAGTGGAGGTTGGCCACTGCTCCCTTCAAGTGGGAGAAATTGTTTGGAGAAGCCCTGGACAAGGTTCTGGTGGACTCCAAAGAGAAGGGGAAGATTTGCCTTCCAGGTCAAGAAGGGGTGAATTCTGCTCGATGCCTTATTTTCACTGCCCCTCCACTAGGACAACTGAAGCTGGAGCGGGTTTTCTAGACCCCAGAAGTCTTTCACCCCAGACAGGAACAACAGCAGGACAGGACAGGTAGAAACCGCCAGTTCCAGAACAAGTGGCCCTTTTGAGGGGGAGGGGGTCATCCCTTCCGATGTCCTAGATAAATTTTCTATCAACCCTCCCATTGGGGGACATCTGGCCTTGTTTGCCAGGTGTTGGGAGGAAGTGATCACAGACACCGGGGTCCTGGAGATGGTCTGATCGGGCCTTTCTGTATAATTCCTCTCCATATTCCCGAAGTTTCTCATTCATTGCCCTGTTTCTAAGAACAGCGAGGAAAATGTCCTCATGGAAACAGTCATTCAGCACCTGCTAGAAATCCGTGCAATCCATCTGGTGCCTGAGGACCAACAAGGGATGGGGATTTTATTCCATCCTATTTGTCATAACAAAGGCCTCGGGAGGAGGGTGGATGGAGGGCAAGTCTGGATCTAAAGTATCTAAACTGTCAACTAAATACAGGCGGTTCAAGATGCATTCTCTCCAGTCTATTTTGGATGGAATTAGGGAAGGGGACTTCTTCACTTCCATAGACTTAATGTCCCTATACTATGTGCCCATAGACAATTCCTCAGATTCTGCTATCCTGGCAGAGATTTTCAATACAGGATCTTGCCCTTTGGTCTTTCATCTGCTTCTAGAACATCCACGAAGCTTTTAGCAGCCCTAACAGCTCACCTTAGGGCTATCTCAGTCAAAGTCCAGTGTTATCTGGTGACACCCTGGTCCAGTCCTCTTTAGCATCTCAAACAGCGGAGGACTTGGGGCTCACCATTCAGGTGCTACAGGAGCACGTCTTTTCTGTCAACAAGGCCAAAAGCCATTTCACTCCCACCACCAGCTTACTCCATCTGGGAGCTGTAATAGATACTATATAGTGCAAGGTGTTCTTGTCCCAGGAGTATCAGGAGAGTATCAGGGAATTGATTATGCTAGCGAAATCTAAGACCAGGGTACCCCCGGCTATGCTTTCAAGACTTCTAGGCAAGATGATCTCGTGTATTAATATAGTGCCCTGAGCACACTTGCATGCCAGGGCTCTCCAATAGTTTCTTCTTCCTTATCAAAGGACAGGCAAGAGTTGTTCCCATTCCCAAGTCAGAATACCCCCAGAAGTCATCAAGTCCTTTTGGTGGTGGTTATCAGGAGCACTTTCCTTAGGAAACCAATTCAAGGACCCTAACCAGCTGGTTCTGACCACTGATGCCAGCCTTTATGATGCCAGCTCAACTCCAATCCATGATGGCCCGTGGACAGTGGTCCCAGGCCCATTTGGACCATAACATCAATTGGTTAGAACTCAGGGCAGTTCACCTGGCCCTGAGACAATTCCAAAACATAGTTGCAAATAGGGACGTCCTGTTCTTAACTGACAATGTGACCACTAAGGCACAGGTAAATTGCCAAGGGGGAACACATTCAAGGCCCCTGATGCTAGAGGCAGAACAATTGTGCCTCTGGGCAGAAAGGCATCATGTCTCACTCAGAGCTGAGCATATTGCAGGTGTATCCAATGTTGAAGCAGAATGGCTTAGCAAAGCCACTATAGACCATACAGAGTGGCGTTTGCACCCCACTTTGTTTCAGGAGCTGTCAGAGTGCTTCAGATGACCAGCAGTAGACCTCTTCGCCTCTCAGGACGATGCACAACTCCCGAGATTCTTCCCCAGGTTTATGGTTCCGGGGGGTGGAGGGGACGTATGCCTTATGCAGCCCTTGACCATGGGTGATGCATTGCGGGTCCCACTACTGGGATGAATCAGTCAGCTGATGACCTGCACCCAGGCAGACTGTCCGGGCGGGCTCCTCTTAGTGGCAAAGATGACAGCGACACAAAGGTTCCTTTTGGTGAGAGGAAGCACAGATAGTACTACGCACCTCTCTTTTATTGTGCAGCAAGCAGGGGGAGCGGTTAGGTTACACATGAGGAAGTTAGACAGGAATAGGGAATATTGCCATATATGGCTACACCTTATGCTATAGCCAACTCATGTTTTACACGTTGCTGTTCCATAGTGTCGCCCTATATGTGTATTGTATGTGTATTGGGTTTTCTGTGTACGTGACTTCCTACTGATGTGTCATGATATTGCAACATCTCCTCTGTTTTTATTATTTTGAGACCTCTCTATTCTTTATGCTGCGAGATCTAGTCGTCCTCCGAGTCCAAGTCCTGCCGGCATATTAGAATGCGAGGGCCGTCTCCTTTTTCTGGGTATTCATCTTCGTTCTCCTCCGAGTCCGAAGTGAATGCCAGTAGAGACCTTTTTTTCTGCTGGAGTGTTGATCTCGGACCTTATTTTTACAAGCATGTTTATGTTGGTAATCTCAGTATCAATAATGGCCAGTCGTTTTTTAAGAAATTGCATTATTTTCCCGAATACACAAGGACCCATGGCACACAGCAATAGGAGCAATATTAATGGTCCAGCAATTGAGGAAAGAAGTGTTGTGAGCCATGGGGAGAAATTAAACATATTATGGTACCAAGTGTTACCTGCTTCCCTTTCCCTTTTGCGTATTTCCAACCGCTCTTTTAGTTTATCTAATGAATCTTGTACTAAGCCGGTATGATCAGCATAGAAACAACATTCTTCTTTTAATGCTACATATAGCCCTCCTTCTTTTAAAAACAACAGATCAAGGCCCCTTCTATTCTGCAAAACAACTTCTGATAAGGATGTAAGAGATGTTTTAAGGTGAGAAATAGACTGTTCGAGAAGTTCGAGATCTTTGTCTATATCAGCACGCAAAGTTTGGTATTGATTATTACTGCTAGACCGGCAATTCCCATAGCAGCACCTGTAGCTCCTAGTCCTAGTAATACAGCAAGGGTAAGGGTGGTGACTACCTCTCTCTTAGGACGAGCAAAATTGGTGTTATCCTGCAGAAAGGTTTGGCCGGAGTGGTAAGTTATTTTTGGGACTATAGAAACGAGAACACAGTAACCATTTCTTTGAGTGATGGTGAGGCCAGTGTCACAGGCCCACCATGAATTGTTGTCCGGAACAAAATACAAGTTCTGAAAAACAGTAGTGAAATTCCCACCGGTATTCCAAAGTGCCCTTGAAGTACCATTGAGCCATAAGTAAGTCTGGTTACAATGATGACTTGTGGTGTTAGGTACATTTCCCAGGCAGTATCCTGTCCCTATAATGTTACCAATGGTTTGAGTACCTTGTGACCAACGACAAGATGAAGGTGAGTTTTGGGCAGTGAAATTGGTGGTGCTACCGACGGCCTCATAGTAAGGGGGGCCTGCGTTAAGACACAGCCAACAATCATTGGTAATTGCAGGGTTGCTGGCATTGAGGAAGAGGTAACTAGAGTTTATCAACCGTAGCAAAGATTGGGGAACTGTATGGCCTGGACGATATTCTACCAGGGATATGTTTCTATTGGGACCTACTTGGATAGCGGGCCACTCAATGACGAGTTTTATGGGAAAGGTATTGCCATAGTCGTACCCATCAGCATAGATCCGGATTCCCCAGGTAAGACCCGCCTCCCACCGTGTAGTCAGCCTTTTCCCTCCCACTGAAAACAAAATATACATGGAGTCCATGTGCCCCCTGAGGGGCAAATGGCTTGATGCCAAGAACCATTTTGGAAGGCAAAGATATAATCGTCTTTGATCGGTGGCGACCAGGAGATAGAACCGGTGGAGAGACATGACCAAGCGGCACAGAAGGCATCTGCGGGGCCTCCACAAACGTGAATATTCTCGCGAGTCTGCTTATGTCTGGGGCAAATATAAAATCGATAGCGATGGACGAATCCCAGAGAAGGTGTGGGTATCTCGGTTGTGCTGGTGTAGGCGGTGAGGCCTACCAATATCTGTCCGACGTCAGCTTTGAGGGTAGGCCACCAGGTATATGGGTGAGTGGTGTTGCTGATGGAAAATAAGACACAATCATAGGCATCATATATTGTCCAAGTTTGTTTCACTGGCTGGTGTAGATTGAGGGGGTTTGCAGGCAACGTTTGTAGGAGAAAGGAAGAAAATAATGCAGTGAAGAAGAGGAGGCAGTTATTCATCATGGAGCTTCAACCAGTGGAGATCCAGAGGGTCTGCGTTGGGTTGTGGCTGATCAGGTGGGGAGGTGTGGCAAGGGCGTACACAGTGACCAGGAATCCAGAGAACTTTTTCAGGTAACTGAATTGCAGCATAGCCTCGCCCCCAGGTGATAAGTTCAGCAGGACCCTTCCAAGCTGGATCTGGGAGTTGCCTGTAATAGACAAGTGGTCTTGCAGTGGGGAGAGAGGGTTTAGTGAAATAACGAGACACAGCAGACGAGGGAGGGTTCCCAGTGAGGTTAAGGAAATTAAGAGTATACAAACAGACATTTAACAGATTTTGCAGTGTCGGGAGGTTGGGGGCTAATCCCTTTTGACCCGTGTACCGATCAAGGGCTTGTTTAAGCGTTTGGTTTGCCCTTTCTACAATAGCTTGACCTTGGCTATTGAAAGGGATTCCAAATTTGTGGTTAATGGACCAATGATGGCAAAACTCCGAAAAGGCAGAGCTTGTGTAGGCAGGTCCATTATCCATTTTTAGTATTTTTGGACATCCCAACACTGAAAAGGTTTGAATACAGTGGTTGATTACCTGTTTTGCATTTTCGCCCCTTTGGGGTGTGGCCAATATGAATCCTGAATAAGTATCAATGGTAACATGAAGATATTTCCATGGGGCAAAAGGAGGGTACTGAGTAACATCCATTTGCCACGTATCACATGCCTGAAGTCCCCTGGGGTTAACCCCTTGAGGGATAGCTTTCGCTTGGAGACTGCATGTGGGGCATTGTTGGATGATAGCAATTGCTTCAGCCATGGTAATGCCAAATTGTTTGACCAGAGCCTTTTTATTTTGGTGAAAATAAGCATGGCTTTCTCCTGCTGTTAAGGGGGCAGGTTGTGTTTGAGCAGCAAAAACCTGTTGGCAAGCAGTATCGGCTCTGACATTTCCCTCGGAGAGGTATCCCGGAAGGTGCTGGTGGCTCCGAATGTGAGCAATAAAAAAAGGATGTTGACGAGCAGTAATGAGTTGCTGTAAGCAAGAGAACAATTTTAAAAGGGAAGTCTCCATGGAGGGGGAAAGATAAGAGCCATATATGTGAAATACTACTTGAGTGACATACAAGCTGTCAGAAATAAGATTGATTGGGATGTGAGAAAATAAGTCCAAGGCTAAGATGACAGCCGCTAATTCTGCTTTTTGGGCTGAGGTCTGAAGAGTTGTATGACAGGAATGCCATACTTAGAAGCAGCAGTTTTTAATTCCTTTAACAAAGTCCACTCCAATGGGGTATAATGAGGGACAGGATTACCCCCAGCAGCGGGGGTTTGAAGAATCATAGGGAAACAAGAAAGATCATCTGCAGATAGCTTTCCTTCCGCCAAAGCCGATTGAAAGGCATTACGGACAGGAGGATCTGTCGCCATGGTGGAAGGAGGCAACGGAGAAGAGGGATTCGGAGAAGAGTCAAGGGGTGGAGTAGGGTGGAGGTGCCGAGGCAGCAACAGGACAGAGTTCAGCGGAAGGTGGGTCTGAGGAAGACTGGATAGAATCATCGGGAAAGAGAATATTAAGGGCGGCCATAACGGCACGCCAAGAACAAATAATCTGAGGTGGAGCCCTGGCTGGTTCATGCATCCATTTCCCCATCCGTTCCCAAGAGGAACATTTAAGAGTGCCTTCCGCAGGATACGCGGGGCAGTGTTGTTGGACATAACTCAAAAAATCATCCAAATACTTTTTTGACAGAGGATATACATTTGTGCCGTTAGCCTTTTGCAAATAATTTGCCTTCTTCACTAAAGCGAGAAGTTCATCCCTATGCTTGAGTTGAACTTGAGAATGTGAGGAGCCCATACTTACAATGCGCGAGCCTATTCCAGGTGCGTAGTACAGGCATGAAGGAAGCGCATTCCTAGACAAGAATCACGCTTTGTCAGGGACGTATCGTTGAGACGATCACGTCGGGGTCACCAGTTGATGCGTTGCAGGTCCCACTACCGGGATGAATCAGTCAGCTGATGACCTGCACCCAGGCAGATTGTCCGGGCGGGCTCCTCTTAGTGGCAAAGATGACAGCGACACAAAGGTTCCTTTTGGTGAGAGGAAGCACAGATAGTACTACGCACCTCTCTTTTATTGTGCAGCAAGCAGGGGGGGCGGTTAGGTTACACATGAGGAAGTTAGACAGGAATAGGGAATATTGCCATATATGGCTACACCTTATGCTATAGCCAACTCACGTTTTACACGTTGCTGTTCCATAGTGTCGCCCTATATGTGTATTGTATGTGTATTGGGTTTTCTGTGTACGTGACTTCCTACTGATGTGTCATGATATTGCAACACATGGGGGCTCCTCTATGCCTTTCCTCCACTGCCCCTGATCCCAGAAACTATTGGGGGAAAAGGCAGAGCTCATACTTGTTGCCCCTCACTGGCCCAGAGGACCATGGTTTGCAGACTTGGTAAGCCTCTCTGTGACCAGTCCTTGGAGGATACCAGCAGACAGAGAATCACTCAGCCAGGGACCCTTGTTATATTTGGAACCCTGGTGGCTTCAATTGACCACTTGGAGATTGAGCAGGGATCTCTAAGCATGTGAGTGGCTCCATCGCTGTTCTTCACATCCTGGCTTTTGATTGAAAAAGCAGTCCCTAGGATGCAAGAGAAACATTACATCAAGCAACCTGGGAGAACCTGTCAGTCAGCAACCCATGCATTTCTTTTGCATACCAATAATGCACAGCTGTGAGTTGAGATGAATATATAGCTACCAGCTCTGGATGGCATCTTCACATCTTGCTGTTTGAGGAAGTCGTACAACATTCTCAGAGACTCTTCCCACCCTGCTTATAATCTTTGTGAACTGTTACCTTCTGGCAGAAGATATAGAACAATTAAAACTCAAACCACACATTTTCTGAACAGTTTTTATCTCAGAACTATAATTGCACTTAACAATGAACTTAAGGACCAGTATCAGTGAGTTGTTGGACAGTATTACTTGGTCTGTTGTGTGGATGCTTGTGTGTTTTTTTTGGGGGGGGGTGAATTTGGTGAGTGGGGATGAGTTTGGAGATTGTCATGTGTGAGTGTGTGTTGGGTCTGGTCAGGGTGTTATGTGAATTTTGTTGTACGTGTATACTGTGCATATACGTACAATAACAATAAAGTATATTTATTATTTATTTATTATATGTTGGAAAGTGACAATCTTTGACCCCTAAGATGACTCCTAATCATCTTTGTTGTTCTTCTCTGCATTCTTTCTAGAATCTCAACATCTTTTTTAAATTGTTACGACCAATCTGGATGCAATATTCCAACTGTGGTTTTACTAAGGCATTACAACACTTCACATGATCTTGATTCTATCCATCCATTAATGCAGCCTAAAATTGTATTCACTGTTTTTAGCAGCTGCAGCTGGCTCATATTTAAGTGATTGATGTCCATTAGGATTCCAAGATACCTCTCACATTTACTACTATTGAGCTATGTACCTCCTATATTATATCTGCTTATTTGGTTTTACCTTGCCTAAATGTGCAATAAAATCTTACTACTCTGTAGTTATGGCGAAAGCTTGTTATGCACCTGGGAATTCATGCTGTGACAGAACTACTGAGAATCTGGGAAGCTTTGCTCCTATAGATGAGTAGCGGTTTTGAATTTAGTTTGGGAACTATTATTTAGATTTGTCTGCTGTAGGTTATCTGCCCATTTTTCTTAATTTCTGAGCTTCATCCTGCAAATTTTGCAATCACACAGTCTGGAGCTAGGTTTAAACCCATTAATAATGTGAGATTATTTTAATAAAAAAAAATTTAAGGCTTAGCTTTTCTGAAAATATGATTCCCACAGGCAATGGATTATTTTTTTTAAAAAAATGAACTTTACCTATTGATTGGATTGAGTGTTTGAGGATATTTTACTGCTAGGTGAAAACTTTCAGAATTAAGGTATATGTGTGCAAGGAGACATGGGTAGAGATTCATAATTAGCTAAGGATAAGTGAAGTTTGAAGCTTGACTTGAGGGTGAAATCTATTATAGCAGTGTGAGGATGAGCAACGTAATGTTTCACTGTGGTTCTTTGTGGGCTAAGTTCTGGTTGTCCTCTTGCTCCTCCCCATCCATGGGTTCTGCACTTCAGGCAATCCAATCCTTGGAAATTGCCCTGAAACCAGGAAAGGAATATGTGCAAATTAAACAGTCTGATCTTTCAGAGAAAGCTAGGGCAGAACTCATCTCCTACAGTATAATTTTCTCAAGAAAAGGAAATCTTATTTGAATACTTCAATTCTGCCAGTTAAGAAATGTGATGGGTCTTTTCATCCGGACTTGAGAATTATCAATTTACTCACAGTGAAAACAATTCACCCTACAGTGTCAAAACTTGGATGTCTTTGATTTCACCTGCCTTTGCATGGTTTACTATATTGCACTTAAATGATGCCTTTTTCTGTATCCTTTTTCAAGAAGGCAGTCAGTGGTTGTTTGCTTTCCAATGATCTGACAATGAATAATAGAACAATAGAATTGAAGGTCTTCTAATTCAACCCCCTTCTAATGCAGGAAACATTATACCTTATCTGATGAATAATTGTCCAATCTCTTAAAAATGTCCAGTGTTGGATCATTCATACTTCTGGACGCAAGCCGTTACACTGATTCATTGTTCTAACTTCAGGAAAATTCTCCTTAGCTCTAGGTTACTTCTTTCCTTGATTAGTTTCCATTCATTGCTTCTTGTCCTGCCTTCAAGTGCTTTGGAGAATAGCTTGACTCCCCCTTCTAGATGGCAACTGGAGATATCGGAACACTGATATCTGTGTCACTCCTAGTTCTTCTTTTCATTAAACTCGACATACCTAATTCTAGCAATTGTTCCAGAGGTTATTCAGCAGGTTCTGACCAGTTCTGGAGAACCAGTAGCGGAAATTTTGAGTAGTTTAGAGAACCGGCAAATCCCACCTCTGACTGGCCCCACCCCCATCTATTCTCTGCCTCCTGAGTCTCAGCTGATTGACTGGGTCTTCTTTTGTTGCCCCGCACAAGAGAAAGGAGTTGGAAAGCAGGTTAGTGGGGTGGGGAAGGAATTGGGATTTTGCAGTATCCTTCCCCTGCCATGCCCACCAAGCCACACCCACAGAAGCAGTAGTAAAAAAAATTTGAATCCCACCACTGAACCATTCCTTATATGTTTTAGCCTCCCGTCCCTTAATCATATTTGTTGCTCTTCTCTGTACTCTTTCTAGAGTCTCAACATCTTTTTTACATTGTGGTGACCAAAACTTGATTCACTATTCTAAGTGTGGCCTTACCAAGGCATTATAATGTGGTATTAACACTTCACCTGATCTCGATTCGACCCCTCGAACATGTAAAGGGAACCAGACTGATTTGAAAATAGCCCAATCATTTTTGGTAAAGCTCTTGGCTCTGACCTACTCAGATAGACCCCACCCCATAACCACGAACAAACAGCTCTATAGTGCCATATGTGTATGATGTATTGTTAAGGGCTCCCTCTGAGAACAAAATACTAGCCATCTTTTTCTGGCTGATTGAATGAACTAAATCTACCCTTTTTAATGCCAGCAGATAATTCACTTCATGACTGCATGTAAATACTTGAGGACCAAATTTGAACATCGACCTTTACTAAATGCAGAATTAGATTTGTTTATTGATAGAAGCAGCTACATCTTTGATTGTCAGGAAGAAAATTTTGGAACAGAATTCATTGCCTTTGAAGATGCCAGCTCCAAAAGTAAAACTAGTTGCATTAAAATGTGTTTTGCAATTGGCAAAAGTAAAATAGCCAATGTTTTTTTCTTGACAGCACATATATCTTTGGTGTTGTAGATGCTCACGGAGCCTTGTGGCTGGGAAAGGGTTTAATTACAGCAAAAAGTAGTCAGATTAAACATGGAGAAGAAAAATTGCAGATTTTAGATGCCATCTAGAAGTTAAGAAAGATTTACTAGTATGATGAAGAGAGATGGGTCTTTTGAGGGAAGTCAAGCTTTCTGGAAAGTGGATCTCCAAAATCACATTTGAGTGAAGTTATTGGTTGCTCCAAAGGCTGTTTCTAGGGTAATACACTGCCCGAAGCCACAGACCTGAAAGTCAATGTCAAAGATTATCAATAGAGTAAGACAGCATTTTCCTACACAACTCAACTCCCTAGAACTAGCCCAAGATATTCAATACACTTCTTTCAGGTTTTATACAGTGTAAAAAGACAGGAAGAAGTGATTCCTGATCCTTTAAGAAAAGCTTTAGGATTGATTCAACACTTCTAAATGGCTTCATTGAACTGGTGACTTTTAGGTCAAAACCAACTCTGCCCTGATTTTTTCATCTTTCTTCCGCCTTCCATATAGAGATACCTTAGATACAGACACAAATTAACAGAATTGGAAGGGACCTTGTAAGTTATCTAGACCAACCCCCTACCCAAGCAGACCCTACAGCATTTCTGACAGTGGCTGATATGTGAAGAAAGACCATTTTGCAACATGCAATCCCTAGTTTTTTGATGAAATGATAATGGCTACAGACAATACTTAGGTACATGCAGGGGGTGGGATTCTACCAGTTCTGTCCACCTACGTAGAACCGGTAGTTCTGAAGAACAGCAGACAGAGAGCATACATAGAACCGGTTCTATGTCTGCTGCTATTTTGGCCCACCCGCCCACCTGGGCTCTTACCTGTCCTTTATTTCCTGCTTTTTCAACCACAGCTGCTTTGCGCAACACAGCTGTGATTGAAAAAGCAAGAAAAAGGGGCTTTTCCAACAGCTGTGCACTTGCACGCAGCGCTGCTCAGCTGTCCAGGCAACTCAGCAGGTCGTAAATTGCACCCACGTGTCTCATGCGCAAAGCACACATGCACACCCAACACAGAGCAACAGAACCGGTAGTTATACCAGTCGGATCCCATCCCTTGGTACATGTAGTTCTGGATAAATTAGATTCACAAAATGAATGTGATTTGAAAGCAGCAGAATTGTTAGAAAGAAATATAGAGTGTACAGATTTAGAACCGAGTTTAATTGTACATGGGTTTCTGAAGTGGAACCCTGCATTTTTTTTTTTTACAATAGCAGGAATCTGACGAAGCGATAAATTGGTTTTTCCTAAAAGGATTGGGGATTGAGAAGGGATGCGGTGGCTCAGTGGCTAAGACACTGAGCTTGTCGATCAGAAAGTTTGGCAGTTCAAATCCCTAGCACCACGTAATGGAGTGAGCTCCCGTTACTTGTCCCAGCTTCTGCCAAACTAGCAGTTTGAAAGCATGTAAAAATGCAAGTAGAAAAATAGGGGCCACTTTGGTGAGAAAGTAACAGCGTTCTGTGCACCTTTGGCGTCACATGACCACACAGATGCTTTTGGACAGCACTGGCTCTTCGGCTTTGTAATGGAGATGAGCACTGCCCCCTAGAGCCGGAAATGACTAGCACGTATGTGCAAGGGGAACTTTTACCTTTACCTTTAAGGGGATTGTAGGTCAATTGGGAATGAATTTATCATACTTAACTGGAAAACACTTTCATCTGTACTTTTTTGGGAAAATAGACAAACTTTGAACATTGTATTTATTATATTTAACCTGACATCAATTGATAAGATGGTATTAAGAAAAAAATGTGAATATTTGATCAAGGATGAATCACTGTTAATACTTGGGCCAATTTGGGAAAGATAAGATGCTGTGGTAAATTTTCTACGCATTAATCAGAATAACAGTTTGTTAACAGAGGGTTAATTTTAATTTTGTTTTTTTATCATCATTCTTGTTAATTATTTTGTCATTAATATAGTATATAGATGGCAAGTTAATAATTTGAAAATAGTTTTAGTAGTTCAAAAATTGGTGTTTCTCAAGAGGTGGGAAACTACTATTGCAGTAATGTATTAATCAGTATTCAACTAGGGGGGATAATATATGTTTATGTGTTAGGAGTGTTGGTTTTTTTTACTTTTTTAATGTCTTGTTTCCTGTTTTTTCTTCATTTGTTTGGGTTTTTTAAACAATTTTTGGAATTTTACATTTTAACTCTTTAAAAAAATAAAATAAAAATATAACCAAAAAAAGAGAATCTAAGCTAGCTTTTAGCAAGATCTGTTGCAAAATTATTTCAGTGATTACCCCTTGGAATCAGATCTTCCAGCAGACAGATAAGAGCTAATCTTTTACTCACCATTCCTTCTCCACACTTTGTTCCAGGTTCAACCATTCCTAAATTGGCATTTTCGTTTGAAAAGTAAAATTTGCACGAGTTCTCTTCAGTTGAATTATCTACGCAGAATAACCTGCCACATTTAACATCCCTGAAAAAGAAACAGTCAGTTCCGTCTAATGAACAAAGTGTCAACTTGTAAAGCATTCCCATGCCTGTTTCAGAGTTGCCATAAGCAAGTGTGTGTGTGTGGGGGGGGAATCTGAAGGAGCAGGGCATCTTAAAACCAGAAGTACATTCCACACTTATCTTACAAAGATTGTAACTAAGCTACCAAATCTTCTGTCCATGAAAATCCTTCAGTGGAGAATGTGACTGATGACACCCAGACCATGAATGTGCTTCATTGGAAAATCTGATTTATGATACACCCAGGAAGGAGGGGGGAAACAGGGTCAGAGGTGACTGTAAATTACATATGCCAGAGTTGGCGTCATACAGGCTATGCCGGATATGTTGCTCCTAATCTTCTGGTTTCTTTTGAAGCTTGGCTCGAGGCTCATGATTTAATTAGGGCAATCACTGGAATCCTGATACAGAGTGGATTAGTGAGATGTCTCTTTTTTTGCTCTTTTGAAAATATTTAAGTTAAAAATTGAAAACAGAGATGGAGAATCCAAAGCTTGCTCAGCCTCAAAATGAACTGGGTTGCATTTAACAGTTAAATGAAAAATTTCACAAGGTGTTTCAGGATTTGGAGTAAAAGTAGAAAACACAATTCCAACAAGCTCACATGGTTTCCCTGTTTATGAAAGTGAAGATAGTTTGAGTCAGGATTCTTATCATCAGAGTAGTAACATATTTATTATCCACATGGAAAACTCCTAAGGCAGACTTAGGCGGGTTGATTTTTCCAGATCTCTAGCCTAAATTTCTGGTAATCTGTGACTTAGTGAATGATGGGGGATGAGGTGGGTTGAAATCTAAAGGTTGGGGGAATTGCACTGAATATTAGAAAGGGAAATTGTTTTGAAAGATGATTATTACTCCATTTCCATATTAGTCCATTAAGATTGAAATAGGGATATATAAAATAAGGACTGCCCTTCTTTTAGTAGAAAAAAAATGGCACAGGATTCTGTGGGTTTGTGTAAGACCTAAAGGCAGAGTGAATTTGCACACATCATGAAAAGGTACTGCAACTAATTGTTTGGATTGGGTTCAATTTGTGGTGCAAATCTCGCTGTTGTGGTTTCTAAGTTATGGTTTATGACTAAGTGCAATTCATATTCTTGTGGCGCTCATACGCTACCTCCCGTTGTTCCTGACCCTCCCTGTAGTTCATGGAGGAGCTGTGGGTTCTGCCTAGATAGCCTCTGGAGGAAGAAAAGGGATGACTCTGTTGAGGTCTACCTCATGGCAATAAGAGTGATGAGATAGCAGTATTTCTATGCTCTTATTGTGTCCTCAGAATGCCACCCAGAGGCATTGTTTCAAGTGAATCCTGGCAAGACCAAACGGCTTTGGGTACATGGGGCGCCAGGACCCAGGACTCTTCATCTTTGACTCCGGATGGGGTTGCTCTGCCTCAAACAGATTCAGTCTGAAACTTGGGGATTATCCTGGAGCAGGAGACAGTCTTGGCTAGGAGATGCACCTGATGCGGCCTTTCCTGGATCAAAATGGCCCCCGTTAAACCACTGCTCTGCTGCTCTGCGAGCTCTATTGATTGCCTATCTGCTTCTGGGTGCAATTAAAAGTGTCAGTGACCACCTCTAAAGCCCTTCATCATGGCATGTGGAACCAAGTTACTTGATCTCATCCCACCGGGATTGGCCCACCCCACTCGTGCTGGCAGAGGCATGCTGCAGGTCCTGTCAGCCCAATTATTCCAGCTGGCCCGCATCCATGAGGAGGGCCTTCTCTCCTTTTGCTCCTGCCTCAACATCTTGCCACACCAATATGAGGTTATCGCTATAAAAGGATCCAGAATTTGCATTGCTAAACAAGTCTATTGTTCAGTGTCTTGCAGCTGGTTTTATGATGTTTTTGCAACTATTAAGTGAATCCCATTGTTCTTAAGCAAATCTGACTTCCCGCTTGGCTTCTCTTGTTGGAAGCTGGAAGAGAACTGCAGCCCTCATAAATACAGGTTGATTGACAAGCATCTGCATTATGATCACATGACTATAGGGATGCTGTCAACAGTGTAAGTGCAAGGACAAGTTGTGAGATACTTATTTTAGTGTTGATGTTGATGGTTGTAACTCAAGGACTACCTGCACTTTCTTATACAGTCTCTTAAAAGGCACTTTTGTCCTCATGGAACTCCCTTTATACCCCACTTTTAACCCAAATGGGGTATAAAAGGGTATATTCCTCTTGTAACCCAAGATGGAAAACAAAGGAAAATTAGCCATTCAGAAATTGGTCCACACTTCTGTTGTTTTAGCGGGAATTAGAATCAGGTTCCCGCAGATATGGACCTGAAAACATTTTTATATTATCCTTAAATGAGGTCATCATCATAGCAGGAAATAATTTAGAGTGCTTACTCTGGTTCACATGGAATGTTTGTACCGTTTTCCTTTTTACAGTAGGCATAATCCTTCCCTTTCTGGTTATTCATAAAACAACCATATGGAGCCACTTCTGCATCTGTAAGAGGGGAGTGAGAAACCAAGACAAATACTGAAGTGTTCACACATATATTGTCTCATATCTTTGTTCACTTTGGGAATGTATCCACAACCCACAAAGCATTCTTCCCCTTCTGTCTGTCTTTCCAGATTTCTGATCTACAACTGCTATCATTTTTTTTAACCATTGGCCATGTTCTCTTGGGAAGTTTGGAGCTTTAAACCAAAAGATGGATTGATCTGGAGAACTGGGCTATGAAGCTTCCAAAGAAAGAACTTCATCTTGAAAAAAATATGCCATCATAATGAGATAATGATTTACCATGGATACCAAAGAAGAATATCTTTGATCAATTGCAACAACTGTCTTTTATATCAGTACCATTCTGAAATCCTAAGGTTGACTTACCTGGCCCCCAGAGGGCAATGCATTGCTTTGTTAAGGTGGGACATGTCCCCCTGAAGCAGTAACCTTGGTTGTTTTGGCATGGGTATCCATCCATTTGGAAGAGATTCATGGGACACTCGGCAGATTGGCCAGTGCAGATTTCATCAAAGTCACAGTCATCCTTTGCTGCCCGGCATAGTTCTCCAGCTCTCCTAAACTGTGGGTGAGAATGAAGAATGCTGCCAACTATCACTCTTTAGCAGCAGAGAGCAAAGTGTCAAACCATGATTCACAATACATTTCAAAGCCTTCTTTTCATCTGTCTTGAGGATTACCAAGCAAGGCATCCCTGCCATGATACAAATGGGCTCCAGGAATTAAAACATTGTGTACGGTGCCTAGAAATCCCAGCCTGTCTTATTTGCTATGAGAAAATGATTGCCATGAGAAGCTCAATTCCTGAAACACAAGGGCTACAAGTTTGCTGACTGTGGATGTCCATGAAAATCAGTTTGGCCCTTATGAAAAAGCAGCAAAACCTCTTATATTTTTATTTCTTTATATTGGAAAAAGGCATTTTGTAATTTTCTCTCATGTGCTGAAAAAACATGGGTATTTTCTGTTCCTGTGAGTCTTGCCTTGTGATGGAAGTATGGAAATAACAAAAGGCCTTGGGCCCCCTCTCTGCTCAAAAAGTTTATAATGCAGTCAACTGGGATCATATATAGAAGGACTGAGAAACCTGCACCTCTCACTCCACTACCTCCAAAATGTGCAACTAAAATATTTAGGGCTTTGGAGAACAGGTAGGGAACCTAATGGTGCAAAAGAAAGCAATTTGACTTCTAGAAATCTCCTGAACCCATCTCCACCTTAAAAGTCATAAAGGTAAAGGTTCCCCTCGCACATATGTGCTAGTTGTTTCCGGCTCTGGGTGGTGGTGCTCATCTCCTTTACAAAGCCAAAGAAACAGCACTGTCCAAAGACATTTCTGTGGTCATGTGGCTGGCATGACTAAACGCCAAAGAAACGCCACAGAACGCTGTTACCTTCCCACCAAAGTGGTCCCTATTTTTCTACTTGCATTTTTTATGTGCTTTCAAACTGCTAGGTTGGCAGAAGCTGGGACAAATAATGGGAGCTCACTCCATTATGTGGTGGTAGGGATTCGAACCACTGAACTGCAGACCTTTCGATTGACAAGCTCAGTGTCTTAGCCACTGAGCCACACATCCCTGTTTAAAAGTCATAGCAGGGAGAAAAAATGTCACACATTATCAGAGACCTCTTAGAACCTTCTAGAATATTAGGAAGGTGAGTTAGGGCACCAATCCCAAAATTGCCCAGCCTTATTCAAACTGGGGTCCCATGCAAACTCAGTCAAAGAAGGATATATATTATTTTCACAGACGTGACTTAACATGCCAATGGAATGCATTTTAAACTGAAACAATGCTGAAATTTTGTTGAACTGTCTTCCCTATCTTCAAAGGTGAAATAAACTGGAAGAAGGGATGGGAACAGGGTTAACATGTTTTTGATCACAGTAAGCAACCCAAAGATGTAACATTTTCATATTATTAGGGAGGAGCAGGGTAAAATCTCTCCTAATGTTAAAAATAAGCAAGCCTTACCTGGCATTTCTCACAGCATGCTCCACTTGCACACTCTGCCTCAGGTTTCAGTTTACAAGTTGCAGCTTCACAGCACTCATTTTTACATATCTGAAAACCAAAAAATATCAAATGACATCATAGGCTTTCCTTCCTGGTCTCTTTTACCTGGTCTTTTTTGAAGAGGGAAACTGCCAAGGAAAAGGATATTTCTGTCATGTGTTTCCTCTTATGAGCTCATGTTGGAAGATGAAAGTGACTAATAGCAGCCTGAGTGTTTGTTGGTTGCCTACCACTGTGCCCCATCCATGCCCCCTCTATCCATGATCCATCCCAGATTTATCACTGCATCACTGGATCTATCAATGATGGATGATGCCCCATCCATCAGTGATGGATGTCCCATCACTGGAGGCTTTCAAGAAGAAACTGGACGGCCATTTTTCTTAAATGCTATCATTTTCTCAGCTCAAGCAGAGTGTTGGACTGCATGACCTGCAAGATCCCTTCCAACTCTGTTATTCTGTGTTCCATGTTATTGTAAAAGAATGGTGGCATTTCTGCAGGAAACAGATTTATCACATATTTCCTATGTGAAGAGAAAGAAACAAAAAAAATATCCACATCTCCTAATTGTGAAGCTCACATAACCTGCAGCCCAAAACTCTTGCTTATCCTGAGTGATTTTCTACTGAGGATGCCAGCCTTTGAGGTAGGCCAGAGAAGAAGCACCAAACATGAATATTTAACACTACCCTTATTCTAAAGTTATGATAATATTTCATTCCTGAAAGGTTGCTCAAGGAAACAGTGAGATAGGTAATGTGGCCAAGTTGCAAGATCCAATCTGGTTCAGTCACCAGGACCAATGATAGTGTCAACTCATAAAACATTCCTATGCCTGTTTTTGAGTTGCCATAAATGAGGGGGGGCGGTTTCTGAAGGAACAGTACAGCAGTTTAAAACAAAAAGTACATTCCACGCTTATCTTACAAAGATTGTAACTAGGCTACTGGATCTTCTGACTATGAAAATCCTTCATGGAAGAATGCGATTGAAGACACCCAGCCCGTGAATATGCTTCGTTGGAGAATCTGATTTATGACACACCCAGGGGGGAGGGGGAGAAACAGGGTCACAGATGACTGTAAATTACATATGCCAGAGTTGGCTTCATTTAGGTTAATGCTGACATGTTGCTCCTAATAAATCTTTAGGATTCTTTTGAAACTTGGCTCGAGGTTCATGATTTAATTAGGGCAATCACTAGAACCCTGACAGATGGCAGATATTCTGGTGAGAGAGATAAGTTCTGGGCTCCAGCATAAGTCTGAAAGCTTGGAAGACAAAGTCTCTGGTCCTGATGATAAACTCAGATTGGCTCCTGCAACATTATCCTAGGACACATATATTTGCCCTCATTCGTAATATGGGAATGTCAACAACATAGGGGTTTTCAGTAGGGAAGGATATTCTTGGTGTTGTAAAAAAACCATTTAAAAAAACACAGTCTTCCCAAAATGTAAGTGAGATATCAGTTCTCTATTCCTCTAAAACTGATATTTCAAATACAACAAACCAATGCATAAATGCATGTGCATGAAGGACACAAACCTATATTACTAAGAAGCCAATCTCTTGGATAGCTCAAACCACTAAGAAAGATGATTTTGCAAGGATTCTCATTTCTGATATAGTTCATGGAATCACCCTTGTTGATTAAAAAAAAATTACCTCTGGAGGGCCACAGTCACATTCTTCTCCCTCTTCCACAAAACCATTTCCACAAATTGCAATTGGAACAATATCTGTGATCATGGGGTCATTGAGAATGCATTGTGCAGCTTCAGTCATGATATAATTCTGATAATACCAGTAACTGCAAGAGCTGAACTCCCAAGGAGGGTTAAAACTGTAAAAATGAACCAATACACGATTGTGATCTCATCCATATTTGGACCAGGAACAGAATTCATTGCAATAACATAAAAAATGGAAAGAACAAATATTTGAATTTTTTATAAAGCTAAAAAGGTAATTAAGAGAACTATATATACCCCCTGGTCTTACTTCCAGATTATTCTCCCTCAGTTTTATTTCCACTAACTTTATTTCCTTTTTTAACAAAATTAATTTGTAATGAGAAGTTCACATGATATTAGTTGCTTAAGCTAGTTTCAGTGGACTACCTTTCATTTTCATTTTTAGTCTCTCTGTAGAAGGGGAGCCTGGAAGTCACACAATGTCATTGCTGATGGGATGAAGGAGAGATGGCAATAATGTAATTAAAGGGGTTTTTTTTGGAGTTGTTACACTTTTAATAATAAATATTTTAAGGCCAAAGGAGAGTTAAGATACTTATTGGACTTCTTTTCTATTATCAGCAACTTGCCACTGGGTTCTGAAAGATTATACTGAAAGAGATACAAATACACTATGATAAATCCACTTTCCTAATGTTATTACAAATAATTACGAATATAATCATTGGCCCTCAAGTTAGAGGGTAAAAGCAAGAACCCAAAGACCAACTGCTTTTGGCCATTAAATAGACAACATGGTTAAGGGCAAAGATGCACCAGACCCATTAGGTGGGTTTTATTAAACAAAATTGTTCCCTAAACCAGGGCATCTGTATCAAACACCAAATCGTGGTTCTGAAGTATTAAAAAATGCAGAAGAGGTGTGATAACATTCTCAATACTTCCTATCTCATCGCCAGTGAATGAAATATGAGACAATGAAGTTCTTTGACAGAAGAAAGCAGAAAATTGTCAACCGGTAGCATGTGCCCTGAGACTATGGAAAAATCTTACACAAAAGGTTACAGGAACAAACAATTTATGAGAAGTTCCCATCCCTTCCTTTCCCTGTTTTCCTTCTTCCTCTCCTTCCCCTCCCCTCCCCTCCCCCTTGCTTCTTCTTCCCTCCATCCTCCTTCCTCCCTCTTCTTCTCCTCCTTTCTTTCCTTCTCCTTCTCCTTCCCACCTCTCTTTTGTTTCTTTAAAAAATAAAGCATGGTAACAACTTCCATCCCAGTTATTAAAATTTGGGTTATGTTTCCTATGCCATTTTTTAAACCACTGTGTTTTGGAGGAAGCTACTGAACGATGGCAATTCAACTGTTGAGAGATATTCTACCTTTTAAAATACAACACATTGTAATCACACACCATAAATTCACACACATTTGACCAGACCCCACTGTTCTGTAATTCTGACCATTTCATTTTTTAAGTTCTCAGCATACTTAATTTAATGATTAATTGCAATCATTCACTTGATTTGAAAGGCATTAAAAGTCCCACCCCCCCCCCCCCAATCCTTACTTTATTGAGGCTTTCATAATGCATGGTCCTGTGTTGCAAGTACAGGAATCTGTATCATGATTCATACCAAGATTATGACCCAACTCGTGGGCCATTACAGCTGCAATTAAAACTGCCTGGATGCTGTTATCCTGGGGGAAAAAAAGAGAGAGAGAGAGTATATTTTTGTCTACAGTTAATCCACCAAGAAACCAGAAGGGACCCCAATTATTTGAAATCTTTGCTCAGGGACTTTCTAATAATAAAAAAGTTAGAAAAATAAATAATTTACAGGGCTGAGAATAGGTTTCTTGCAGAAAGCAGTTATTTTTTCAAAGTTTGATGGGTTCTTTTAGTAGCTTAGAGATGGAGATTTCCTCCACAATTATTTCATTGGAATAAGGAGGCAATAAAGTGTCTACCTATTATGTTTTCTGAGTTAAAAAAAGGAAATATAAATAAAACATTAGCCTCAAAGGGAGTTGAAGGGGTCAGATCCTTTCTCCAAACTGTGCTTTCTCCAAACAGCAACAGGTTTTCTCATTATCCACTGGTTTTAACATGGAAAAGTGCTAAGAAAGTATATTGTTTATCTAAGCCTGAAACAAAAAGATTATGCAAGTAGTCCTCAGTTTATGACCATAACTGAGGCTGGTAATTATGGTCATAAGTTAGGATGGTTGTACAATGGGTCATCATAAGACTGACCCAATTTTACCACCTTTTTGTAGTGTTTGTTAAGCAAACACAGTGGTCTTAAAATAAATGTCACAATCAATCATACAATACTGTGGTTGTTAAATGAATCCATTGTTTGCTTTGGGTTTCTTTCTGCACAAAACCAGAACAAAATGCCAATTTCTGGAAAAACTCATAAATTACAATTACATGATCTCAGGGCACTGGAAATGGCCTTAATTGCAGGCTGATGGTCAAGGGCTCAAAATGCAGTCACGGGATCTCAGAACTTCAAAATCGGGGCACAAGTAGCTTTTGGGAGGTCCATGGCAGTTTGAATAGTCACTAAGACTACTTATACCATTCTTTCAGCTCTTCTGGGTGCACGTGGACCATGACTTCAGAACATGCACAAATACTTGCATCCAGAAGAAAACTTTAAAGCCCTGAAGATCTGCATCCATCTGTCTGTCTGCATTTATTTAGTTTAGTTACTAAACTTGCAGGCAACATCAGTCCAAAAACTACTTAGTGGATTTTGCTAGCTGTCAGGGTTCCAGAAAAACAAACTCCAACACCAAAACTCCGACCCAGGCATTTTCGCAAAGTTCAGTTTTATTACAGTTGTCATACTGGCACATCTGGGAAAACCCGAATCTGAAAGTTCCAGGTTTTCCTCCAATAAGTAAAAAATTACAAACCCACCCCCTGCACCCATCGTTCCATCACATGCCCCAATCACCATCCGTTCCAACTTGAGACATCCCTTCAGCCACTCCTCCACCAGGTGCAGGAAAAACATGACCTTGACTTCAAAGAAGAATGCTATTATGTCTAACCATATACGCTCCCCCCTCCCAACTTCCCAAGCTTAAGAATGTGGCAGCGTGGAACCTTCTGGTGCTAATATGGCTTCCAAAGCTGATACTAGCATTTTCAGAATATTGAAGGCTGAAATGCTCCATAGATGTACGAGTGAGTTGGTCCTTCTGAATAAAAATGACTTTCTTACAGGCTCTTCAAGTATTGAAAGTTTCTTTTAAAAGCAGATTTAGTATTGTCTAATTTTCTCGTTGTGTATTAATTCAGCCATATAAATCTCGACCCTAAATTTCTCAGAATGAAAGAAGGACAATTCATGTCTGTCATCAAGGTTACTAAGAATATTGTTCAGAAGCCTTGTTTGCAAGTATTGCACCATCATTTGACCTCCTCATTTGCCAATTATGGCAGTTTTTCTTTGACCTCTCCCAATCCAAATATATTTTCATCTTCTGATATATAAGTCAAAGTATACAAAAAGCTTGTTCTATGACATTTCCATAGTGCAGGGGTCTCCCATCTTGGCAACTTTAAGACTGGAGGACTTCAACTCCCAGAATTCTAGGAATTGAAGTATGCCAGGCTTAAAGTTGCCAAGGTTGGAGACCCCTGCCATAATGCCTTGTGACAAAACACCATCAATTGAGGAAAGACAAAGAGATGTCAAATACATAAATAAATATGGATGAAAATGATGTGGATCAAAAATGAGAAGAGTCTTTATTTGTAATAAAGTTTGTAGTAAACTTTATTTGTAATAAAGGGTGAAATAAGTTTTCACCAACTACAAACATGTAACGCTTATCCTTTTTACCCACCTGAATAACTCCTACAGATGTGAAATTATTGCACATGCCGCCTATGAAAGCTACTCCTAAGACTCCTTTATCGAAGTGAATACCCCTGTAAGAAAGCAGGTGGGGGGGGGGGGAGATACAATTTATAGAAGATGGAAGCACAGTCTAGAGCATTGGGGCATACATCACACCCTATACCTTTTGCAAACCCCTAGCCTTGTCCTCAGGATGCATTTTCACTACACAGTGATTAGCATGTTATGTGAATCCAGCGCATTAAATTAATTTACATTCTCTGTGTTTCAAAAAGCCCAGATTCAAGGTTTTTTTAAATAATTAAGTTTCTTCTATCAATTTAGCAGTGGTGTTATTGAAGACTAGTTGAGATTGGAAATGCTGGTTGAGTGACAAGTCAAACCAATAGCTGGGGTGGGAGGTGGGGAGAAAAATGGATTTTCTGCATTTTTTACAGTCTCTCTTTCACTTTAATCTGCCCTCTGTCTAGCCCTAACATATTTCATGCATTTTTTGCATGGAGCCTGTAGGATTGTTATTTGTCCAATATGTTATAGATTTGAGCCAATTAACTTGCCAATTTCACATTCATAAATTATATAACATATAGACTGAGCTCACACTGCCTCTATCAACAAGTCACATTAAGATCTATGATATGGATTCACATAACCTGCTAAGCACAGGTATTGTCCAAGAATAGATATTTTATTATTTTTCTTTATTCTTGGTTTATCTGTGGTATAATGGAAACATTCATTTAGCTGGTGCTGAATGGAAACCAATCAGATTAAAATGCTTATGTGAGTGCGGCCAAAGTTATCATGAGATATAGAGTAAAAGGAACTCTGATATCTGTTCCACTGATTTTTGCACTTCTAAGTAAATAAGTGGATATGTCTATCAATTTATTTGAAAAAATCTTATAAATTACATGCATAATTCTTTTTGGACATCAATTGACTTGGTATTCTTCATTTTTACACATTATTAAACATGGGAAACTGTTAGAACCTGCTTTGTTCTGAGGACATCATTCCAAATTTGCCAAAAAATCATTTTTGTAACTGCCAAAGCAGAAATGTCCAATCAGAAGCCTCTGCAGTTCCCTGCATCTTCTAACATCCAGACCAACTTTAAAGTTGTCACCAAAAGAGGATGTTTAATTGATAGAAGAGGATAACCACTTGAGTTTCAATTTCCAAGCCAGGTGAAATGAAATGAGCATCATTCAAATGTTTTCTCAAAACTAGTTCTAAGCTAAGAAAAAAAGGGTTTGCTTTGACCCAGAAACAAAGTTTACACATAGTTTATAACATACAACACAGAGTGAAAACCACAGAGTGAAACATCAACATTCTCATAATCTTCCACTCCTGGCCACGCCCATCCCCTCTCCCCGCAATCAGACATACGTGAGTAACTGAGCATTGTCATTCCTTTTGCGCTTCAGTAGATCTGAATGTCTCCATGCTGCAAAAGATTTCACAATGGGTTCTGATGATCCATTGATCAGAATCTTATCTTCATCAGACCAAACTTCTAAGCCAATCAATATTACATGAATATTGAAAACTTTGTAATACTGTGGAGTGGACAAGGCATCAGTCAGAAACTCAAATAAACATTGAGAAACATTTCAAGACTAAAAGACAACTGACATTGGCTTCTAAAGACAGGCGAACTGAAATTGATTGGGAATCCATTGAAGAGAACCTCTGTAGCGCATAGCTGAGCTATGGAGTTCTTAGTGCTCTCTGGGTTAGTTGCTTTACTTACTATTCATTTCAGGTAATGCAATGTCTGCAAGGAAACCACCAAGGTCAGACAGCACAGAAAACTCCACATTTGAGGTACACTAATAATTTAGTGTGCCTCAATTTAGTGTATTTATAAGGAATGCGGTGTCTCAATGGCTAAGACGCTGAGCTTGTCGATCAGAAAGGTCGGCAGTTCAGCGGTTCTAATCCCTAGTGCCGCATAACGGAGTAAGCTCCCGTTATTTGTCCCAGCTTCTGACAACCTAGCAGTTTGAAAGCATGTAAAAATGCAAGTAGAAAAATAGGGACCCCTTTGGTGGGAAGGTAATAGCATTCCGTGCGCCTTCGGCATTTTGTCATGCCGGCCACATGACCACAGAGACAGCGCTGGCTTTTCACCTCTGAAACGGAGATGAGCACCACCCCCTAGAGCTGGAAATGACTAGCACGTATGTGTGAGGGGAACCTTTACCTTTAATAATTTATTAAGCAGAAGAAATAAATAAAATGATAAAGAAGAACCAGGTGATCTTGCTTTTTAATCAAGAACAGAAGAGGAGGAGGATCAAAGGGGAGATTTCACCCACTGATGTTCCTGTTGTTGCTGATTCTAACTGATCATTAAAATAGAAGATAGTCAACAAAGCTAACATGCAGAAGCAATACAATATGAGTAATTTACAATACAATTTCTTCTACTAAGGGTCACAATCCAACTTCATCTGGGTTCTTCTCTCCTGCTTTCTTCTCAGGGATCGTGTTCACAATCAATTGAATTTGTAATAGACTTATTCTCTCTTTTTCTTTCTAACTTTCTGGTTCAGATTAATCATAGCCCAGGAAGAATCTAGCTAGAGAATACACTGATTGGATTCTTGCAACACTTTTGGACTTTCATCCTTCCATCACAGTGGTTATATCCACATAAGAGGCTTATTAATCTAGTTACTGAATTAAATTGTTTTCTGGAAAAACCTAGTTACTGAACTGCTTTCTGGGCCAAATGAGTCTGCTTTGTTGCATTCAAATCTGGAAAAGTTAAATTCTTGTAGAAGTCTATTTCCTAAGTCTCCTTATCAGATTAATTTTGTTCCATTAACACAGTGAAAATCTGAGTTGGGGCAGGGAGCGGTTTAAATTCAAAAAGTGAACTTTTGCCATGTCTTCTTACCATATTTACATAGTTGAGAATTTCAAATATTCTCATCCTTACATCAGTGATGTTGCCGCTGTACTTCCTGTACTACAGAAAAGACAAAAAAAGTTAAGAAGTGACCATAATTTTAGGGTGTGTGGGGGGTATTGAAGGAGAGAGAAAAAGAACAGGGCTGAGCAGGAAGAAACTTAAAAATCATTGTATTTGCTGAATTGGACAAAAATAATAATTCTATATAAAGCAGTCTAACGAATTCTTTTCTGCTAATTTTTAACCTATATTTGTTCTGTTAACATTAACATTAATCTTTCAGCACCACACAAGTGGCCTCCTCCTGGTTAGAGAAAAAAATTGTCAGCCTACTGAAATGCTTTCCTAAAATTGGATGCTATATTTCCATGTTTAGAGAAACGTAATCTTCACTACACATCTTATTTTTCATATGTTGATAACTTGAATAAACAAATAGTTGAGGAATGTTTCAAAGAAACCCACAAAACCTGGGATAAAATAAATTCAGGTGGGATTTCTGGGTGTCAATCTTGCAAAACAGTCTGGACAAGAAGCAAACAAAGCAGTGCCAACTTTGGGTAGTTATTGTAAATTTACATTAACAGAGGGGGTGTTTTGGCTCAGCAGTCAAAGACACAGAGCTGGAGCGATGGCAGACCCAGATTTTAGAACGAACTGCTGAGCAATGGGTTTAGCTCCTTGCTCAGGTCCTGCCCACCGAGCAGTTCTTAAGCATGCAAATATGATTAATAGGTACCATTTGGGTGGGAAGATAACAGCATTCTGTGTGCATTTAGCATATAGCCATTTTGGCCACATGTCCATGGAAATTGTCTTCAGACAACACTTGATCCTTCAGCAAAAGAGATGTGCCCCACATCCATAGTCAGACATAGCCAAACATGATATGAACAGAATCCTGAAAGGTTAAAGGACGTCTCTCTGTCCTTCCCCTCTCCCCAAACTTTACAGTCCTAGAAACTAGGGCTTGCATGTTTTCCATGCCCCTCCCCCCTTCCTCCTATGGGCTCAGCTGCCTCTTATCTGACCTAGAGTCTGTGGTTCTTGCTGTCTCTCAAAGTCATCCCCATGTCATATTTCCCAGGGAAACAAAACAATGCTTTTGTAAGTTATCTTTTCAGTTAATATTGTCCAACTAGCGCAAAGAAAAAAATGTGAAACTGTTTTGAAATCGTAGCATTAACTAAGCAGCATTCAAAAGAAGGAACATCGTTAAGCTGAATTCATAACATGAATTAACATTATAAAGGAGTATTTTCAATATTTGAAAATTCCGTGTATTGATAGAAAATCATGGAATTCACACATTTTCCGTTTTATATTTTCACAGGGAAAGTTGTTTTATAGCAGAACAAGGAGCTTACATTTTTGCAAAAAAAAAAACTTTATATGGAAAGAGAATATCACTAGTCACCCTGCTGAGGAGGAAGAACCTGATTTTAAATGACATCAGCCTGAGACCAATTTCCCTGAAAAGAGTTTGACTAAGATGTCCCCTTTTGCAATAATACTAAAAGAGGAAGCTCAAACTGGTATCTAAGACTCCATGGGCTCATTTTGTGGTCATGAACATAGTTTTATTTTGCTCCAAAAATGTGCATATATTCAGAGATACCTAAATAGTTATTTTCCTGAAAATGCTGCATTGCTGCAAATTGGTTATCTAAGTCAAATGTGGCTCTTATTTATCCAAAGGATCACTTCTACTTGAGCTAATGGTAGTGGAGAAACAGATTTAATTTAGTGATAGTATGAACAATAACATTGTATAATATTATCTCAACACCATTAGAATTATTTTGAAGATTTATTTTGAAATAAATAAGAAAAAAAAAGGGAAAGCAAAGCATCCAGATTTGCCCATCCACAGATTAATTCCTCGTGAATTTGTTCTGGATTTTAGAATGCTAGATTGCTCAAGTAGAAGAGATATATAAGTCTCTTTTGCTCCTTTTTCTATTTCAAAATTTAATTTATGTTCTCGGTATTCAACTTCCTGATCTTTGCATTTCTGTATAATGTATAATTAAAATTTAGATGGAGTTTGGGAAGAATTAACATGCAAATTAGAATATAATTCAATTTCTAATTTCTTTTCCCTTTGTAAATATTGGTTGAGACCAATAACAAAAAAAATCACAGTATATTTTAAAGCACATTTTAAGATACAATCCAGTTAGAATGTTATGTATGGTAATGCCTTCAAAAATGGCCATATTAAAAAAAGATAGAAACAAAATTTTGTGCTCAATTCAGAAAGAAAATAGAATGATATCCAAGATACTTACAACTAAATTGTCTGCAACCATGTAAAGTTCAATATATTTTTCAGCCTTCAAGTATTCTTCTCCCTAAACAGAACAATAAACAGAAGAGCGTTTAGATATGTTGCTCCCTGCAGCCAACAGGCACATGGGTCATCAGATAATCAGAAAATTGCTTGTTATACTCCCTGGTCAAAATACTTGAACTTTCTGAAATATTGGTACCAGCATTTTGAAGAAGACATTTATATAGAAAGAGCTTGTTAAAACTTTAACACCTAGAAGATGTATGAGTGTATATTACTTGCTTCTTCCCATTATTCTCGTATGCTGGAAAAACATATATTCGTGGTTCTTCAGCATATGGAACCACCAAATACAAGGTCAGAGAGTTCCTGTGTTGAACCCTAGATTGCCAATTCTTTTCTTGCTATCTGACAGCTACTTTCTGCTATACACAAGACCTAGTTTGAATAACGTGACCATAACCTGAAATTGAGACTAGACCATTGAAAGGGCGAAGGTGACTATAAAATAATGGACCAACTAAACACACTATATATAAAACCATAACTTGCTGAGGATAAAGAATCTCCAATTGCCAGAAGACTGAAGCCAAAAATCAAGCAGCAGACTTCATAATCATTATTGCATTGTAACAGCAACTTGTTCAAGTCTATCACATTTTAGCAGAAGAAGTTGAGGTTTTGAACTTCCGGGTATGTTTCAGCCAGTTTCAACCTCTGCCATCAAAAGGGAGGAAGGAATTATTATTTTGGATGTAAAGTTTTGTCTTTGAATTTTTCTGTCTCCAGCAATGGAGGAAAACATTGGGAATATAAGGGTCATCTGTAACAAGATTCAATTTGTCTCTTTTAATTCAATAATTACTTCAATCCAATTTGGTGATTCAAATTGGATTGGAAAAATGAGTCAAGGTTTTGTTTATTAAGTCTTATTAGAACTCTTGGAGGGATGCGATGACTCAGTGGCTAAGACACTGAGCTTGTCAATCAGAAAGGTTGGCAGTTTGGCAGTTTGAATCCCTAGCACCACGTGATGGAGTGAGTTCCCATTACTTGTCCCAGTTTCTGCCAACCTAGCAGTTCGAAAGCACATAAAAATACAAGTAGAAAAATAGGGACCAGCTTCGGTGGGAAGGTAACAGCGTTTCATGTGCCTTCACATGCCAGCCACATGACCATGGAGACGTCTTTGGACAGTAACGGAGATGAGCACTGCCCCCTAGAGCTGGAAACAACTAGCATAGATATGCGAGGGGAAACTTTACCTTTACCTTAGACATCTTGAAACACTTTGATTTAATATTTTAAACCAGTTTCTTTCCCTATCCCAAGTTCCCTATGTATGCATAAAGGAGGTATTTTATTATTTGATTAAATTTTCTAAACTAATTCAGAAAGTTGAGATGATTTGGGGATTCAGATGAAACCATTTTGATCCAAATGTCCAAATTAACTTTGTGTGACCATAGAAAACAATATAAATCTGGAATATGTATTTTCTGTTGAGTGAGCTTCCATATTTTCTTGTATGGAATGACTGAAATAGAGTTTTAAAAGTGTGTGTGTGGGGGGTCTCTTCTATGATTTTTTTTCTAAGCAGTCCCAGAGAATTCTTCTTTTATTTTACCATTTAGAAACAAATAAATGTATCCATGTTCTCCAACCATGTTATGTACTTGAGAGTTTAATAAGAGACTTACTTTTTCTGGAGTAACGAATAACTTTGAGATCTTTTTGATAGGCTCATCTGATTCCCCAGAATTATGGATTGCTCCACAGCTTTGGGGGGTCTCAACCTCTTTTTCCAGACTTTCATATTTGAAGACTGCATGTGCTTCACTGTCAGAAAGCTTCAAGGGTTCAATAATGTACATCTCACCATTATTCTTGAAATATCCACTGAAAAAATAATTGTAGACTCTTTTTGAAAAAGGTGATCAGAGATGGATAACCAGTAGGAAATACTATTTGCAGTTGAGGAGTGAACTGCACTGATAATGTCACCTAGTTGGATAATGAAATGCCTACAAGGAAACCACTAAGCTCAGAGACCACCTAGGACCCTTCGGTGGATAACCAATTTTTAAATGATCCAGTCAACATCCCCATGTGGTTTTGAATCCTTCCTTAAAACTCACTGATTTTTTTATTTTATTTCCTTCCTTTGCTTCTCAAAGATACAGCTATGATCAGAAAAATATAAGCATTTTTAATACAACCATGATATGTCTATACAATATTTGTATGGTGATAGCTTGGTATGGAATCTAATGGTGTATATTTCCTAGGGTTTACAAAAGACAGAGAAAGTTTCTAGTTATAGAAAAATAAGAATAAACTGTCTGAAAGATTACGTTTTTGTGTAAAACTTTATTCTTATAAGGGCAAAATAGGATATAAAGTATTTCATCCATATATACATTGTTATACACCCAATTAATCTTTATTTGGTCATAGACCAACATATAAAGCACAAAAATCACACTTTTAGGATAAAAAAGGAAAAATATAATTGTTTTAAATTATCTTTAAAATGTTAGAGAAAATACTATGTAGAAAGTATAGAAGAATATTTGACTGTGGTCAAGGAAATAAAATCAGACTAATTTGATAATAACAACTTAAGAGTCAGAATGACCAGGATATTTAATAAAGAATATAAATAAGAATTTTTGGCAAGCATCTGCATAAGTGGGTAATGGAGTGAAAAACAGTGCAGAATAACATGGAGTTGGAGGCTGAAACATATGATGAATAGTGGCAGGAACTAGTCTGACAAAAGAAGGGCTGGGTAATAACAGTTTTGCAATATTTAAGGGACTGTCACTATAAAGAGGGGAACAACCTATTCCCCAAAGTATCTGAGGGCAAGACCAGAAGTTATCAAAGAGAGAGACAATCTTAGACTAAAAAAAAATCCTGACATTGAAACCAATCAACCAGTGGGGACAGTTTGCTTAGAAAATTGTCTAATTGTCTTCATCACTGGATGAATGACAAGAGGAGATTGGACAGCCATTTCTCTGGATTGGCTTTCCAATCTCCTCTACTCAAGTCGGGGTCTCCTATTTGAGGTGGAGGTTGAACTAGAAGATCTTGAGGTCCCTTCCAACTCTGTTATTCTGTCCTCTTGTTATTCTATTATATTTAATCATTTCAATTATTCCTCTACCGCATAGACACAGTGTCTGCCCAAAGTGGATTTTTATATATATTTTACTTCAGTAATGCCTGTTGGGAGGACATTGAATATGGTTAAAGATAAAGCTCTTCTGAATTTTGGAATCTTTATATGGATAAGATATCTCGATGGTTGGAGAAGGTGTGCAGTGGTTCAAGAAAGTGTTTCTGGGAAGAACTGAAAAGTCTGCTTGCCTCTTCCTGTACACTTTTTGGCAAGATACACAGTCTGAATCTTTCTTATCTTCTCTGCCTGTAACATCACCTCCTGTATACAAAGGAGACACAAGCATTGAATCTCTTCTAAACAGATCTGATTTAGCTCCCTACTGTGTCTGGCAGTAGCTCTTCTTGATTTCAAACAAAGTCTTTCTTTTTTCTGAACATGTCCTGGATCAAACCCAAGTAACTTGAATGAAAGAAACTGATTTCCAACAGCAGTAATAATATTTACACTCTTGATAAAATGAATAAATGATTAAAAAACACTATCTTACTTCAAGCCGTCACAAGCCCTGATGGCTGCACTTGAGTCAGCATCATTCTGGATGTGTCCATGATAATAGCAGTGGTCCTGTATGGAGGCAAGAGAGCTAGACTAGTTAAAGTTTGTTTGTAGTGTGATTTGATGAGCAGAAATGCAGTTCAGTGTATTCCACAACATCAATGAAAAAATGAGTAAGAGAGCAACTAGTTGAGGGGGAACCTGCTTAGGTTCAAAATGAACATATTGTTCAAAACGAACATAGGATAGGATAATCACAAGTCTCCATTAAAGGAAGTCAAACTTCCTTTAATGGAGCCCCATTGATGGCAAAATGCTGAGAACTTTTGGGCAGACAATCAACAAAGAAATTTAAAAAATATTCAAATAACAATCTTTTATCTCCACCAACTTTGTCTTCTTGGAGGTCAACTCTAGTACTGCACCACAGGATTTGATGAATAATCTCACAAACGTAGAAAAAATCCCACATTTACTAATGATATCAATTAATTGTTATTTCCTTCAGCCCACACAATGAAAAAATTCAGAAGCATACATCAAAAATATAAATACACAATACCAAAAAAGATGCCTATATAACCTGGAAGTCTCCAACTGGTGGTTAAATTTTGATCACTAACATCTTTGGAAGCAGGACCAATGTAGATATCAAAATCAGCAGATTTCTGTTACCCATTAAGTAGGGACAATATGTATGAGTCAACAGTTTTTGGAAACGGAGGACAGATTTTTTTAAATTTTAAATTTTTAAATTTTTAAAAAAATTTAAATTAATTTTTTTTTAATTCTGAGAGGAAGTGGCCATGGACCTAAGGAAACATATTAGTGCTGTGATATTAATGTTCTGGCTGCTTTTAATGAGAGGGAAATATAATGGATTTCTATATTCTGTACAAATAAAGTTATTTTCTCTCACTTTTGCTGTTCCGAACAAATGATTTTGCAGGTATCACTGTACTCTGGTTTAAAAAGCAAAGTACATCCTATCAACCTGATGTTTTCATAACAAACCTTTTTGTGGGGCTCACTCTCTGAAATGTTTGCTTTTAATCAGTAGCAAAGAATTGATTGATTGAAACATTGCCCTAGTAATTGAATAAGTGGAACAGATTGGGTTTTAACAATCCACACACGGTTACACAAAACATGCTAAATATAAGACATTTCATGCATACACAGCCTTCCTGTTTGAATAGCCTGGTCTGGTATATGCCTATTTGGAATATTGTGCTCAAATATTCCTCTCAATTTATTTCCTGCAAGTAAGTCACTCTGGTTATTACCTGAACTGGAGGGCTTGTTGTAATTTCTCTGCCATCAGGGGAATAATGAGTCTCAGTATAATCTTTTGAAAAAAGTCGTCTGGAAAGAATGCAAAGAAGGCATTATTTATACCAGGAATTAAGTAGGAAAAGAGATAATTGTATAATAAGTCTACAACTACCGTATAAAGGCATTTTAAGGATATTGTTTAGTATCAGAAGAAATGAGCAGGTATTTCAATCTCATGAGGACTGCTATTTAAGAGGAGTGAAGCCCGTACTAGATTCATCTTAGCAAAGAGATTTGCACCAAGGAAGCTGTGCAATTCTCTCTATCAAAGCTCAGAGGTGGTATGATTAACCAGGAGAATACATTTTGTATTGCCTCTCCTTTGATTCCTCTGATCTATACAACAATCCAGTGTAGCTGCTACATCTGCAAAGGAGAGTAGCGTAACTCCATTTACTCAATAGTAAAGGGATTCGTACTACTTAGGAAGAAATCAAGGGAAGGGATGCCTTAAATCTCGATTCAGAAACATCTCTCTTGTTTCAAAACAATAGCACTGAGTCATTCTCTACTCCTGGTGTCACATCCATGCCGTTCTCTTGCTATTGCCTTCTATGTTTCCAGTCTAGGCATAGCCTTGGTATTCATTGCTAGTCTCCCACCTCCAGTTCTGCTTTGCTTCCAAGTCCAAACATGGCCATCCAGATGCTACCCATGAAGTTCTACACAGCCTTCATAATTAAGCAGTAGAAAAGGGAAGCACTAGAATTTCTAATTTCTCTAATTGTATAGGATAGAGTGACATATACATACATACATACATACACACACACACATAGGGCAGTTTCTTTGTAGCTTATACTTAATATTAAAGGCAATATATATTTAGAGAGTTCATATAGATTGTCAATAAAAAAATGCACTCTAAAATCCAAGCCAGAACTTTATTTCCAGTGCTCCCACTATGTATCAGGATCTTAAAGCTATTATTAAATTGCAAGAGGGCTGCAGAGATTCTAAACAACTCTTCCCATGTTTACAGCGCAGTGGCTGCTATACTAATTTGAAACATGATGTGGCATTTACTGGTTTTAGGGCAATGAAAATGACACCATTTCTTTTAGCAGTGTTAGCAGTTTATTCACATGTGAGAAATCCAGTCTAGGGCTAAGAGAAATTTCTTGACATTGAGCACAATCAGTGGAATTGCTTGCTTCTAGAAGTTGAGGGTACTCCACTGGAGTTTATAAAGAAGAGACTGGACAGCCATTTGTACATGATGGTATAGGGTCTTCTATTTGAGCACGGGCTTTGGATTGGAAAACATCCAAGCCTCTTTCCAACTATGTTATTTTGTTCCACTAAAAATAATTTTAGTCTGTTTCTATTTCCCATACTGAACCAAATCTGTTAATAAAAATGCTACGGCCTGGCTGAGTGAGTCAATGAAAGACTAAAAGCAGGTTCCAATGGATACTATTATACTGACATAACCAGGTAGAAAATCTGTTTATTATTGTCTTTATTAATATCTGGATTTACAGTTCAAATGAGCATCCCTGAAGCAACTGTCATAGCATTCTTAACAACAAAAATAGGGTGTGTTGAAATCTGGGTCTGTTTAGATCAAGCTTCTTTAGATTTAGGTGCCTCTTTCATGCCTTAATAGGGCATGGCATTTCATACTTTTCATGCTTCAATGTGTACATTCTGGTGAAACTTGAGCAGCTACATAGGGCTCTTAGCAAACATACAGATTGATGAGGTGTCTGTGGAGCAGCATGAATGTATAAACCAGGGGTGTCCAACCTTGGCAACTTTAAGACTTGTGGACTTCAACTCCCAGAATTCCTTAGAACAAATTGCTTTGCTGGCTGAGGAATTCTGGGAGTTGAAGTCCACAAGTCTTAAAGTTGCCAAGGTTGGACACCCCTGGTATAAACAATAATTTTTAAATCCCTGTAATATTTCATAAATAACCTAGGTAATTCAAGGTACAGAAGTTTATGAGTCTTGAGGGGTTCAACCTTACCTAAAAATGTTAGGGTCAAGAAGAGTAGCATTGAAAGTAGGAATAAAAATTCTCAGTTCTGGGCTAAGACATAATTAACATGATCAATAACTATACATCTACATCGACTACATTTAGGTGATGTTAAATTTAATTTAATTTTAATTTGCCAAACAAAGCAATACAATTATTATTTATGTAGGATTATGTCCAAGAATATACATTTTTCACATTGTCTTTGAAAAGTTAAGGGAACTTCTATGTTAACATACTTATTTTTTTCTAGGTTAAGGATCACTGGCTCTCCATTCACTTTAAATTCATATTTCATGGTATCTTCATATAGGGTCTGAAATGCAAAGAGTGCAGTGTTTATTTTTTTAAAAAATAAATGTGTACTCACTTAACTAGTCTATAGCTGTGTCAAATGGAGACCCATAGCCAATTAGATCTAGAGTATTTCATCTGGTGCTTGAAAGGCACTGTAAAAATTTCTTAAATTAAACGAAACTTGCTTGTATAACTTCAAGATCTCCTTTTCTAATTAAACATCTTGGTGAATGATGTTGGGCTGGGACAATGACTTGAAAGTCATTGTGAACTATGGCTGAGGATGGACTTGAATCTAGTCCTCAATAACCTTGAGCTACAACCACCCAACTTTTATATTTCAAAGTGATGCATTCTAAGAAGCTAGAAAGGATAGTTTCACATCTCATGGTTCACAGTTATCACTGTTTCTCATCGTCTTCTATGAAGGATGATCCAAGAGCATAAAAAGGAAGAAGAAATCTTTTAAAGTTACCTATTAATAGTAACTTTATTTCAGGCACAAGTGACCAAATTCACATGTGTAGAGTTCAAACTAACTATTTCATTGTATTCTGCCTAGAGTACAGGAATCTCCCTAGATGGATTGCCCTCTCTTGGAAACAGATAAATAAGATTCATGGAATTGCTGGGGGTGGGGCATAAGTCTTGGATCTTTTGCAAGTCCTCAAAAATGCAATTGCTAATTTCCTGCTTGCTTGATCTCGCCACCCTGTCTGACTGGGCATTTCCCAAGACTTTATTAGTTATAGTCACCTATTAACATTAGGAAATTAATGTTCTAAGTCTCTTCAATTGTGGGTGGATTGGGCAACCATATAAATTTGTTTAATAAATAAATAATCCAAGCAGGCATATAGATTGCACTGCAAAAATCCAGATAGCCATCAGTTTTTTCGGACTTCTACAATTTGACAGACTTTTAATCACAATGAAATGGACTTGCAGAGATTTACAGTCTTATATGACATCTTTACTTGCAGCACTCTCTAGAAATCTCTCTGTGCAAATATAATTCAAAGTGTTCAGATCTCTAAGGTTTAAAACAGAATCAGATCCAACCTAAAAATGAAACAGGTGATATGTCCCAATTACAACCTATCTTCCATTGTCACTTTTTATAGTCTATGAATTCTGACAAATATGTGACTTTGTAATAATTTCCCTTTACAAAATGCAAAATAACCTTCAAAATGAACACTAAAAAGTTGGAATTTCGTGGAAATTTTTTTGAAGAACCTAAATGGCAAAAATTTGAAAATAGTACAGTTTTAACTCTAACTTTGCTTCACAATAATCTTGAGCAAAATCTAGGATCACATTTATCAATGAATAACTTGATGAAATGCAGTATTTTTCCTTACCTTTTCCTCACGCTTCTGAAGTCTTCCTTTGGGCGATGAAGGAACTTTTTGCGGATACACTACTTCATAATCTTTCACTTTCCCAGATTCCAGGATTGTAGAGCTCCCTTAATTGGAAGGAAGGAAGGAAGGAAGGAAGGAAGGAAGGAAGGAAGGAAGGAAGAAAGAAAGAAAGAAAGAAAGAAAGAAAGAAAGAAAGAAAGAAAGAAAGAAAGAAAGAAAGAAAGAAAGAATCACTTTGCTATGTTATTCTACTATTTGCATGTGTACTACATAATTTGGTATTTAGTTATCGTGTATGATGGAGTCTCTTTCTAGTGGAACACAGCACAGAAAATTTATGTGCCTATGAATTTTCCCCTACCAAAAAGAAAAGTTAAAATTCCCTCCTGCTTAGAGCACAGAAAAAGCAGCATTTTCCCTTCTGACTCCCTTTCTTCTCTATAATGTTTTCTCCATCAATTACTGTTCTAATTTTGGAAGCTTCCCACTTGGTAAGGACAACCCCATTTTTCCCTTACTTGTTAAAAAAAAGTCAGGGCTACTCCAGCCAGCTTTTAACCCTTAATTGTGTTTGGGCAACCATTTAAGGCAATTGAATATTATCGTTTGTAATCATATGTGGGGATGGCTTGGGAGACAGAAGAAAAACACTGGTTAATTGGCATGCAAAAGGTATCTCAGCCCACAGAAGGAAGGAGAACACAGGAAGCATATCAGAAGGTTTTCCAGAGAGTAAACATAATGGAGGGAATAAACATTTTAAGATAATTTAGAATCTTGCATTAAGAAAAATCAAGTATCACATTAGGGGGCGTGCATAAGCGCACAAACGTGCCTACTGTCCCTGTCCTATTGTTTCTTTTTTTTCTTATATGTATCCATGTATTCATAACTATGTTTATACTTATACCTATTATCTTGTAAGCAATTGGCAAATCAAATAAATAAATTAGCTTGAATACAGTTTGAAGATTCTCTAAAGATAACAACAATAACAGTAGCTGTGCTTTGCTCAATATTATGCAACTTTAATTACATGGTGTCTAATTGACCTAGTGGAAGAAAATTAAAACTAACTTTGTTTCTTCCTGAATTTTCTTCCAACAAATTTTGTCTCTCTGTCCTCTTCAGTCTTTTAATCCTTTTCTACTCACATTATTGGAAAACCTGCTTTTGTTTTGAGGATCTTAGTTCTTTTCCTTTTAAAGATCTGTTTCCTGATTAACAAAGTTTAAGCAAATACAAAAAGGCAATCTATGAAAATTCATACAAATGCAATCTTTGAATGTTCTTTTGGTGGGTCTATAGAAACTGAAGTGAAACAAATTGTGGTTAATCATCAAAAGAAACAATCTAGTAATCTGTTGGGTGCAATAATCTCTTATCTGTAAGAATCTGAAAAGGGAATCAAAGAAAACAACTTACCCTGATATGGAAAAACCACTAAGCATATAGTAACCAAGACAGCTTGGATCATTTTGGAAGCTGGATTTGGCTGGGGGACAGGGAATCTCTTTCTGCTTTCAAGCCAACCTGAGCAGTTGACTGTGAGAAGCAACTAATTAGCTCTTCAACTTCATTCATGCCTTTATATGAGAAGGTATTTGCTAAAGGATTTGCCCAGAATTCAAAGTTATAACAATAATATTGAAGGGCAGGTTTCTAGCTGGCTTAGCGCATGTCACTCTATGGGAAGAGTTCTTTCAAGGCATGCCCCAAAATAAAAGCCCAAAGGAGGGGATTAATTGGTCACATCAGATCTCTCCCTACCCTGCATGTTAATACAGTTAAGCCCTTGTGCATGGATTTTTAAATGTCAAGCAAACATAGTTTTCATGGTGAGTAATAGGCAATTTTGAGCAATCTAGCATCCTTTCATTATTTTCATTTAGTGCTATTTGTTAATCAGGAAGCTCAACAACCTGACTTGTAGTCTTTGAAAAATGATATTATTGTGGGGAAGACTAAATCCATGTCAATGCATCTACCCAAAGGATCCCTGACTTCACTAGGTAAAGGTTCCCCTGCACATGCATGCTAGTAGTTTCCGGCTCATCTCCATTACAAGGCCAAAGAGCCAATGCTGTCCGAAGGTGTCCGGTAATGTCACTGGCATGACTAAATGATGTATCCCTTGGTGGTGCATTGGAATTGCTTGCCTTCAGAAGCTGTAGGTGCTACAGTACTGGAGGTTTTAAAGAAGAGATTAGACATCCCTGAATGGCATAAGGTTACCTAATTGAAAAGGGTGTTTGAATAGATGTCCAAGATTCCTTCCAATTCTGTTATTCTGTATTTTTAAAGGGTTTTTGAATGGGAATGTTGAGATGAATCACAGGCAAAGGGAAAGAACCTTCTCTTCATTTAGAAACAAGGAGGTATATGAGCCTCTGAAACTGTCATTGGTGGCCAGCTTGTTTTCTTTCAGAATTTCTGCCCAGAAATCACCAGAAGTCCTCCCTTAAAAGGACACCAAACTAATTAAAATTTCAAAATCTGTCTAGGTGAAGAGCTATAAAAGTAGCCTCAAGCCACATCTTATGATAAATTTGACCTTTCTGTTTTAGGGGAGGATAAATGATAAACCAGTATTATTATATATGCATGCCTCTGCAACATAAACTTAAAACTTTAAAAAAAATCTTGATTTGATGCAAGTCTTTTAATTCTTCTCTTGTAATAGAGAAAAGGAAGAAAAGATTTCCTATCCATTGCCTTCTTAATAATGACTTATGCAAGGAGCTTTCTAGAAGTGAGAACTTGGTTCTATTTTAGCATGAAGAAAGAATGATGACATTAAAAAGTACAGAATTCCAGGGTTGAGATAATTTTGTTCCATATAGCATCAGCCTCATGAATCCTCAAGTATACTCTTTCTGCTATGTATTCAAAGTGGTCAGTGATTTGTGTGTGTGTGTGTGTGTGTGTGTGTGTGTAGCATGTGTATATATGTGTATATGTATATGTAGACCTATAATTTTATTTTTAATGTAGGCCAGTAAAAATGACAATAAAGGTTATCTTATTTTATTCCTCATATCTTCTACCCAACTGAATAACCTCACACATCCCAATTAATTTGTCTCTTTGTGTCTCTATATCATAATTCACAAGTTGGTAGTCAAGAAAGCTTCTAGATCATCACATATTTCTCCCCTGTACTAACTGTTTTTCATGTCCAGGAGACTCAGATTAATTTTAAATTATTATTGTTTTCTTTTCTATGAATACAGCTACATTTTATTTTTTGCTGCATGTAAAATATGTGATTCTTTAGCTGTATTCATCTACTAATCATAATATTTAATTGTATTAACATTTTATTTGGTAGAGCTAGAATATTTTTCTTTTTATGATCGGTCAAGCATAAGAAAGCTTATTGACTGACTGATAATGATAATTAGTCGATAAGCCAATTTTCTGTGTTAATCTTTGTTGTTGTTCACTGCAATAGCAGATGAAAAGTTAGTTTCTGACACTTATATCTAACAAATCCCCGTATCTAAATTTGTTGCTAATTCTTTAGCTCAATCCAAGTTATTTTTTTCCTCCATCTCTTCTGCCAGATTCTGGGGAATACTAGGCCTTAGGATTCTGCACCTGTTCTCTTCCTCCATATGGTGTCTCACTTGATAAAATCACCTTTATCTATTTTTTGTCTACCTCTATTATGAAAAGAAAAGTTATACATGCAACTTTTGCTAGAGGAATTCACTCGTGCTAATCAAAGAAATTGTTGTGGCATTTTTCTCTACCTGCTTTTTATTCAAATTGATGAAAGGACATTTATTTTAGAAATATTTTCAAAGAAAAAATCTATTTTGCATTTAGTGTGCAAAGTGTGTGAGCAAATATTGTTTATTCTGGCATTCTTTTCATATTTTACAATCTTCAAAAATAAAGTCTGGGAGAGAAAAGATATACAGAAAGGAAAAATGGAACACTCATTACCCAATGCAGTCTCCTTTTCATTTTTCATTCTTTACTAAATATCCTAGTGATTCTGATTTGTTTTATCTCAAAATGTTATTATCAGGTCAATCTGATTTATTTCCTTCACACGCCCCCCCCCCCCCCCCCCCCCCCCCCCCCCCCCCCCCCCCCCCCCCCCCCCCCCCCCCCCCCCCCCCCCCCCCCCCCCCCAGCCACACCGCAGCCAAGCACTCCTGCACAGTCTGCATCATACACTGTAATGTATATAGTTCATAATTTTTTTTACTTTTTATCTTATTTACTTATAATTTTTATGTTACATTTGGTGGTCAATTATTATCTATTGTCTTATGCTAGTAGTTGTTAGGAACAAAATCAAATTATATTGCTTGGTCAAAGAAAGAAACATAAAATGAAAAGTCATCAGTATAATTTAAGAAAATTGTTACATAAGAGCTATAATCATGAATCCCTATTATTCTCTTACACTAATCTGCCATCTCTTCTCCCCTCAGTGTATACTCACAGCACCAGAGGTGGTATTTAGCAGGTTCTGACCAGTTCTGGAGAACCGGTAGTGAAAATTTTGAGTAGTTCAGAGAACTGGCAAATACCACCTCTGACTGGAGATTTTACAGTATCCTTCCCCTGCCATGCCCACCAAGCCATGTCCACAGAACTGGTAGTAAAAAAAAAATTGAATCCCACCATTGCACAGCACCAATCTTGTGAGTTTGGCTGGGCTGAGAAAAGTAATTGTCCAAAGTCACCCAGTGAGATGCATGGTAACTGGAGACTTAAATATGGATATCCTGAACCCAATCCAACACCTCAAAAATAATACATCTTAAAAATGAATTAGAGATCTAGGCTGGACTCAGCAGATTTGCACGGGATTCAAAGCATGCTTGGACCATTCTTCCTTGTTTCACTACAGCCTTTAAAAAAGAACAGCTGAGCAAAGACCATCAAAGAAGTAAATATTTTCTCCAGGGAACTAATATCACTTTTACCCTATTCACCATCTGATAGAAACTTCACTTCAGGTCAAGCAAAAAAAAAAATGAAAATGTTTGTATGGGCACAAGCATTGAAGGTTGCTGACCAAAAGCCCTCTTGAGTCATAGCACCAACAGACCAGAAGGGAAACCAAAGTTTAATTGGTCACTTAGGATTTGTCGGTAAAAAGCTGAAGGCCCCTGTGAGTTCCCACCTGGACAAGAGGATGAGACTTTACTGTACTTGAGAAGAAATGGTTCCTTGCCAAACCACAATATTCCATCACTGGCAGCAGCCATTTCAAATACACTTATAGTATTGTTGCAGTATGATTAAAGTCTTAATTTTCTTGGAATGTAGACATCAAAGAAAGAAGGGCCAGATTAAAGTCTTTAGAACCATGACCTGTCCCAGGAGACCTCTGAATATCAGCATTGTCCAAAATGTACAGTTCCCATCATGCAATTATAGACATATTGTCAGGCACAAATAACTGAAAACAATCACAGGACATAGAATAATGCTGTTAGAAGAGACCTGGGGTTTTTCTAGTCCAACCCGCTGCCCATGGCAGGAGATTCTATACCATTCCAGAAAAAATAGAGATTCTATACCATTCCTGTTCAATCTATCCTTGAAAACTCCAGTGATGGAGCACCCACTTCCAGAGGCAAACCATTGCATTGATTAATTGTTTTCACTGTCAGGAAATTTCTCTTTAGATATAGGTTGAATCTCTTCTTAATGATCTTCCACATCTTATTTCTTCTCCTGCTCTCAAGTGCTTTGTTGAATAAGTTGACTCCATATCCTCTGTGATTAAATCCTGGAAGACTGCTATCATATCATCCCTAATTCATCTCTTCATTAAAGTAGACAGGCCTATTTTCTTCAGTCTTTCATCATATGATTTAGCCTCTATATTTATGCATTTGGCTTTTCTTTGCTAGGTGTAGGACATTATTTGCTTACCACCGAATTGCATTTTGTTGGATAGGGCCCAGTGTTCAAGTCTTTCAAGGTCATTATGAATCTTGAGCCTATATGCAAAACTGCTTGCTATTTCCCCCCATCCATCCATTTCACATTGTTCTATCTTGCCACTTAGTCACTTCATTAAAGAAATAAATAATGTTGATCTAGGATGGTGTTTTTGACAAGGTCAAGCTGGCTTCTATTAATTGTGGAGGTAACTAGAGAGTCAGCTAAAGTGGACTTAATTCTTAATAATAATAACATAATAACAAAGTTGGAAGGGTCCTTGTAGGTCATCTATAAGTTGCAGGGACTTTGGCAGAGAGTGACCATATCATATCGGAATTCAACATAATGCAGGCACAATTAATTTAATAGAGCTGTTGAGTTCAAAGCACAGAAAAGTTTATTCTTGCCTCCTATGCAATGAATGTAGTTAGTTTATGGTCAGTAGTACACTGGCTTTTGATTAGGGTCAATGGAATTTGCAGAGATGGACTTGAGTCTATTGTGGCAACACAATGACTCCAAACTGATGACATGTTTAACTCCACACTCTGGCTTTATCCACTTTAGTCCCACATCTTAATGAAATATGGCCAAATGTTTTGTTCTTGATTTCTGGGGTTTTTATTTAGATTTCCCCCCTTTATTATTTTTATAAATTAGTTAACAAGTGCACATACCTAAATAGTTGTGCCTCCTGCTATTTAAACCAACAACAATGCCATGATTTCAGTTAGGCTGAAAGAGAATGACTGGCTCCAAGTCACCCACAGTTGGCTTTCATACCTAAGGAAGGACTAGAACTCACTGACTCCTGGTAATTGGCCCAAAATGACCAGCCAATTTCATGCCTAAGGTGAGACTGAGACTCACAATCTTCATGTTTCCAGAGCAAGCATCCTAACTATTACACCAAAATGGCTCTTTGTTACTCCATTTCTTATTCATTGTGCAGATGAATTTGTCCCCCAATTCTAACCACCACTGACAGTGATTTTCCATTTTTGTACTGCAACTATAGGCATCGGCAGAGAGAGTTAGTAAGAGTGTCAAGATGGTAGCCACAAAGCCCTGTGTCTTTTGTATATGCAGGTGAAATGTGTGTGTCCTTGAATGCCACTAATTCTTATTTTGCATAAGCTGCTCTGTACAAATGATACTACGAAGATCAACTGGGAGTAACATTGCACAAATAATGGCCAAGCCTCTCATAAATTGTGGTAATATATCCATCATATTCTGCAAGTTCTTGTACAGCTTTGTAAGATCTGGGGGTATCACAAACGCTCCTCAGAGAGGTCACCACTTGTGATGGACTGGCAATTGAAAAATGATGGGAGACGCAGGGAAGACGTCTGAGCAACTGCCAGCCCCGAGAGCCCCCGGGTAGCAGTATTTATTAAGAAAATGCAAATACAAAATCAAAACAATGACTTCAACATTAGCTCAGCAACATTATCTAGCTAGGCCTCAGCGAAGGTGATAAAGTTCCCGTGAGAAAGCAGGGCACCAAAGGTCTCATGGGAATGGCTCGGATAGGTACTGTGAACTCCCACACAGATTCCTGGCCTCTGAGCTTAGCAGACCATAACAGGATCAAACTCTCATCATAAAGACACTACTGCCCTCATGAGGAGCGTTTGTGATACCCCCAGATCTTACAAAGCTGTACAAGAACTTGCAGAATATGATGGATATATTACCACAATAAATGAGTGGTTTTACAGGGGCATTCTGTTCTCTCCCTCTCCCCCCCCTCTAATTTATCTATTTATCTCTTGTTTTCTAATATTCTTATATGGTGTCTCCAGACAAGCTGGGACTAGCATACTTCCAATAAATAAATAAAATAAATAAATATTCTTTCTTTCTCTTCATATAGAAGACAAAGAGTAGAACATTCTTGCTGGACTTATGAACAATTGCTGCAGCAGTGGAGATTATGTTGAAATCAAGTTTTGATATTTGGTAAAAAAAAAATTGCAAAGATTTTTATTTCATATACTATTCCATGATCTAATTTGGTATGCCTTGTGAATATATTATATGAAATATTAATTTGAAGTGAAAATTGAGATTAAATTAATTAGGCAAAATGTTTCTCTAACATGTTGTGTCCTTTGATTTAGGGACCTCTCCCTTTTTTATGAGTAGCAAATTGCATGATAGCCTTCTTAAAATGGAAGGCTTCTAATTCATAGAAAGCCTGAGAATTTATCTGACCTAGTGAGACATCTAATTCAGTTGCTTTGCTAATAAACAGGATGAAGAAATTGAAGAGGTGATTTTGAAGCAGTCAATGAAATTCCATCCTGCAAGAATTAGAACAGACAAAGTGGTTTTTTTTCCCCCAGAATATATAATTCAAGATTGGAATTTGCCACTGTGAGAGGTGGCACTGGCTACTAGTTTGTCTGGCTTCATAGAACATAGAATCATCATTTATTTCTGAACTTTGTGGTTGTCTACCTTCCAAGCTGCCTGCATATTTTAAAAGAGTAGACACCCTTCATTTACCACAGGGGCTCACAAGACAACATCAGAAGAAAAATACATGTTTTCACTCTTTTGCCTTATGAATGGCCTTGTCCATATAACCTTACCTGGCACTGTCCATTTTTACCTTTACAAAATTTTCACAGGCCTTGAGATGTTGTTTTGCTGGTCTTCCTCATTATGGCATTACACATCAAATCTTCATTATGTTTGTCATAATGATCTTTTAATCTAATCAGTAGCAAGTACAAGAAGTACAAAAACTAGCACAGTAAATCACATCCGTGTCAAGAAATTGTAACAATAAACATATACTGACATTTAGACTTTCTCATGGCAGGGATTAGGAAATAATAAGAAAACATATACCCTAATCATTACTGCAAAAGAAACTCTTTGGCAAAATGAAGACACTAAAACCCTTATTGACATTTTACTGCTGTCCTCTAGACAAGGTGATGGATTTTTCCACTGTGGCATTGGTTTTACAGTTCTTACAGTTTTATCTAATGGCACAGCTTCTATTCAAAAAATAATAATCCTAAACTTCACAGCATCACCAAGCTCATTTCAAGATTTTAGTGTTCATAATTATGATTTCACAAGTTAGTGTTCTTAAGATAGATCTTCAGATTTCAGCATTTTTTAAAAAAAGAGTATGTATGTAAAAGAGTATGTATGCAGTTTACTTTGAATTCTGAATTCATGGGCACTCTTCTTACACTTGGAACTAGCAAGCATCCTGTTGCCAAACATTGTCCATCTCCCACACTCTACACTGGGCTACCCTTGATGACTATTTGGAAGCTACAGTTGGTCTAGAATGCAGTGACACCAACACTTTTGGAGACCCCTTGGGTGGCACATGGGTGCAATACATCTTTTTTTCCCCTGCAAAGTTTGGGTGGTTTAGGGGCTATAATTTATCAGTCCAAAACTTACAGGATCAGCTGATTGGTAAAAAACCAGTCATGAGTTTCTTTCTGTCATTAATGGAAAGCAATCACATAACCTGATTTATGCTATCCACCTGATTAATGGCATAACTGAGAATACATCACCAGTTTCCCAGTTCCAATGGCAATAAGAAACCAATAATCTTCAAGTGATGACTGGGAAGCTGGAGGAAGATCCATAGTTCCCAGGGCTGCCTCTCAAAATTGGTGGAGAGATGACAAGAATGAGACTGAAGTCTATGCCAAGATGACTTTTGCATATATGAAGTTGAACAAAGATATGCTTATTGAATAGGAGACCATTCTACCAGTGTCCAACTTCCAATCTAGCAAGCCATGTGGCTTTCAGAGGAAAAAGTGCTCCAACCATGCAGAAAGTGTAAGGATTGCCAGTCAGCTGCCATTGAGAGGAGGAAGCATAGCATAGCAACTAAGGTGCTGAGTTTGGGTTGGGTTGATCCAACTCTTAGCTTTTTCTGCAACCATGGATCACTATTAGCTGATTGCTCTCTTACTCCAATCTCTCTCAAGTGGTAATTATTGTAGAGATATAAAATGAGAAGGACCAGCCTCCTCCTGTGCTCTGTCTTGAGCTACAAGAGAAAATGCATAATAAATCAATCATCTCAGATCAATGGGATTGGTCCACCCCACCCATGTTGGCGGGGGGGGGGTGCTGCCTAGGAGAAGAGCCTTTTCTGCCCTGGCTCCTACCCTTTGGGATATTCTCCCGCTGGAGGTGAGATCTCTACCCTCCTTTTTGGCCTCCTCCTCCTTCTTTTGTGCAATTTCCATTATTATATGTAAAATTTCCATATCCTCAATGGCAGTGTACTGTCCGATTACAATTTCTGTTTAAATATGAACAACAACCCTTAAACACACATTAATTATAGTCATTATTCACTCAATCTATTCACCAGAATCTTCACTTATCCTTGTTAAACAGTTTCCATTATTTAATTAAACATTCTGTTCAGTTTTATCATATAATTAATTAATATCACATAAAATCACATTTATCACCATTATCCTCCATATCTAATAATCACATTTCCTTATCCTATTTATTCAACATTCATATTTAGTTATATATTTACTTCATTTTTATTTACATATCCTCCTTGATTTTAATTTTCTAACTTCTGCTTCCATTTTCTAACCATTGATAAAATAGTTCCCAAGTTAAAAAGTATTCCATGTCCTTCTTACCCTGGATCTTCAAAGTTAATCTATTCATTTCAGCACAATCTAATATTTTTTAATTACATTTTCCTCTGTAGGTATATTTGCATTTTTCCAATTTTGTGCCTACACAATTCTCACTGTTGTTATCACATGTAAAATTAAATATGTGATTCTTTTATTATATTTTTCCAGTAAAATACGCAACAAAAACATTTCTGGTTTTAAGTCTATTTGTTGTTTTGTCATTCCTTCTAGCCACTGTTTTATTTTTGTCCAATAATTTTTTGCCCTCAGGCAAGTCCACCACATATGATAGTAAAAATCCAGTATCGGTTTATATTTCCAACATTTGGGAGATACATTTTGAAACATCTTTGCCATCCTTGCTGGGGGCAAATGCCACCTATAAAACATTTTGTTATGTCCCTGGAACTTGAAGAAGTTCCCTCTCAGGTCCGTTCATGCTGCGGGGGCGTTTGCTCTCTCTCTCATTGGTTGGTTCTTCCCAGCAGCCAGCTATAAAAGCAGGCTGCGGGGTCCAACCAGTTGCTGATCGCTGCGAGCCAGTTCCAGGCTTGGCAAGCACGTTCAGTCCTTTATTATTCTAATAAAGTATTGTTGCATCCATGCCCTGGTTCAGCCTCTCATTACCCGAACTTAACACTGGCGACGAGGATGGGATGGCTACCAGAGGCACAATGCAACCGCTGAATCACTAGCCGCTGATCCGTAGCCAGAGAGAACGATCGGCAGGCGATAAGAGCAAATGCTGATCCGCAGCCAGAGAGAGCAGTCAGCAGGCAACGAGAGCGAACGCTGATCCGCAGCCAGAGAAAGCGGTCAGCAAGCAGCGAGAGTGAGAAGCGCCTGTAGCCGCTAGTTAGCCAAGCTACAGGGAAAGTGAAGCACTGCGAGCCGCAGCCGCTGCTTCTTTAGGCGCGAAATTCAAACGGCTATCATTTGAATTTCCGCCCTAAAAGTACAGCGCGGAGCTGTATTACTAGTCACTGACGCCCACGCAGGCGCGAATTTCGAAACGCTGCCAACGACCGTTGCAGCCTAACCACGTGTTACCCAGAGAGAGAGAGAGAGCTGTGAAAAGCCTCTCCAGAGCTGAAGTCACTTGCCTGCCACAGGCACAAAAACCGTCCTGCTGCTGCCCCAGAGAGATTTTTTTCAACAGATTATCCAACCTGATTTTTTTGTCATCATGAACTCCAACCCAGTTTTCCTAGCGTTCAAGCCGGATGAGGAGAAGTGGGAGTCATACAAGAATCGCTTTAACCATTACATCGACGCAATTGGGTTGGCTGATGCAGGGGAGCACCGGAAAAAATCATATTTCCTGATCTACTGTGGAGCCATCGTCTTTGATACTGCCACGGCACTCGTGGCTCCACGTGAGTTAAAAAACGTTCCCTGGACAGAACTGTTAGAAATCCTCACTAACCACTATTCTCCTAGGCCCTCACAGATTGCCAGGCGGTTCACTTTCCGAATGAGGAAGCAATCAGACAAAGAGACCATCAACCAGTACATGGCTGCCCTCAGAACTGCAGCTCTCCATTGTGGGTTTGGGACCTACCTGGAGGACATGCTCCTCGACCAGCTAGTCTGCGGAGTCAAGGACCTTCACCTCCAAAGGCGCCTACTCGCTAAGAAGGACCTCAACCTCGCGCAAGCCGCCGAGGAAGCCCTGGCAGCAGAACTGGCAGCACACTCAGCCACCGAAATCCAAGGTCCTGCTTCCAAGCAAGGTGCAGTTTCAGTCCACTCTGAAGAGGTGGTCATCGAAGAGGACCCCAGCGATGCAGCTGACATCCACCGCCTCGCCCACGCCAGACACCCGCAGGTAGGAGCCAAGCAGGAAAGCGTCAGTCCACCCAAGCACATCACCCTGTGCCTATCCTGTGGTGGATCACACCTGAGGACCACCTGCAAATTCAAGGGAGCCACTTGCAACATTTGCCACAAAAGGGGCACATCGCTAGAGTCTGCCAGGCCGCTCACAGCTCGGCACAAAGGCACCCCTCCTTTTCACAGTCTGGACCCCAAAGGCAAGTATTGAACTGTCGCACTCGCCACCATGCTAAGCACGCTTGCCATGCCATTAGTAAAATCTCTCTCTCCGCTTTTGTTAGAAGGTAGACCTTGTCGCATGGAGGTTGACACGGGTCAGCGCTCTCAATTATCTCTTGGAGCACCCTCAAGAGACTACAGCCCAGTCTATCCAGGAACCGGCTCCAGAAGTGCCAGTTTAGCCTGAAGGACTACCAGGGGAAGGACATTCCTGTAATCGGCAGAGGCAAGTTTCTTGTTAATTTTAAAACTTTCAAAGCCCACCTACCTCTAGTGGTAGTTAACGGAAATCTCCCCACACTCTTGGGGCTTGATTGGTTTCCCCATCTCGGCCTAGGGTTGACAGGAGTCCATGCTGTCTCAACCTCTGACACTGACTCCTTATTCGCTGATTACTCAGACGTATTCAGCAATGAACTAGGGTGTTATAACGGTACCCCCATCTCATTCTCAGTCGACCCCCAAGCGGTCCCAATCAGGCTAAAACCCCGTAGAGTCCCATTCGCTATTCGGCCTAAATTAGATGCAGAACTGGATAAATTATTAAAACAAGGGGTCATTGAGCCAACAGATTTTGCCAAATGGGAGACGCCCATTGTCACACCCCTCAAAAAAGATGGTAGCCTGAGAATTTGCTCGGACTACAAAACCACAATTAATAAGTTTTTACAAGTTAGCGCTTACCCAGTGCCCGTCATTCAGCATTTATTACACACTTTTGAACCTGGCAGCATTTTTGCCAAATTGGACATGTCTCAAGCGTATCAACAGTTCCCTGTTGACAACCAAACAGCGGAACTCCAGATCATTGTCACCCACAGGGGTGCTTTCCGGTGCAAGCGTCTCCAATTTGGCGTAAGTGTTGCCCCAGGCATTTTTCAATCCCTCATGGAGCGGATTTTGCAGGGCCTCCTGGTGTAGTACCCTACTTCGATGACATCTTAGTCTCGGCCAGGGACAGGCCCCAACTCTTCCAGAGAGTTCGAGCAGTGTTAGAGAGGTTCAGACAGCATGGCCTCAAGTTAAAAAAAGAAAAATGTGCCATTGCCACTAGACAGGTGGACTTTTTGGGTTATAAAATTGATGCCTCAGGCATTCACCCCCTGGAGTCCAAGGTTAAGGCAATTCACGAGGCACCCACTCCAACCTCCAAAGCGGAACTGCAAGCCTTCTTGGGGCTATTGAATTTTTACGCGTCATTCCTGCCCCATAAAGCATCTGTGGCGGAACCCCTACACAGACTTTTGGATAAAAAATCGGCTTGGCATTGGGGACACAAAGAAGACTCCGCCTTTCGCGCAGTCAAATCACTACTTACGTCGGAGGCGGTCCTTATTCAGTTTGACCCCAACCTTCCATTAGTGTTAGCAGCGGACGCATCCCCTTTTGGAATTGGGGCAGTGTTAAGCCACAGGCTCCCCAATGGCTCCGAGGCCCCCATCGCTTTTTTTTCCAGGACGCTCTCTGCAACAGAGCGCAATTATAGCCAAATCGATAAGGAAGCTTTAGCAGCTGTCGCAGCTGTGAAGAAATTCCATGAATTTCTTTTTGGCCACTTTTTCGAGCTGGTCACGGATCATAAGCCTCTCCTGGGTCTACTAGCTGGGGACAAACAGACCCCTCAAGTCCTTTCTCCTAGAATGACGAGATGGACCCTTTTCCTAGTGGCATACTCGTATAGACTCACACACCGTCCAGGTAAAACATTGTCCCACGCAGACGCCCTCAGCCGCTGCCCCCTGCCTGCTCCAGCTGAGGATCCTGCACCGGTCCATGCTATCTTTGAGGTCACCCAATTGGACCTTCCCATCACTGCCCTTGACATTGCTGCCAAATCCAAGGCAGACAAAACGATCGCCCAGGTACTGGACTGGGTGAGGAGGGGTGGCCAGGCGGTGATGTTGAAACCAAATTTACGCCTTTCAAGACCCGCCTACAGGAATTATCCAGTTTGCAGGGCTGTTTGCTGTGGGGCACACGAGTGGTCATCCCGACCTCACTGCGTACCCGAGTTCTGGAGGCGTTGCACGAAGGACACCCTGGCATCGTCAGAATGAAGGCATTAGCACGCAGCTACGTATGGTGGCCGGGCCTCGATGAAGACATCATCAGATGGGTAAGCTCCTGCCATCCCTGCCAGGAATCCCGTCCATCCCCTCCAATTGCCACCCCCACCAAGTGGGAAAGCGCCAGCGCACCGTGGTCCAGGATTCACATCGACCTAGCTGGCCCGATGCACGGCAAAATGTTCCTGGTGATCGTGGACTCTTACTCTAAGTGGATTGACGTGGCACATCTATCCACAACCACCACACAAGCGATTACCAAGGTATTGACTCGCCTGTTTGTAACACACGGGCTACCAGACTCTATTGTTTCCGACAATGGCCCCCAGTTCGCATCAGCAGAGTTCAGCCGTTTCGCTGCCAACCTGGGCATCCACCACATCTTCACGGCCCCATTTCATCCTGCCAGTAACGGACTGGCAGAAAGAGCCATTAGGACCACTAAAGAGGCTCTAGCTAGGTTCAGTAAGGAAGACTGGCACCACAAACTCTCCCGTTTCTTGATGAGCCAGCACTCAACCCCATGCACAGTCACTAATAAGTCCCCGGCTGAGCTCCTGATGGGTAGACGCCTGCGGACTGTATTGGACAGGCTTCACCCACATTACTGCCCTGACTCTCCCCTCGCTTCCACATTGGGGGTTAGGCATTTTGTCTTACAGGAACCCATGTTTGCGAGGAACTTCGCTGGTGACCCTCTGTGGATCCCGGGCGAGATCGTGGCCATCACCGGACCCAGGTCGTATCGAGTCAGACTGGAGAACGGCCGAGTCTGGAGAAGGCACTTGGACCAGCTGCGGAAGCGCCACGACACCCTCGTTAGCGGTGACTCAGGGTTACAGACCGGAACGAGGCCACAGCATCAACCCCACATCAGCACCAACTCCGGTGACCTGCTTACACCAGCAGCCGAGCCAGGGAACCCGAACACGGACCGCGACCACCAGATGGCCAACCAGTCTGAACCAGTCAACGGGAACACGCCCCCAGTGACCAACCCTACGAGTCCCGAGCCAGCCCTGACCGAGGGACGCGTTCGTGACTCCCTACCGATCCAGCCGTCCATTGCAGACTCTGAACTGACAGACAACTCACCAGAGTTGCGCCGTTCTGGGCGCCAGCACAAGCCTCCTGCGTACCTCAAAGACTATGCGTGTTCGCATCTGGGGGGAAGGGGTGTTATGTCCCTGGAACTTGAAGAAGTTCCCTCTCAGGTCCGTTCGCGCTGCGGGGGCGGTTGCTCTCTCTCTCATTGGTTGGTTCTTCCCAGCAGCCAGCTATAAAAGCAGGCTGCAGGGTCCAACCAGTTGCTGATCGCTGCGAGCCAGTTCCAGGCTTGGCAATCACGTTCAGTCCTTTATTATTCTAATAAAGTATTGTTGCATCCATGCCCTGGTTCAGCCTCTCATTACCCGAACTTAACACATTTTGTACATATTTTTTTATAAGCTGTTGACATCTTCAATTTGTAATTCCTTTCCCAAAGTTTTTGCCATTTGTCTAATTCTATGGTGTACCCCAAATTTTTAGACCGTACTATCATTGTTTCTTTTACCTGTTCTTCCATTTTAAAATTCAATAAGTAGCTATATATTTTTTTATTAATTTGTCCTCCATCCCTAAAACTAACCGGTCTAGTTCTAAAGGTTCTTTATAGAATCCATACATTTCTGCATCTTTATTTTATCTTGATTGTATTTGGATGAATGGCCACCAAATCAATTCCTTGGTTTTCCAGTTTCGGCTTGAAAAGCTCTGCGGGCTTTTCAGGATGAAAAATGGACCCATTTCATCACTTCTGGTATTTCCAGAAATACAGGAAGTGACAAAACAGGCCTATTTTTTGGCTTTCCTCAAGCCTCTGGCAGGCCAAAAAAGGCCTAAAAATCAGCTGGGAAGTGCACGCATGCGCAGTGAGCTAAGTTTGCCTGGGGCTCGCGTGCCCGCACAAATGGCTTTGTGTGCCACCTGTGGCATGCGTGCCATCGGTTTGCCATCATGGATATATCGTGTTCTTCTAAGGTCAATACTCTTTTATTCCTCAGATTTACCCATTCTTTCACCCATGTAACTTCCGAGGCCTGGTAATAGAGCTCCCAATCTGGTAACCCAAATGCCCCCTTGTTTTTAGCTTCTTGTATCATTTTCAGTTTTATTCTTGCTTTTTTCTCTTGCCAAATGAACTTTAAGATCAATTTGTTTAAATCCTCAAATAACATTTTTCCCCAATTTTTATCAGAATTGTTTGAAACAGGAATAGTAATTTCGGTAATATATTCATTTTTATTGTAGCAATTCTTCCTACCATCAATAACTGTAGGTTTTTCCATTTTTCCAAATCTAACTTTATTTGTTATACTAGTTTAAAATAATTATCTTCTCTGATAGTAACATATCTTGCTGTTAACCAAATTCCTAAATATTTTACCTCTTTAGTTATCTGATTGCCCATTTTTTCAGTCAATTTATTTTTATGTTTATTTGTAAGATTCTTTACAACATTTTGGTTTTTTGTTTGTTTATTTTTAATCCTGCTACTTCACCATATTCCTCTATTCTTTTTAATAACTTAGGTCCTGTTTCTAATGGTTCTTCTAGTATAAATACTAGATCATCCACAAATGCCTGCAATTTATAGTTTTCTATTTTTATTTCCATATCTTTTATTTCTGAATCTTGTCTGATCTTTTTGGTCAAAACTTCTAAGTCAGAATAACTGAATAAATAATAAAGGGAACAGAGGGCATTCTTGTCTTGTACCTTTGCTAATGTTAACATCCTCTATCATATCCCCACTTACTATCACATTTGCCATTTCTTTAGAATGTATTGCCTTGATCATATTTATAAATTTATTGCCAAAGTCCATACATTTTAATTGAGATATCATGAATTGCCAATTCAAATTATCAAAGTTTTTTTGTGTATCTAGGAAAATCATCGCCAACTGTTTTTCAAAGTGTACTTCATAATATTCCAATATATTCAAAATAATTCTCATTATTTTTAATTTGTCTTTTGGGTAGAAAGCCGTTCTGATCTGGATGTATAAATTCATTCAGAAGTCTTTTCAATCTCTCTGCTATTATTGAGGCATATATTTTATAGTCTACATTTAATAATTATACTGGTCTATAGTTTTTTATCTATTGTAAGTCTGAATCTTCTTTTGGTATTAAAGTAGTATTTGCTTCTGACCAAGTTTTGGGGAGGTTGGTGTTTAACAAAGCTTCATTATAGACCTCCAACACTGACAACTCTAATGTATCTTGTAAATGTTTATAAAGTTTGGCCAGTAGCCCACCTGGTCTAGATGTTTTATTGTTTTATTGTCTTTTAATTGCTTCTGTTAATTCCATTATTCTTTCATTTGCATCGCTTATGCTATTTCTTGTATCTTAGGTAATGCAGAGAAAGCTCCAAGTATTGTTTTATCCTGTCTTCTGGTACTTTTTCTAGACTATAAAGTTTTCCATGGAATTCCTGGATTATTTTCTTTTTAATCTTCATTTTGGTGGTGGAGGATCCCCTCCTCATTCTAACAGTTTATGTATCATTCTCTTTTTTTTTTTTTTCAGCTTATACACTAGCTTGGGTTATTTGCATTTTCAAAAAAGTTTTGTTTTGCCATTTTAATTTTTTGTGCCATTTCTTCTTTTTCCATTTAATTTAATTTGTGTTTTGTTAATTCCATTTTTTTTCTTTTATGATGCTCTTTTGCAGGCTTTTCTGCTGTTCTAGCTTTTTTTTTCCAGCTTTTTAAGATCTTCTTGTAGTATTTTTTGTTGTTTCTTTTTCTTTTTCTTTTTTTTGCTATATATATATATATATATACAGTATATTATGGCTAATCCTTGCATATATGTCTTGGCCATGTCCCACACATTTTCTCTTTAGCCTTCTATAAGGCCCTGAAAACCTGGCTTTGCCAGCTGGCCTGAAGCCCCAACTGGAGTTCCCCTTTCTGGAGGTGGCTGTTGGATTGGGAAAGACCTCCCTCTTTCCTTGTGTACTTAGTGTTCCCCTCCTCTCCATCTGTTAACAATATTATTATTCACCTCAACTAGCCTTGTGGTGCGACTGGAACAATCTTGAATTAAGCACACTAAGTCTACCACTACCTGGTAGATTTTAAGAGAAACCTTCCTATACTAACACCTCTTACAATACTAGACAACACAGTATCAACAATAGAGATCTTCAAGTTTCTAGGTTCTGTCTTATCTCAAGACTTAAAATGGACACCTAACATCAAAACTGTTGTAGTTGAGCAATGAGAGGCTAGACCAGGGCTTTGGTGCAACAAGACTTTATTGGAACAATAAAGGACTGAACGTGTTAGCCCTGCCTGGAGCAGGCTTCCAGCGATCAGCGGCTGGCCGGACCCTGCAGCTGGCTTTTATAGCCGGCTGTTGAGGGAGGCCAGCCAATGAGGGGCAGCAAACGCCCCCGCAGCATGAACGGACCTGGGTGGGGACTTTGGCAAGTTCCAGGTACATAACACCCCTTCCCCCCAGATGCGAACACGCATAGTCACTTAAATAAGCGGGCGGTCTGTGCTGGCGCCCCGAGCGTCATAACTCCAGTGAGTTACCAAGTGTCTCAGAGTCCAAGGAACCCGGTAGGGTTGGTGATGGGGTGCAGCCTTGATCTGGGGTTTGCACTGGCACCGGTGTGGTGCTACTGGTTGGCGATGTTGTGGTCCCGTCTACTGGTGCCGGTGGCGGACCCATCTGGCAGTCCCGGTCTACTGCCAACTCTCCTGGTCCGGGTGTAAGTGGTGCAGTGGCTCTGGCATGGTCCTCGATGGAAGCTTGGTGTGGCACCTGGGGGTCGACCTGAGCCCACGATCCGACACTGGCGAGGGTACCCTGTCGTTTCCTTAGCTGATCCAGGTGCCTTCTCCAGATGCGGCCGTCTTCCAGCTGGACTCGCACGACCGGGGCCGGTGATGGCTACTATCACTCCTGGGATCCACAGCGGGTCTCCGGTATAGTTCCTCGCAAATACAAGTTCCTGCAAGACAAAATCTCTGACCCCGTCATTGAAGCGAGAGGGTGTCAGGACAATAGTGAGGGTGGAGCCTATCCAACACAGTTCTTAGGCGCCTACCCATTAGAAGTTCTGCAGGGGATTTGTTGGTGACCATGCAAGGGTTCGAGTGTTGGCTCAGCAAGAAACGGGAGAGCCTGTGATGCCAATCTTCTTTGCTGAATCTGGCTAATGCTTCTTTTGTGGATCTAACGGCTCGTTCTGCCAATCCGTTGCTGGCAGGATGAAAGGGAGCCGTGAAGATATGTCGGATGCCAAGATTTGCGGCAAAACGGCTAAATTCTGTTGAGGCAAACTGGGGGCCGTTATCTGAAACAATGGTGTCAGGTAACCCGTGTGTTACGAATAGGCGAGTTAGAGCCTTGGTAACTGCTAGCATGGTGGTTGTGGATAGTTGGGCCACATCGATCCATTTTGAATATGAATCTCGACCACCAAGAAGGTCTTGCCGTGAATTGGACCCGCTAAGTCAATGTGTAGCCTTGACCAAGGTGCGTTGGCACTCTCCCACTTTGTGGGGATGGTGACTGGAGGATGGTCTGGATTCCTGGCAGGGTTGGCATGAGCTTACCCACTTGACGATGTCGTCGCCCAGGCCCGGCCACCAGATGTAGCTTCGTGCCAACGCTTCATCCGGACGATGCCCGGGTGGCCTCGTGTAGTGCCTCTAAGACTGGTGTGCGAGTGAGGCCGGAATAACCACCGGTGCCCCACAGCAGGCAGCCCTGTATGCTAGACAGCTCCTGTTGATGGGTCTTAAAAGGTGTGAATTCGGCTGAGAGGTTTGAGCCCGGCCACCCCCTCCTCACCCAGTCCAGTACCTGGGCGATGGTTTTGTCCGTCTTGGATTTGGTGGCGATGTCGAGAGCGGTGACAGGGAGGTCGAGCTCGGTGACATCGAAGATGGCGTGGACCGGGGCTGGGTCTTCTGCTGGAGCTGGCAGGGGGCAGCAGCTGAGGGCGTCTGCGTGACTTAACGTTTTTCCTGGGCGGTGGATGAGCTTGTACGAATAGGCCGCCAGGAACAAAGTCCACCTCGTCATTCTGGGAGACAACACTTGGGGGTCTGCTTGTCCCCGGAAAGAAGACCCAGGAGAGGCTTGTGGTCCGTGATTAGCTCAAAGTTGTGGCCAAACAGGAATTCATGAAATTTCTTAATCATGCCACTGCGGCTAAAGCCTCCTTGTCGATCTGACTATAGTTACGCTCTGTTGCTGAGAGCGTTCTGGAAAAGAAGGCAATCGGTGCCTCAGAGCCGTTGGGTAGTCTATGGCTTAATACGGCGCCAATCCCAAAAGGGGACGCGTCCGCGGCTAGTACCAGTGAAGGTGTGGGTCGAATTGAATGAGGACCACGTCAGATGTGAGCAGTGATTTGACTGCACGGAAAGTGGTGTCTTCCTCGTGTCCCCAGTGCCAAGGCGCTTTTTTATCTAAGAGCCTGTGTAGAGGCTCTGCTACTGATGCTTTGTGAGGTAGAAATGATGCATAAAAGTTCAATAATCCCAAAAAGGCTTGTAGCTCGGCTTTAGAGGTTGGCGTGGGTGCCTCATGAATTGCCTTGACCTTGGACTCTAGGGGTGGATGCCTGAGGCGTCAATCTTATAGCCCAGAAAGTACACCTGTCTAGTGGCAATGGCACATTTTTCCTTTTTTAATTTGAGGCCATGCTGTCTGAACCTGTCTAACACTGCTCTGACTCTCTGGAAGAGTTGGGGTCTGTCCCTGGCCGAGACCAATATGTCGTCGAAGTATGGTACTACGCCAGGGAGGCCCTGTAGTATACGCTCCATGAGGGATTGGAAAATCCCGGGCAACACTTACACCAAACTGGAGACGCTTGCACGGAAGGCACCCCTGTGAGTCACAATGGTCTGCAGTTCCGCCCGTTTGGTTGTCAACGGGAACTGCTGATATGCTTGCGACATGTCCAATTTGGCAAAAATGTTGCCAGGCTCAAAGGTATGCAGTAAATGTTGAATGACCGGGACTGGGTATGCGCTAACTTGTAGAAAGCGGTTGATTGTTGTTTTGTAATCAGAACAAATTCTCAGACTGCCATCCTTTTTGAGGGTGTGACAATTGGCGTCTCCCATTTGGCGAAGTCTGTCGGCTCGATGACCCCCTGTTTTAATAATTTATCGAGCTCTGCGTCCAGTTTAGGCCGAATGGCGAATGGGACTCTACGTGGTTTCAGCCGGACTGGAACCGCTTGGGGGTCAACTGCAAATGAGATGGGGGTCCCTGTATAGCACCCCAACTCATTGCTGAATACGTCTGAGTAGTCAGTGAATAAGGAGTCAGTGTCAGAAGCTGAGACAGCATGGACTCCTGTTAACCCTAGGCCGAGGTGGGGGAACCAATCAAGCCCCAGAAGACTGGGGAGGTTGCCGTTAACTACCACTAGAGGCAGGTGGCCTTTAAAAGCTTTAAAATTAACAAGGAACTTGCCTTTGCCGAGCACTGGGATGTCTTTTCCCTGGTAATCCCTCAAGGAGATCTGGCACTTCTGGAGCTGGTTCCTGGATAGTCTGGGCTGGATTTTCTTGAGGGTGCTCCAAGAGATGATTGAGAGCGCTGACCCGTGTCAACCTCCATACGACAAGGTTTACCTTCTAATAGAACAGAAAGTGTTATTTTACTAATAGAGTGACAGGTGTGGTTAGCATGGTAGCAAGTGTGACAATTGAGTACTTGCCTTTGAGGTCCAGAATGGGAAAAGGAAGGAACCTTTTGTGCTGAGTTGTGCGCGGCCTGGCAGACTCTAGCGATGTGGCCTTTTTTGTGGCACTGGTTACAGATGGCCCCCTTGAATTTGCACGTAGCTCTCGAGTGAGGTCCTCCACAGGATAGGCATAGGATGATGTGTTTGGGTGCGCTGTTGGTTTCTAGCCTGGCTCCTGCCTGTGGTTGTTTGGCATGAGTGAGGCGGTGGATGTCTGTTTGCTCGTTAGGGTCGTCTTCATTGACTACCTCTTCTGAATGGACGGTGGCGCAGGTTTGTTTGGGAACGGGGCCTTGAATTTCAGTGGCGGACTGTGTTGCCAGCTCCGCTGCCAAGGCTTCCTCGACGGCCTGGGATAGGTTGAGGTCCTTCCTGGCGAGTAGTCGCCTCTGGAGGTGAAGGTCTTTGACCCCGCAGACGAGCTGGTCGAGGAGCATGTCATCAAGATAGTTCCCAAACCCGCAGTGGAGGGCTGCAGTCCTCAAGGCGGCCATATACTGATTGACAGTTTCCTTTTCTGCTTGCTTCCTCATCCGGAAGGTGAAACGCCTCGTGATTTGTGAGGGCCTGGGGAGTAATGGTTGGTGAGAATTTCTAGCAACTCTGGCCAGGGGACATTTTTAACTCACGTGGAGCGATGAGTGCTGTGGCAGTATCAAAACGATGGCTCCGCAATAGCTGAGGAAGAATGACTTTTTCTGTGCTCCCCAGCATCAGCCAGACCGATAAGCGTCGATGTAGTGGTTAAACGATTCTTGTATGATTCCCATTTTTCTTCTTCCGGTTTGAACGGTGGAAAGGCTGGGTTGGAGTTCATGATGAGGACTCCTGTGTGATATGCTGTTTGAGAAATCTCTCTGGGACACAAATGGCACTTGTGCTCTTGTTAGTCTAGTGACTTCAGCTCTGGAGAGGCTTCATAGACCTCTCTGCTCTCTCTCTGGGCTACAATTGGGCTGAGCTGCAACGACTGTTGGCAGCGTTTTGAAATTCGCGCTCCTGGGGAGTGTAGGCGGTGCTGGCTTGCCGCCTCTGGTAGCGCTTTGAAAATCGCGCCTGCGTGAGTGTCAGTAGCTCGGAATAACAGCACCGCGCTGTATTCCGACTAGGAATCCAAACGACAGCCGTTTGAATTTCGCGCTCTTTTTGTGCTGAGCGGCTGCGGCTCGCAGCGCTTCACTTTCCTCTGTAGCTTGCTAACAAGCGACTACAGACGCTATTACTTTCGCTCTTTGCTGACCGAGCTCTCCGGCGGCGCGGCTGTGGCTCAGCGGTTATTTTAGTGATTTCAGCTGTTGCGAATTGCCTCTGGTAGCCATCCCATCCTCGTCGCCAGTGTTGTAGTTGAGCAATGAGAGGCTAGACCAGGGCTTTGGTGCAACAAGACTTTATTGGAACAATAAAGGACTGAACGTGTTAGCCCTGCCTGGAGCAGGCTTCCAGCGATCAGCGGCTGGCCGGACCCTGCAGCTGGCTTTTATAGCCGGCTGTCGAGGGAGGCCAGCCAATGAGGGGAAGCAAACGCCCCCGCAGCATGAACGGACCTGGGTGGGGACATAACAAAAACCATCTTTTTTTAAAAAAGCACAACAAATAATGTTCCTTCTGCACCAACTCATAAAGCTCAAGCTGCCCAAGGAGCTGCCAATACAGTTTTACAGAGGAATTATTGAGTCTGTCATGTGCACCTCTATAACTGTCTGGTTTGGTTCTGCAACCCAGACAGACACAGATTTCAAAGGATAATTAGGACTGCAGAAAAAACAATTACTACCAACCAGCCTTCCAGTACCTTGAGTACCTGTATACTGCACTAGTCAAAAAGAGGGCTATGAAAATATTTAGAGACCCCTCGCATCCCGGACATAAATTGTTTTAACTTCAACCCTCAAAATGATGCTATAGGGCACTGCACACCAGAACAATTAGACACAAGGACAGTTTTTTTCCCCATGACATCCCTCTGCTAAACAACTAATTCCCACAACACTGTCAAACTATTTAGTAAAGCTGTATTCTTCTTCTTCTTCTCATCTTTCTTATTACCTATCTCCTTTTCTACTTATAAGTATGGTTTTGTTACTTGTATCTTCACAATTTATATTGTTTTATTTAGTATGATTTATCTTACTTATTTAGTATCCTATGATTATCACTAAATGTTGTATCTTATGATTTATGATAAATGTATTTTTATGATGACCATGATAATTTATCGCTTATAGCTTTTATGTACACTGAGAACTTATGCACTGGAGACAAATTCCTTGTGTGTCCAATCACACTTGGCCAATAAAGAATTCGACTCTAATATTACTGCTGTTATTTTTTCCCTTTTCTTATTTTAATATGTACTAGTTTTAATGTTTATAAGCTTTCCAAAATCATCTCTGGACAAGATGGGCAGCTCATAAATAATAATAAAATAAATAATAAAATAAATAAAATAATATATAATGAAATAAATAAAATAATAAAATAAAATAATAAAATAGAAAGAGACTTCGGAAAGCCAGCTCCTCTAATATCTATTCTTAACCACCCCACCATGAACAATTTTTTTTTAAAAGTTTAATGAGTTGATAATGGCTGTAGAAAATATGCAGAAGTATGTATTTTTGGATGAAAATAGATAATAAGACTCTGCATTGAAAGTTGCAGACCAAGAGATATCTCCACATCCAGACAACTGAATTGAGCCAATGTGCCTCTTTGAAGTTTAAGCCTACATCTCCTTGTGATATTATGGGTTTGACTGAATGGGAAAGTGACAAATTCTTTTTTTCTATGAAGACTGTGGAAGATGGGGGAACAGATTTATAACACCTAACTGTAAATCACTTCTGTTTGGATTTTGTTGGGAAGATATACCCAGAGTGGAGACTGAACCATTATATTTAATTCAACAACAGAAGTTCAAATATGGCATTAAGAAAAAAGTGTGGATATTTGACTCGGGGAAAATTATTTTTAACTTTTGGGAGAGATAGATAGGATGCCATGGCAAACCTTTTACAATTCTATTACACCACTTTGTTAACAGAGAGATTTGAAACTTTAATTTTGTCTTTTTTCTTCCTATTAACTATTTTGTCATTAATATAGGCCTGGAAGGGACCTTGGAGATCCTCTAGTCCAATCCTCTGGCCAAGACAAGAAGCTTTATAGGATCCTGGACAAATGAATGTCCAGTCTTTTCTTGAAAGCCTCCAGAGATGGAGCACCCACAGCTTTTGGGGTCAAGCCATCCCACTGATTAATTGTTCTCACTGTCACAAAATTTCTCCTTAATTCCAATTTGGCTATCTCTTTAACTCAGATAATCTTAACATGGCTTGAAAGCTAAGGAGGGCTGACTTGAAAAATACCTAGGGGAGCAGCCATCAGGAGAAGAGTAGGAGTGAAAGTGGGGGTTCTAAAAGCCAGTAAGAAGAAACCACCTTCTAGCATCCAACAACTCTATACCTATCTCTATACATAAGGTGGCATTTTGGATACATTTTGAAATCATTGGTGTGGCTTTATACTTATTTTGAATGGTTTTGAGAAAATTAAGCTTTGAAAAAGAGCAAATTTGGGAGCTATAGAGTAGCTGAATACTTTAGTTTAAAAAACCCTGCAAGCTGCGGAATTATAATGGCTCAGTCTATAAAAGTTACAATATCTGAGGAGGTACCATGTGCAACACTTTCCCAGTGAAATAAATGAGCATCCCAGGACAGAGAAGCATGAAATTAAACTCTAAGATATTTATAAGTGCACACCAGCTTAACTTGAGTCCCATTTGCTTACTATCTATGAATATTATGATAGTGTAGCAATATTATGACAGTGTAGCATCAGCCTGGAAGGCCCACTAGAGTTGGGATTCCTCTAGCCCCTTTTCTATACCTACCTGGGCTCTTTCCCACTACACAGTCACTCACCAGGTGTCTCAATGTCCATCGTTCTGGACATAAGTCCACTCTGATCTCTCGCCCAGTCATGTCCACTGGCCCAGCTCAGGTCACCTCTGGTCACCGGCTTGCCCCCTCGCCTTGTCAGCTCACCTTCACTTTCTCCACTCCTTCCTCCCTCAGTGGAAGCTCCAAGACTAATCTAACTAAAATTTCTAACTCTTCCATTTCTAATCTTGTCTGCGATAAAATGTCCCCTTCACCTTTCGGGATTCCACTCAAAATCCATTCAACTCTCCCCTCAAAAACCTTCCCACCCAAAACCTGACAGAATTGTTCTATGTGGGTAACTTGGAGTGATCTAAATTTAATGAGTTAATCGGAGCTAATTGGAATATTAATGGTCTGAAAGTGAACTTTAAAGCCTATGTATGCGAAGAGGAAGTTTTTAAAAAAGATCTATTAGTATGTTTTGATTTTAGGAATGTTTTTAAAGAAAAGCTTAAGGTTTTAAAATGGTTGACAAAGAAGTATTTTTCCCTTTAAGGTTAAATAATCTGAAAGAATACAGGGAATCTTGTTAATATAAATGATGATAGTTGATAAAGATTATTAAGTGCAAATAGAAATACGTATTATTTGCAAAGCAAGGAAGATGAAGCAGAAATGCTTAAATTGATTGATTCAAAGAGGAGAATATATTTAATTATGTTTTTGATTTGGATATCACTTCTGGATGTTGTGTTTGTGGTGGAAAAATACATATGAAACTTCGACTTTGGTTATGCTGATTAGATACATTAGTTGTTACAGAAATGGCTAGTTATATTCCAATATATACAATTAAAAAGGCCATAATGATGTTACATACTGTGCTAAAAAGAGTCAGAAGTCAATGCCTTTTTCTTTCTTTCCTTGTACCTCATATTTTTCTTTCCCCCTCTCTTTTTTCTTCCCTTAATTTCCTATTCCTATTTTTCTTTGTATTTTATACACTGATAAAATGTTTCTTCCTCCCTCAACTCTCTCTCCTCAAAAGTATTCTCACCAAAACCTGACAGAAGCCTCCCACCCCTTTCTCTGCCTATTCTTCCCTCAGTCGAAACTCCAGGTTTCCCCCCCCCCCCACACACACACACACATTAGGCAAATGTTAAAACTCTGGTTTTCTGATGCTTTGTTGATAGCTTTTGTTCTATGCAGAATAAAGCTAGCGCCCTAACCTCCCAATCCTGGGGTCACTATGAGAGGGGATCCCATCTGAGATTACATCAGAATCCCTGGCACAGAAGTGATCTTCCCATTTTCCTGCAGATGTTTGTGGTGTTAGGACTACAACATCTGTCTTTAAGGCACCAATGGATTAAATGCCAAATCCAAATGGAGTTCATACATTTTGCTGCTGGAATTAAATTCCTCCAATTCTTTCTTATAGCCTGAGTTTTCTTTATCTTCAAAAGGTCTTTTATATTTTTCCAGAACCTTGGCTAACTGGGAAGCCCTCAAAGGATTTTCATCATGAAAGGAGGTTATTGCAAGAAGCTTGGAAGAAGAGGGTGGGAGGAGGAGGAGGAGGAGGAGGAGAACAGTTCTGGCCTGCTCCCATGAAAACTGTAGAGTTGTGTCCAAGAGTTGACCTCTTTTTAACACGATTTACTAGAGAATAAATGCATTGTTTCTACATGAAGGAAATGTAGCACTGTAGCACAACAGGCAGGGTGTTGAGGAGCAGAAACAAAGGGAACTAGAATGGTTGAAGGCCCTTTGGGAAACATGACCTTCCCTGCAACTAAGATGAACCTTGGAGAATCTGGTTCCAGGCTGGCCTGGTTCTTGTTAGTCCTGGAGGATGATAAGCCCACCAAAGGGGACAGATCACAAACATTTGCATCTTAATAAGAAAGACATGGTCATATTTATTTTTATAAGCAGTTTTATTTAAATATATTTTAAATAGAGCTATTGTTCCAAATACATATTTCACAGATAACATAATATTTTAAATCACAATTTAATTAGACATAAAAGTGTGCAAAGGAAAAAAAAACACTACCAGAGACTTCAAGGAAAAAATTCCTTGAGTTTTCCAGATTAGGGTGGGAAGATATGTAAGATTTAAGAGAAGCCCCCACTGCCAATAACTGCCAATAACAATAAAATAAGCTCAAGTTAAGGCAAGTTTGAAACAAACCCATAAGCATTCTGAAAAGAAGACAGAAGAACATCTTTATTTACAGTAGTCAAACAGTTGAGAAATTGCAAGGCAAATTTCAATGCAGTTGATCTGCATTTTAACTTGAGAGTTTTGACCAGACTAACAATTTGCAATTTGCTTCTAACAGTCCTATAGGCCTGGAGGAAAAACTATAAGGGAATAGCAGAGGCTAAGAAGAGAATTAGAATCCTACTTTTCACCTGCAAGTATTCTTTTTCTCCAACACACTGTTTTTCCCACGAAAAATCCTCAGTTCTGAAGATGACACGCATGTGAGATATATACTAATGAACACTAATATTCTAATCGGTATAGACTAGAAAATCCAATCTCATGGATAAGTCTGTAGTAGTCCTCAATTTACAATTATTCTTTCAGCAATTTGAAATTACAGTGATTCTGAATGGGGGGTTATGACGTATTTGGAATTCCCTTCCCAACCAGCACTTCTTGTACAGCCTTGCTTTATTATCACACCACTCAGCGATGGAAATTTTGGTCTCAGTTGCCATTGTAAATTGAGGGCTATCCTTTATTTAAGTTCAAATATCCCTTCCTCTTCTGATCTAGTGATCAATCTTGCTAAATTTAGATACAGGAAAGGGTAGGTTGTTGACAACTGTCACCCAGACAGTATATATGCTCCCTCACTCCTAACAGAAATGATTATTTCTATCTGATTCCAAAATTGAACTTGAGATTTCCTACATGTAATTTATGTATGCACACAAACCTAAAATTAAAAAGCAATATATTTAAATCTATTAAAACAGCCAAAATCCTAGATGTGTTCCAAAATCCACAAGATGTCAGTGTTCTACAATGAAATAATGAGAGCATGCAAAGTTTTGGCATTCATATATAAGAACATGTAAAAAGTTGAAATCTTTTAAGATTTTGCAACCTTGTATAATTCCAATTCATTTTTTAAAAATATAACATACTTAAAGAGACTGTCCATACTTCCTCTAGAATAAGATAATGCCATTCAAAGAGAAGGGATGGAACAGGTACAATCAGTACAGATAAGGCACATTTTATGGTGATTTCCACATGTCACACTGGGCTATTTCTGGTGCAGAGGACATGCAGTGGAGAACAATGTCCCATGCACTTCAGAAATGCCCATGTTTCTTCGTTCATCAGGCAATGTTGGTTTTCATGCCAAGTGCATACCTCTCCATGCCTTGTTATATCTTGACCAATGATTATGCTGCTTAGAAAATTCTAAGTGTCAAATCTATCTCTCTGACCATTTGAAGGCACCAACTTAGAAAGCTATTTACAGTATGGAATTCTAATTGTAATTAATTGTAATTGTAATTGCTTGTAAGTTGTTGTGCTCAAACATTGGAAGCTTTTAAGAAGAGATTAGACAACTATTTGTCTGGAATGGTATATGGTTTCTTGCCTGAGCAGGGGTTTCGACTAGAAGACCTCCAAGGTCCCTTCCAACTATTATTCTGATTGGCAAATTGACCCAACTGCCTTCCAGCTGAAAATTCTAATGCTGTCCTGGTCATGTCTTTCATACTTGCAAGGTACACCCAACTTAGACTGAGAAATATGTGCACTCCATCTTTGATTCATTTAGAGGATGTTATTTTTCTCAGCTTTTGTTTCTTTGTAGTGTGTTAGAAATCCCGTACGTGTACTGACAAATGTAAGTCACCAGATGCAGCAATCAAGGTTGCTCTCCATGTCATTCCTCTCAAATTCTAATTCAGCTGACATTTCCTAAACATGTACAGGTTGCCTCAGTTTCTTTGATGCCTTTGCACCTCCTGTTGAGCAAAATGGACAGTAAAAAAGCACTGCAAAGCAGCAGCCTTGTGGTACCCAGAGAAGGTGCGTCATAATTCCTTCCCGTTCTGGGTATTTCCTGCAATAGGCAAAACAACCTATAAAGTCATGTGGATCTGGACTAGGGTATCAAGTTTGGTTTTTTTTTTTTTGGCAGTGATTTTTTTTCATGTGCAAAATGAAGAAGGGAGAGGGAAGAAACATGAATGGAGTAAAAACTGAGCAAACAGTGCAACTTCCTCTTCGACACAAAAATACAATGGAAAATCACAAACAGGATCAGCCATTGAAAACCTTACAAACTCAGAAAGAATTTTAGATGTGGAGGATTTCAGGAGCAGCCTTACCTAAAACACAACTAAAAAATACAAAAAAAATTCAACAAAATTACATACATTTGGTTCTGTTCCTTGACCTCTCCCCCTGCCCCCAATCACATTAAATCTATTGGCTCCTATTGCACTTATCCCTATATCTCCCTTAGTTTCACATTTGGCTTTTTCAAACAGTAGCACATTAAAAAAAAAAAAGAACATTGCATTGCTTTATGCAATCCTGCCTCCTAACCTTTCCCATCATTTAACCATGAACTACTTGGCTGCTTAATGAAAATATTATCCTTGAAAGGATTATATTTAGATGTCTTTTTTATTGTAATGTAACAAAAAGAAAGTACTTACAATGACCTCCAAGGAGATCTCAGCCTATTCAAATGCTAATTATGAATTCCTTCTACCATTTAGAGTTATCAGATCTTCAGGTCTGTCTCTATCTCTGTCTCTGTCCCTTTCCTTTTAAAATAATCATGAATATATGCAGCGCAATGTTTAACTATTGGGTCCTTGGTTGGTTCTTTTTCTGCAGATGGTCTATTCCTCTTTCCCTTTATGACAAGGTTGATCTGCAAGAATCAGAAGAAAGCTTTTGACAGCATGAAAGCCTATTGCAGATTCCAGTTGGTCCTTTAGTTATACTCTGTTAGTATAACCAGAATAACTCCTTTAGTTATATACTGGTTATATTCAGGGGTATCCATAGGGAGGGAAGTCAAAAAGTCGAGATGAAAGCTGCAGCCATGCCATAAATGTCCTGCTCTTTTAATGCACATATGCTTAAAAGGGGTCGGAGCTTCAATTGCATGATCAGAGCCACTATCCTGATGACTCCACTGCAAATGTCCTAGGTAAATTGGTCAAGGCTGACCAAAAAACACTAGGAATTTTACTTTTTTTATCTCTCTTCTTTTTTTTTTTTAAGTATTCCTTTTCTCTCAAGCAACACCCCAAAAGGATTAAGTATCTCTGCTAGAAGCCTGAAAGGGCCACTTGCTAATGGCTACTGAAATTAAGCCAAAGGTCACATGTAGCCTTAGGGAATAGGAGCAGAGTCTGGTGAAAAAAAGTTGGCAGAGCTGATACAATTGTACCTTGAAAAGTCCTTGAGCAATAAACAATAGGCACTGAAGTCTCATCTCTGCTTCTTTGTTTGCACAGGTAGAGAGAAGGTTTCAAAGAGATCAGCCTTCGCTTATGTCAAAGAATTTGGTGGCATCACGCAGGACTCAGTCATTTTGTACTCCAAGAGAATAAAGTGATTAATTCAGTAGGCAGGACAGCTTTGGTTTCCACTTGCATCAAGCATCAACAAATGTTTCTTCAGTTTTGATTTTTGTCCACAGATGGTGGTGATGGGTGTTTAAATCTCCTATGGAGGCATCATTTGCTTCGATGCATCTTTTGGCTCAGTTCACAATTCACAAAATCATCCCAACTCTGCTAGGATCTCCCCATTTGATATCCAAGGATATGATGGAAGAATGCTGAAGATTTCCTATCAGTTCCCCTCCTTACTACAGGTGATGCTGTCCCCAAAATTAAAAAGACATTTCCTGTGGCAGAGGAAACATTAGACTTGTGGAAGGAAGTCACCATTCAGTTGTCCTATGCAGATATGGAAACTGAGAAAATGGAAAAGGTTTTCTTTGAAATCAGAGACTTGGTATTATTTCTGATTCTTGTTTTGTTTCATACCCTGAGATTATTTAGTGGGTTTCAGTGCCTGCAAACAATAGCAAACAGATATTGAAATCAAATGACTGAAAGCAAAGCATTATACATTGATTCAAGTCATCAGTCCTAAAGGTGGAAAACAAACCAGAGCGGACTAGGGAAGGAAGCAATAAACAGGTAGGACTCCTGCAGGAGTCCTGCAGATTTTACTCCGCTAGTCATTTCCAGCTATAGCGGGAGGTGCTCAATTCTGTTTCAAGGTCATTGTGCCAGTAAGTGAGCAAGAATACTCTGACCCTAACCCTATTTATCTACTTGTATTGGCATGCATTTAAACTGCTAGGTTGGCAGGAGCTGGCCAAGGATGAGATCTCACCTCATCACATGGCACTTCGATCTCAAACCTGGGCTGCCAGCTTTCCAGCCAATAAGCCCAGCATCTTAACCCCCGAACCACTGTGCCACAATAGATAGGTAAAGAAGACAGATTTTCCCTATCCAAAATAAAGTTTGCTTTTGTTCTTTTGATTTTTTTTTGAAAAAATATACTGTATGTTTATTGATTAGGATAGCTTCAGACTGACCAAGTTGATGACCATGCTTTGGGGAAGGGGAATCACTGGGAGAAGTTATGCCCAATATGCACCCATCCATCCAAGTCTCCAGGGTGCTTTATTTTAGGAATTAACAGCCAAACAAAGAACTAGTATACCTAGTTCCATTTGTCCACAGATAACTTCTTCATCCCACAAAGGCTCTAAACTAAATTATTTGACTTTGGAAATGTTAGCTTAGATGGCACAATTTCTTTATACCATTCTTGTCAATAATCCATGTATCAAAGATCATATGTTGCTATAATGGCACTTTTCTACCCAAATGTAATCTTGTCACATAAGAACAAAGTATAGCCTCTCGATCTTTCTACCTCCACCGGTTAAAAAGTCATAACTCTTTTAACATCTTTATCATTTTTGTATTTTCATAGAATACTTGCTTCTCACCTGGGGTGGAGGTGGGGGAGGAGCTGGTTTACGCTCAAGTTGAGAAGAAGGAGCTGAATTTATTCTCTGTAAGAGAAATACCAGATTATTTATGTTAAATATTAACCAGCCATTTAGTATATGTTGAGTATATTATTGCTAAACTGACATTTGCAAATAACCAAGAGTCCTTGGTTGATTCAATAGTGTATAACTCTAACAAGTAAACAAAAAGAAATGTTGACATCAAATTACTCTTGCCTGCACCAGGCTTGTATAGAAACTTGAGGATTGTATTTGAAAATTGAACTAATAAAGAGTCATTTTGTGGGGTTGGATTTAGAATTTTATTTTATGGATAAAATAGAGAGCTTAAGTACCAATTTTGTTTCTTAATATTGCCCAGCTATCCTCCCCACCCCCAAACGAAAGAGGGCCAAGTATTTTGCTCCAGGACTTTCTGAATAGAATTTTGCAATTGCAACATTGATTCTGGAAGGACATTTTAAATCTCCAGTTAACCCTTGGTGCACTCCTGATCTAAAACTTGGGTTTGGTTGTACAAAAAAACCCAAAAACAACAGCATCAAGGAGTACAGATATATAACATTTCAAGAAATGAGCCAGCTTCTGCCTAATGCCCATGTTTCTAGCACCATTCTTGGATAATTTATTTGCAAGAAACTTTGTAATCCAAGAATATGTGTTTAAAGCAACTTAGCTGGTTACAAAGAGTGGAATTCACTGTTTGAAAGGCAATTATGATGAAGGGTTACAAATTTTGCACTTATATTGGATGGCTTCAGTTTTCTTATGAGAAGTTTATTTGAAAAAGGAACTTTCAAGGATAAAATCTAGAGAGTGTATATTTTTGGGGCCCTTTTTACATGAAGAAAGGGAGTATTTTAATAGTGGAACACGTTCCAACCTTTTTCCATTAAAACTAGAGTTTGGACAAAGCTTGCATGGGAATGCCATCACTCTGTTACTGTACAAAAGAACAAGAGCAGAATTGGAGGGGGGAGTTAAATGCATTATTAGTTTAGAATCTATGCATTGTCACAAGAGACCCAAGTTTAGACACCCTTCAATTTTATTGACCCTTATCTTGTGCCAATTTAGTGTTGACCATTAATTGACTAGATTCTTGTGTATAGGCTTGAATAAATCTTCTATGCTCCAAATTTATGAATGATCCTGTTTCTTTATGCCTGACATTAATCTCTTTTAACTGTGCCCCCCCTCACAAACTCTCTGCTCTTCTCCTACAGTTACTGTCATAGTTAAATTGTCCTAGGTAGTTGCAGATTCAAGAATAAGGTCATAATGCAATTCAATATATTAGTGACAATTCAACCTGCCTTTACAAAAGCATCAGACCTAGACCTGATATACAACATTCCAAAGGCTTTATGCCTTTCTTGGCATTAGGAAGAAAGGACTGAATTACTACACAAGACCTGGAGGGTCAGGCCCATTAAAACAAAATCCCCACCAATAACCCACCAGTTGAAGTTTTTCTCCCATTACAGTTCTTTGCCTTATTTTTCATCCAGTAGTCTGGAAAAATGAAAAGGTGGCTAGAAGGAGTTATTATCCCAAAGCTTCACCCTAGCATCCTGCTATAAAGGAACAAAATGAGTTTGAAGTGTGATGTTTAGGAAGCTGACATACCAGAGCTGGATATATGGTGGACTTTGCTGTTGGAACAGGAGGCGGAGGGATTCTTGGTTTCACAATGGGCTGAAAGGAAAGAAAATTGGAAGGTTTTTTGAGTTGCCTTTGCACACAATTGCCAAGATGCATTTTAAAAAGTGGAACAACATCTATTGTTCAACATCTATTGGAGATCACATTTCCTGTCAGCTTAAAATTTGAGTCTTCTATCTGCAACAAAAATTAATCCTTATTCCCTTTCCCCACCAAATGTGCAATTGTATGAACTCAAAATTCTCAGCATTCTCACAAAGCAAAAAATTTCCATGGTTCTTTGAGGAAAGCTCTAACAGAAAATTCTGAGTGCGACTTTGATTATCTGTGCTCCTGGCATCCTCCCAACAGGGTTGAATTATTGTCGTGCCTTCACATCTGGAATTTTTACTCCTGCCCTGCCAGACTAATTACCTCATTTTGCCTTGATTGGATTTATAGTTACAGTTTTTGTTGACCATATTTTGGACTTGACTCTCTGCAGCCAAAGGCTGTTCCTGGGAGAGTTCTTTTCCAGGCAGAAGGTAACTAGGAGATTGGGGGCAAAGTTAGAGCTAATAAAGGTTATCTGACTGTGTTGCCTTTGTGCCATGCCCCGGGTCATCACACCTAGTGCCAATTTAGTGCTGACTGTAAGTTGACTAGATTCTTGTATATAGGCATGAGCAATAAATCAGCTTAATTGGAACTTAACCTATGGTCCTCTTTCTTCGCAGTGTGATAATGACTTAAGAAAACATCTTAGATAAGTTCCTCACTGTTTCACATGAAGATAAAATCAGGAAGGAGAACACACACTCAGACACACTCACATTCTATAGCCTTAACTTACAACACATGTCATTGGTTTCTAATTTGTTGGGCTGACAAGTCCTTCAGACTGATTTTCTATATATCACTCAATCTTTGCAACACTCTTCATGGTGTTTTTAAAGTATGGTGCTCAAAACTGGACCTAATATGTTCAGCAAACAAGATTTAACCAGCCAGAATTCAATGGAACCATTTCATCTGGGCACGATGCTTCCATTAATACAGCCCAGGAAGGCCTTAAACTATTTTAGCCCCTGGACTGTCCTATTCTGTTTATCCTTGGCAGTGTTGTTACAACAAAAACTGGTCAAGAGATGTGTATTACTTGCCATGAAATCACCTAAATGCCCTCGGGCTACACATATCCCTTTGGGTATTGATATACTTTACTCATAATGATTGACTTGTCATTGGTTATTTTCTTGAAATTTGCCTAATTCAGAACAGAATTAGAATGTTATTGGATAATTGACATAATTCAACAATTTGCCTCTCCAATTGATTTGTTACCAGTTTATGAAAAGACCTCTGTTGGAAATGCACTGCAGAAAATACTACATTAATGGACAGTTTGGGAAATTTAAGCATAATACTCCATATCAGTGTTTATAGATGAAGAACAGTTGATTTCTTGTCTTCAAAAATACTCATCCCATAAGATTTTCACTTTTCTATAGGCTACACAGAATGAGGCATGACACTCCAAAAAGAGGGGGAAATTGTCAGGGAACTAGTAGAATCAGAGGAAATATCTAACAGTATTCTGAAGTTGTTAGATCAAATGACCATTTATTTAGAAACTTACCATTCTGGCATTTTCATATGCGTGTCGTAAAGGTTCATCTGGGATTTTCTGTTAATAATGAAATAGTATCAATTTAATCAGTTGATTTTTCTAACAATGTGTGTGAACTCCCTAATTTTGTAGAACTCCCTTATGATAGAATCATGATGTTCGTATAACATTGCAAATTATGCAGGTTATCCCTACTCTATACAAGGATTTAGAGTGCAGAAAGGAAATAATAATTAAAATAATCAGAAACTGCTTATTATGTTTCAGACTATGATATGGATTTTTCAACTGTCAGGTTAAAAAGTGTGCAGATTATTTGTTTTCATTTGCAACATTCTAGATCTTAAAATTGTTAAGTTTGAAAAAAAATCTTATATGCATATCAATTTTTCTAAAGTACAATTACATTCTCTCTATATCTGCTCATAAAGAAGTACATTGAGTACAATGGGTATTGCAGCCGAACGAACATTAATAAATTAGGGAGAATTTTTACACATTTATTTAAAATCCTTCACATTTGTCAAGTAACTATATTCATATATTACAATAAGCTATCTTGTTCGAATCATAAAATATTGTATGAGCCACAATACTTAGTTTACATTAAACCATAAACCATGATTGATAAACTATAATATTCTGATTCATACAACATGCTATCCTGAAATAAAATAACACTTACTTGACTCAATGTAGCGTGTACATTCACACCACTGACAAAGCACAGCATATTTGATTTGATTTGTGAAATATCTGTATTTTGTTTGTTAAAGAGTATGCAAGAATTGTTCCATTGAATTTTACTCACAACATGAACTTCTGGTGTATTTCCTTGGAGTGAAATTGGCAGGAGAAATCTAGAAGAATTTATCTAAAAGGAAGAAACAGCCAGACTTTTTGAGTATATTGGTTTTAAAGCCAATATCTTTAAATACTTAGCCAGATCAGGTGCACTTCCATACATATGTAATTTCATTAAGGTTAACCTTAATTATTTTGTGTTGCTTTCTTTACAAAAACATTCTATTGAACTTATTGTGCAAACAATAGGTTCAGTATTTAAAGCAATTGTGTTATTTTTGTTTTTGAAAACAAGAAAGAGTTGTGTTGCATCTTGAAAGATAACAGATTGATTGACGTTATCTTACAATCAAAGCAATAAAAGCAATAACATGTTTCTCTATATATATAACGAATAAAAAGGCAAGCATTTTGTCTGTGTGTTGATGAAAAGCACCCACATTTAGCAGTTTCAAAATCATTGTGCATGGGGTAAAGAGCCTCTAAATCCACCCAGGTACCCCAATTCCTTAAATTGCCACTGGGGAACCATTCTTCTTATGACTTATTATGAAGCCAATGGATAAAGCATTTTATAAAATTTAAGTGTTCTACTCTGTCCAGGCAGCCCATTTGACCACTCACCTCTGGATCATTGAACACTGGACCAAGATGCTGTTTCCTCTTTTGATCTGTACCAGAGAAAGGATTTTTGGCTACAGGTGCACTTTTGTGAATGCTGCCATAAAATAATAGAATATTATAGTTAGGATAGGATTCTGAACCCAACACCAAAGTCAAGGTAACACTAGAAATACAGTAAATGTCTCCCTCCCTTCCTTCCTTCCTTCCTTCCTTCCTTCCTTCCTTCCTTCCTTCCTCCCTCCTCCCTCCTCCCTCCCTCCCTCCCTCCCCCATTCCTTCCTTCCTCCCTCTCTCCCTTTCTTTCCTTCCTTCTTTAATTCCTTCCTCATTCCCTTCCTCCTCCACTCCTCCCTCCCTCCTTTCTTTCCTTCCTTCTTTAATTCCTTCCTCCTTCCTTTCCTCCTCCTCCTCCCTCCCTCCTCTCCTTCCTTCCTTCCTTCCTTCCTTTCTTCCTTCGTGTTAAGATAACTAGTTACCTGATATCCTAGAACTTATTTTATACATACACTATAATTCAGTTCATACTATAATTCAGTCTCGTAACTTCATGAGAGATTTCCTGAACTGAATATCCAGTTTTATACAGCTTTTTCCAAGTCAGTATACATTCAGCCTCTCCATTAATTCAGGAAAACCCACTACTGCTGTTTTATGGGACTCAGCAAACTCCCCACACTTAAAAGAAGCTTGGCTGACGACATTCAAAAGCTTCACCTGTCCCCTTGTTTCTTCTTTAAAATGTAGCAGCGGAAGAGAACTGCAAGGAAAATGGCTGTGGCTACTGAGACTAGTACCACAGTTACAACAATGATGATTATATCTAAAAGATAAAGAGAAAAGGCTATGAATAGATTTGATTAAATCACAGTGGAAACATAGAGACAATCCATTGAAAATTATATTGCTCCAAGTCCTGGCATTTCTCACCCATGCAATAAGAGTTTTTCCTAAGAGCCACTGTTGAGAATTGTCTAGAATGTATTTATTTATTCAATTATTTTAATTTTAGTGCTACACAACTCTGAACCAACTCTGGGCATCAAATTTAGCCCAAGAAAACAAGTAATATGAAATAAACCTCATTTCATGAATGACTTCAACTAATCATCATCCTTTAAAATTAATCTAACTCAACTCCATGACCTTTAGATACATTGGGATTACAGTTTCCTTATTGATTAATAATTCTGGTTCAAAGAAGATCTAACTGACCTCCCAAGATAGTCTTGTAAATGGATGTAGCAGCATAATTAAGAAAGCAAACTATCATCTGTTAAATCTATACCTGGATTTTCACTATTAGGTAGCTTAAAATTAATCACAATCTTGCTATCCTTGTTGAATGAATTACAGAAAAGATTAAACTTATTTTTCCCTTCTTTTCATTTCATGTGCACAATGAGATTAAAAATAGAACTTCCAATTAAAGTATAGTTTGCTAATAGTTAACAATATTCAGTTGCTAGATAATAATACAAGGAGATATCAAACCCTATTTCCAATAAGGATTGTTTAATTTGTCTAAAAGTCAAATAAATCCCCATTTCCATGCAATAATTTAGTCCAAAATTCATGTGGATGTTTTCTAATATATGAACTGAGGCTAAACCATTTTAGAGATAATTCTTTATTACTTACAATATGGAACTAATGAAAATTACTTAAGTGATAACTTTCGAAAATCAGAAAAAGGAATACAAGGGTATTGCTTTGGATAAAGAAATGACAAATACAATTATTTTTATAATAAAATGGAATAACTCATAGAATAACTGATTTATCATTTATGGAAAGGTCATAATGGCATTTAACAGATTTAACAGATTAACAGAGTTGGAAGGGACCTTGCAGGTCACCTAGTCCAAACCCACCGCCCATGCAGGAGACCCTACACCATTTCTGACAGATGGCCGTCCAGTCTCTTCTTGAAAGCCTCCAGTGATGAAGGTCCCACAACTTCTGAAGGCAAGCTGTTCCATTGGTTGATTATTTTCACTGTATAAAATTCCTCTTTATTTTAGGTTGAATCTCTCCTTGGTCAGTTTCCATCCATTATTCCTTGTCTGGCCTTAAGGTGCTTTGAAAAAACAGGTTGACCCCCTCCTCTTTGTGGCAGCCCCTCAAATATTGGAACACTGCTATCAGGTCTCCCCTGGTCCTTCTTTTCACTAGACTAGCCATGCCCAGTTCCTGTACCCATTCTTCACATGTTTTAATCTCCAGTCCCCTAACCATCTTTGTTGCTCTTCTCTGCACTCTTTCTAGAATCTCAACATCCTTTTTTACAGTGTGATGACCAAAACTGGAAGAATTATTTTAGGTGTGGTCTTATTAGGCATATCACTAATCTTCATAAAAATAATAAATAGATCCTTAAAATGTAACGATCGGATGGATTTTCTCCCTATATATTTTATCCACAATAAAAGATGTTCAGGAGATGAGAGAAGAGGGATATCCATTAGAGCAGAGGTACCCAACTTCCAGTCTGCAGACTAGTACTGGTCCGTGGCTCATTGGGAATTAGACCACACAAGTGGTGGGTAAACACACAAAGCTGCACAAGCAGCGGGTCCTTCCGCAAAACCATCCCCTTCCCCTCCCCCATTCTGTTGCCACTGCTGCCAGTCCACAGAGCCAGGAAAGTTGAGGATTGCTACATTGAGGGATGCCCACAGGTGGTAGTGAAAAATATAAATTGGTGGTTATGATGGTAAGATTGAAGCTCCGCCCACTTGTATCGATGTTATGGTGCCCATGAAAGGAGGCCAAGCTTCAATTACACTCCTGCAGGTACTAATATGCCTGTTTTTAAAAACATATCCTACCTCTGACCTATTTATTGGTACCAGCTAAAAAGAGTTCCATCCATCGTTTCCTGTTTTCTGATGAAGATGTCATACTGTGGTGCATTTGCTATAAAATATACTGAGAAAAGAAAGACCTCCCAAACGTCCAGTATTAGCATTTGCAGGTGGAGTAGCAAATGTCATTAGGGCAATCCACTCACCCCAGGGATTATGTCTCCAGAACCTATCTAATCACTTTCTGCGGGGAAGCTGTGGGAGACAAGTGGCCCCCTGAATTAACTCACATTTATTTCCTGAGGTGTCACAGTGAGGCGGTGTTGATCCTTCTTTACATTGGCACTGCAGTTCATGGTCACATACCTAGGATAGCAAAGACCAGTATTAATCTTTGAAACAAATACAAGGGCCAAAAAAGCAGTCAACATTTCTCTTGCATTTTTATGAAGCCCAAAGAAGGCAGAAAGTACTGAACCATAAAACTGAACCAAATTAGGCAGACAAAAAGATGGAAATCCATTTAAATCCCACACAGAAAAATAAATTAAGGGTTTCTACCAAAGCTTTTAGGATTGTTTAAATAAGTACCAAAGGCTATCTAAATAGCTGGTCACTATTTTTTTAATCTAGTGGTCCACTGCGTTATTAGACTAAGTCTAACAACAGTACAGTGTGGACAAAGTGTTTCTTTTTTTGATATTATGAGAGTTGTGGTCAAAGCATTTCTATAGCAGGATGAAAAGGACTAAATCAAGCTTTGAGATTTCTTGTGGTGGACAACGATATCAGGATAATATTAATTTAGAGCAAATAGCAAATAGTTTTCAACCGTCCCTCTCCCTCTCTCTCTTTCTCCCTCCCTGCCTCCCTTCTTTCCATCCATCCATCCATCCATCCATCAAGATCCATCCATCAAGTTTGTTTACTGCCCCATTCCAGTCAGACTCTATCAAAGTGCACCAAAATTAAAATAGCACACTGATGTTAATTCAAAAATGACAAGGTAGAACAACATAATTCAATACTAAATTTTAATTTTGGGATTGGTTGACTCCACCTTTAGTCCTCAAAAACTGGAAGTACCAGATCTTCATAACTTTTTATAGGCCATGGGAGAGGGGGCATTCTCATTTGATTTATTAGTATTTGACTATTCTAACATGACACCAGGTTTTGATCTAATTCCATTGCTACCTGTTAATTTTAAAGCTCAATTTAATGTAATTTAGACTTTAAAGCCATAAACTATTCTGGGCTTGGTAAATACAGAGGTTCATGTCTTTCTAAGTTCTACTCACACTTAGAAAAAAGAACCTGAAATATTTTTAACATCAAGGATTCTGGAAAGCACTTTTTGGGGGGTAGGTGGTTGGTGTTTATTTGTTTAATAACATAGAACAAAGAAAAAAGAAAATAATAAAAGGGAAATTATGTAAATTATGCATGTATGAATACGCATAAAGTTTTACCTAACCGTCAACTTGCTCTCTGCCCAACAAAACCATTTTTCATTTAGTTCCATTTCTGCCTTAAATGAAAATTATTTTCATGATGGATTTTACTTTCAAAGTTACTATATAGATGTTAGTTGTAAAATTATAATCATAATAATACTCATTTTCATTTTTTAGTGCAGCAAAACCTATTTAGATATAGATGTCAATATCACCATAAGAACATTTACAAACACACTCTAATGAATATTTTGCAGATGCTTCAGACTTGCAGAGAATACTGTGGGGAAAAATGTGAAATCCCCAAGTATATGTGCTGAACACATTCCAGATAGTTCTCAACTTATGTCCACAATTCAGCCCAGCATTTCTGTTGTTAAGCGAAATGTTTGTTAAGTAAGTTTTGCCCCATTTCACAACTTTTCTTGCCACTGTTGTTAAGTGAATCACTGAAAGCGTTAAGTTAGTAACACGGTTGTTAAGTGAATTGGCTTCCCCACTGACTTTGTCAGAAGGGTGAAGAAGTTAGTCACATGACCCCAGGACATTGCAATGGTCATAAATATGAACCAATTGCCAAGCATCTGAATTTTAATCACATGACCCCAGGGATGGTGTAACAGTCGTAAGTGTGAACAACAGTCATAAGTTACTTTTTTAAAACCCGTTGTAGTTTTGAACGGTCACTAAATGAACTGTTGTAAATTGAGGATTACCTGTAAGCTTTATATAGGCCAAGCCCGAAGCAGAACAGTCTTAAAGCCCATTGAAGGGCATAGAGAATACTTTAACCAGAATATAGAATACAAAATGCTTACAGAGTATCCGATGCATTTGTGTGAACAGTTGGTCGATCTGTAGGCAGCTTCTATCTCAACACACTGCCCGTTGTTGCAGACCTAAAAGTCAAAGGAAGAGATTATAAATAGAATAAGACAACAGTTTCCCACACAACTAAACTCTGTTATTCTCTAGAACAAAACCAGGATATTCAATAAATTTCCTCCAAGTTCTATATTGTGTATAAAGACAGGGATGTGTGTGTGTGTGTGTGTGTGTGTGTGTGTGCGTGCAATTCCTGATCCTTTAAGATAAGCTTTAAGATTGCTTCAGCACTTCTAAATGGCTTCACTGAATTGATATCCTTTAGGTCACAGCCAGTTCTACATCTGATTTTTTTTCAACTCTCTTCCACCTGCCCTACGGGGATACCTACAAGTTAAGAGAAAGGACTGTCCCTTGATGTTCTGTCCAGAAATTGATGCCAGGGAGAAGCACAAGGCTCTGAAAAGGCCGGGCATTTTGTTCTTAGAAGGAAGAAACACCCGGGACATTCACCTGAAAAACCTTGGTGGTGCAGTGATTAGAATGCAGTATTGCAAGCTAACTCCGCCTATAGCCTGGAATTAGATCCTGATGGGACTCAAGATTAACTCAATCTCGCATTCTTCCAAGGTCAGTAAAATGCAGAGCCAGATTGTTGGGGCCAATATGCTGACATTCTAAACTGCCCAGAAAGTGCTTAAAGCACTATGGGGCGATATATAAGTCTACGTGCTATTTCTCTTGCTGATTTGTTGTGGTTGTTGCCTGCAGGAAAAACAAAACAATATAAACAAGAAGAAGGCTAGATGGATTTTCTTCTACATAGATTAACTGTAGTATGCAAAATGTAAATCAGCTTTCACCAAGATCGATCGCTAAATTATTTCGCTGATTACCCCTTACAGCATACAGTTGAGATGTAATCTTTTACTAACCATTCCTTCTCCGCATTTTGTTCCAGGATGAACCAATCCAACATCTTCTGCATCTTTGGATGGAAAACTGGCTCTACATGATAGAAATTCCAGCAGGTTTCCATCTGAGGGCATCTTTGAACCACCTGTGCAATATAGCCTGCCACATTTTACCGCACTGAAAAGAAAATAAACAATTCGTTTTAAAGAAAAAGAAAGGATTAATGTCCCTTTGCTCATTTGCAAACATAAAATGTTCTTGGATTAACGTGATTTTAAAGTAGAGCTGGACAGTCAGAGGTTTGCTCAGCCTCAAAATGAACTTGATTGCATTTAAAAGATAAGTAAAAAAAAAAAATCTCAAGAAGTGTTTCTAGGTTTGTTTATTTGGAGGGAGGATAGAGAAACACAGTTTTTGTATCTCTAATGGTTTCCCTGTTTTTGAGGGAGAAGGTAGTTTGAGTCACAATTCTTATCTTTAGAGCAGATAATGTACAGTACCTGTTATCCACCTGGAAAACTCCTAAAGCAGGCTTGATTTTTCCAGACCTCTAGCCTTAAAATAATCTCTGATTAGTGGATGACAGAAGATGATGTGAGTTGAAATCTAAAGGTTGGGGCAGCGGCATTAAATATCAGAGGGAGAAATTGCCCTGAAAAATGGCCATGATTCCATTTCCATTTAAGAAAAATAAGAAAAAGGGAAATTAAAGATTGAAATAAGGACTGCCCTTATTTTAGTAGGAAAAAAATGGTATGGGGTCTAAACTGTCTAAAAAGCAGAATCTCACATCACTAAAAGATATTGTGGCTTATTGTTTGTTTTGGGTTCAATCTGTGGTGCAAATCTAGCCATTGTGGGTTTTTAAATTGTGTTTATATACTAAGTGCAATTCAGAAACTCAGCCAACCAGGGCTTATTCAAAAAACATTGCAAACAAGCTACTGCTGGGTGATGTCAGCCGGAGAGAAAGGCTGATTGTGCAGTAGTCCTTGACGTAGCACCACAACTGGGTCCAGAATTTCCATTGCTAAACAAAGCAGCTCTTAAGTGAGTTGCACCCAATTTTATGAATCTATCTGCCATGGTTGCTAAATGAATTCACCATTGTTAAATAAATCCAATTTCCTCCATTGACTTTGATTGTTGGAAGATGGCTGAGAAGATGGAAAATGGTGGTTATGTGATCCTGGGACACTGCAACCATGGAAAATACATGCTGATTACCAAACACCAGAATTTGACCACATGACTATAGGGATGTTAGAAGCAGGGGTGGGATTCTACCGGTTCGGACCAGTTCGGGTGAACTGGGTGTTAAATTTGTATCTGGTTTGCTGAACCAGTTTATGAACTGACCAGCTGGCCCTGCCCCACCTCTCGTCCCCGGAGTCTCCATGTGGCCCATTTTCAATGCAGGTAAGTCCAGGGTCCGTGTGGAGCCTCTGGAGGGAGAAAAATGGGCCTTCCGGAAGTACCAAAATTCATGAAATACACCTGTTTCCAGCTTCCAAAGGGTCTCCATATCCCAAGGGAGGCTGTTTTCACCCTTCCAGAGGCCAGAGGGAAGCTTCCAGACCCTCGGGGAGGCAAAAAAAATGGCTCTCCCAGAAGTACTGGAAGTCATGAAATGAGCCTGTTTCCGGCTTCCGAAGGGCCTCCAGAGCCTGTGGGAGGCCGTTTTCATCCTCCCAGAGGCCTGAGGGAGGCCTCCAGTCCCTTGGGAAGGTTAAAAACAGCCCTACCAGAAGTACTGGTAGGCCATGTTCACCACGGCTATGCCTACCCAACAACTGGACAGCACCCAGTTGGTTAGAACCCACTGTAAGTCACTTTCAGTGTTGTAATTGTGAATGGTTGCTGAATTGAAAACAAAAAACACTGTTTTTAAAATACAAATCGATTTGACGGTGCTTATGTACTAAACGTTGTTCTAATACATATTTCACATTCCTGGTTATTTCTCATATTTTAACCTCTTTAAACTATTTCTTCCTTATTTATTTTCTTGCTGATTTCTATCATTTATCCATTTCTACCAGTTTTCCCAGACTGTATAATACCTTTTTTTAAATACCTTCCTTTTTTTTAAATTTTAGAGTAAGTTTATCCATTTCAGCACAATCGTAGATTTTTTGGATTATTAAACTCTCTGTTGGCATGAGGTCTCCTTTCCAACACTGTGCGAGTGCTAGTCTCGCTGCAATGATTATATGCAAAATTAAATATTTTATCTCTTTTGTGTAGTCTCGTTTTATTATCCCCAGTAAAAAAAAAAAAAAAATCTGTTTTAAGTTCTATTTGAAAGGTGGTAATTTCTTTTATCCATGTTTGTATTTTTATCCAATATTTCTTAATTTTGTGGCAGAGCCACCATACGTGGAAGAAGGTGCCCTGTGTCTGCTTGCATTTCCAGAAGATTGGGGTACATATTGGGGTACATATTGGCTAATCTCAAAGGGGCCAGATACCACTGATAACACATTTTATATTGATTCTCTTTATATACCGCCGATTTCATTATCATATAATTCTTTTCTCATATTCTTTCCCAATCCTCCAAATCAATGTTGTGTCCCACATTTCTTGCCCATGCTATCATCAAGCCCTTTCCTAATTCCTCTGCCATCTCAAACTCTAATAAGTAATTATACATTTTTGAAATTGATTTTGTATCCTCTAATAATTTATCAAATTGATTTGGCTAAAGGGTACTTTAAAAGCTCTCATGGCCTCTTTTTATATCCCGCTTTTGCTCCATCTTGTAACTCAAAAAAAAAAAAAAAATTAGCCATTCAGAAATTGACTCACATTTCTGTTGATTTTAGTGAGGAGATAGAAAGTATTTCTTACATTACCCTTACATGATATATCATCATCTTAGTAAATGAGGACCTAGATTGTTGGGGGCAATATGCTGCCTCTGTCAATCGCTTAGAGAGGGCTGTGAAGCACTGTGAAGCGGTATATAAGTCTAAGTGCTAGAGCTAGAGTAGGAAATAATTTAGACCGCTTACTTTGGTTTACATGAAATGCTTATACCATTTGCATTTTTGCAGTGGCCATAATAATTCCCTTGCTGGTTTTTCTTAAAACATGAATCTGCAGCCACTTTCCCACCTGTAAGAGAGAGTGAGGAAGAAGCATAAATACTTGAGTGGGTAACATGCCAGGATGAAGAATGGCTTAAGACATCTCAGAGGAGTTCCAAATAATTTAGCTAATGTCCACTTCTTTGTAACCGATTATTTTGTAACCCATTACTTATCTCATCCTCATTATGAAGCATTCACTACCTCATACAGTGTTTCTATAAACTTGGTTATTCCATTTTATAAACACAACTCTTATCCAACTTGCAGAAGACTACCTGGTAAATCAACGTCGAGAAATCTGAATCCAGATTCCTTCTACTATATCCCCCCCCCTTTTTTTTAAAACTTCATCACACTCATAGATATATTTCTGTGCTGGAACGTAGTGAAGAGGTGGAATCCCAGGAGGCAAGGCAGGGTGGGGTGAGTTCCAGAGAAGTAAGAGGGAGGTAGGCAACTCTGCCTGGATATCATGTGTGAGAGAAAGATGGTGGAGACACCTCCTCCCAAAGAGTATATTGTAGATTGAGTTAGCGAAGACCTTAGTCTGACAGGATTTTGTCCATAATATGAAACACTAAAGAACTCAGCTTATAAGAATCATCATGTATCATTCTTAGTTTGACACGTGTCAATCCCTGGGCATAAGCCTTTTTGAATATAGCTAGATTACTTGCAAAACAATGAAATATTACCATTCTTTGGAACATTACATAATTTCATGCGATTTACTGACCAAAATAAAGATTTCTTTGTTTGAACTGAATGTTTCCATTTTGAAAGCAATGGAAATAAAAGAGTAAGGTTCCATTTATGGTCTAAATAAATGGACTGCACTGGTAAGACCACACTTGGAATACTAGATCCAGTTTTCATCAACGTGATAGAAAAAAAAGTTGTTGAAACCATAGAAAAAAGTGCAGAGAAGATCAGCAAAAATGATAAGAGGTCTGGAGGCTTAATTATACAATGAAGGGCGGTGGGAACTAGATATGAAGAATTAGGGGTGACATGATAGCAATCTTCCAATATTTGAGGGGCTGTCATAGACAAGATACCTGTGGGCAAGACAAGAAGTAATGGATGGAACCTTATCAAGAGATCCAACCTAGCATTAAGGAGAAATTTCCTGACAGTGGGAAGAATTAACCCCTGGAATAGCCTCCCTCCAAAAGTTTGTAGGTGCTCAATCACTGGAGGTTTTCAAGATGAGATCAGACAACTCTTTGTCCAGAATGATATAGGGTCTTCAAGTTGATCAGAGGGTTGGACTAGAAGACCTCCAAGGTCTCTTCCAATTCTGTTCTATGTTCTACAAGAGAGTGACAAGAACCACATCCCTCAACACCTGTTTCTTTTATTATTATGCCAAAGGTAAAGAAAAGTTCAGTCACCAAGTATAAATATTCTTAGCAGACAGTCCCATTTTCAATTTCCATTGTCTCTAATTCAGAACAATGAAAAGGGATGGGTCAATCAGTGGCCCTAGTTAAGTCTTTGAAGAACAAGCTAAATGGATAAAATTCTAAGCATATGACAGTTGGTGTTATTGTTTGTGCTTCTCCAGTCGTATTGGCTTGCTTCACAACACCCATTGATTTAAGACAAAGAGTATTGCAGAATAGTTTTGAGCTATTGCTACAATATACAAAAAATAACAATCTATTTATGGTGTGTATGCATGTGCGTGTGTGTGTGCACGCGTGCACACACACACACACACAGATCTTTCTTTTCAGATTTTTGGTCTACAGTTGCTATCATCTTCAACCATTAGGCCAGGTTCTCAGGTGACATTTGGAGGTTTAAAGCAAAAGATCTGGAGGGTTGAGCATTAAAACCTCCAAAGAAAGACTTTCATCTTGAAAGATTATGAACAAAACACAAATAGAACAGAAATGAAAAGCTTTGTTATGTATAGTAAGGAGAAAATGTCTTTGATCAATACAAAGGATTGCCTTAGGATTTTTTGGTTGTTGTTGTTTTGCAATAGCCCTATTCTAAAATCCTAAGGTTGACTTACCTGGCCCCCAGAGAGCAATACATTGGTCTGCCAAGGTAGGACACTTCCCCATGTAGCAGTAACCTTCGTTGTTTTGGCATGGGTGTCCATTAATGTGGAAGCGATCCTTGGGACACTCAGCAGATTGGCCAGTGCATAGTTCAGGCAAGTCACAGTCATGCTTTACTACCCGGCATACTGATCCTGCTCTCATAAGCTGCGGGCAAGAATAAAAAATATTCCCAGCTATCAGTCTTTAGCAGCAGAGATCAAAGAGCTAAACCAACACATTTCAAAGCCTCCTCTTCATCTGTCTTGAGGGTTACCAATCAAGGCATCCCTGCTAGGTTACAAATGGCTTCCAGGTCTTAAGACATTGTGTGTAGAGCCTACAAGTCCCTGCCTAGAAGTCCCAGTTTCTCTTTAGAATTAGACTAGAATACCTTTATTGTCATTGCATCCCACAAATACAATGAAATTTGAAAGCTACTCCAGCACAGTGCCCCAAATACCACATCACAATCACACTACTGAATAATAATAATAATAATAATAATAATAATAATAATAATAATAATAATAATAATAATAATAATAGGACTAAATCA